>NC_141689.1:1786161589-1786469089 GCF_964263255.1 Lissotriton vulgaris
CTGCACACGAGCAGTTGTGCCATCTCCCATGCACAACTGCCAGCACATACGCCAAAGATCAAGGCATCCCATGCACGAGTATCCCAGTGACACTCCTGTTTGTGGGCCAACAGGGGGTGCACTGTCAAGTCATAATTCAATTCAGCTACGGTTGTGCTGGAAAGCCAGATGTCCATGGGCCACTCGAATGTGCATGATCAATAGTGGAACCAGGGCTGGATGCAGGTACGTAAGCAAGACGCAAATTCAGACGGTAACTGATTCGCAACACTGCCATTGGCAGTGATCCCAACAGATGAGGCATTTGTGTACGGTACAGTTCCACATGACAGGGGTTGTGCATGTGCCCGGGATTGCCTGCCATTGAGTTCATTGGTCTCGTAGCACTAGCAATCTTCAGACCGGCTGCTGTTCGGTGGACGATATGCCACAGCTCTGGGTAATGAGTCGTATGTGTGTGCACCGTTTGGATGTATGGGTTGTTTTTTACCACTGTGACAAGGGCATCCCTTGCAGGTGTAGCTTGAGCAGGGGCAAGTGTGTGTGGGGTGTAGACATGTTGGTTTTTCATTAGCGCAGTTCGTGGTGTGGGAGTCGTCAGAGGCTGGTATGGTATCTCACGCAGGGTGTTCCAGCCGCATTGAGCACCAAGGTTTGGGGTTCAATTGTCCTTCCGCCTTGTGTATTGAGACAAAGGACCTTCCATACCTAATTTTAGTCTGACTACTGCTTGCATTTCTTAAATGTGATGTCACCTTTGCGCTGATTTTGTTGCCAGGTCTTAGATTTGGGAAGCACCAATTGTGAAATTCACGCAGCAGTTGGCATGTATGAATTAGCAAAGGGCCCAATTGGCCATGCGCTCCTTGTTCAGTCTCTCCCTTTATCTCTCTTTCTTTCTTTCTCTCTATCTCTCTCTTTCTCTCTCTCTCTGCCCGTTGATGAGTGCCTGACACACCTTCTTATCTTGGATATTGTCTTGCAGGCTGTGACTCACAGAATGTCAAGGGATGCCCCACCGTGACTCTTCCAAATAGTTGTTTGGGGACAAAATGTGATATTTTGTTTGGACTTTCAATGGTGAATGAATAAATCAGATTTTCTGTATTCACATGTATATTGATTGTTATAAAGGTGCAACATCAGGCGAATGATTTTGTTCATGAATTTGTGACTTTGATGTGCAATATCTTGGTCTGGGGAGGTGGGGGGTGCCAGGGGTAGGGTCGGGGGGCGGGGGGTGTTCCTGGGGGTGGTGGCGGTGAGTGTTGTGGCCCTCTTGGGTGTCCGCGCTGCATGATCGTTGGCCCCATGGCATCTGTTGTTCTTCAGGTGTGGCTCTTGGCTTGGCTCCCTTTCCTGGTGGAGGTTGCAGTCCGACTTTACACCAGGTCAGAGCAGGTGTTAATTTCCTGCTGCTAACGTGCCTTATCACTTGTTTTGTGATCTTATCACCGATCTGGCTGGTCGTTGAGAATGTTGTGACGTGGTGTTGTTGCGGCTTTTTACACAGCAAAGGCTTCTGTGCATCTCATTAGCGATAGTTGCCGGGGTAATCTGTGGCAATGGTTTTTGCAGCAGCTATCGCATGTAAACTGTGATGTGGGCTCTTAGCACCAGCTTATGAATGGGGAGGTAATTTTATTACGACTTTGGCTGTGATAATGTGCAGATAACTTGGCGATAGTTCCTTGAGAATATGCCCCATACTCTTTCCATTTCAAAGTTAAACATTTCCCTTAGAGGCTTTCTACGAGCACGCTAGGGTCTACTCCCACAAACACCTGTGTAATGCAAGAGTTGACCATAGGGAAATCCTCCTTTTAGCAGATTCCACTCTGCTAATGAAGACAGTCATCAGTAACAAAAGCCTATAAATGGCAAACTCTGCACATCATTAAGAATTTACTAACAGAAAACAACATAATAAAGATTGAGGTTTGAGACATTTTTTATATCATTGGGAAGTGTAGCAGAAAAACGTGGATTTGTTGCTTTATGGAGGGATATGGGTCTATTTCTAAATCACAATTATGGTGTGGCTTTTGGAACAAATGAGTCATGAAAATGTCTGAATTAAACCTGTTCTGTAATTGATTAGGTATGCACCAAGGGTTCCAATCGATATTTGCAGGATTGCCTCAAGTTACAAGTGGCTATTTTATATTTCAGAACGAGCTATTTTAGGAAACTAATGGCCTTATTCACAAAGTTAAATGTACACTTTTGTGTAAGTTTACATTTTTTTGGTATTCATAAACGACGAGTTATAGTACGTTTACGTCTGGGGGTAATCTGCATTCTGGAACGGAGAACTCAGCACATCAAAATATAGGACAGGTCTATCTTTTCATGTGTGGAGTTCTCTGCCCCAATTGTGGAGTCTTCACAGTTGTGAATTTACTGTTAACTCCTAATTTATGATTAGCAAAAAAAGTAAACTTACACAGAAGTGTAAGTTTACCTTTGTATACTTTCCACCTAGTTACCTCCTGCTTCCACTTCATGGTAATATGTAAGTGCATTCTACTCTTCATAGAATGGAAATGTTTAGTACATAGCATTTGCAATTCGCTATATGGAATTCACATTTAGGAAATTGCCATTTCATGTCTTAAATGGCCAAGTCACTGAATGATCGAATCATTGTGCAGTATTGGTAAACACCTTGAATTTTGGAGTTTATTACAATTCATTGATCAGCTTCTGCTATTGTAAATCATTCTGTCAGGGGTTTGAAAATAGACAAAATATTTGTACATCGGGTCCTTCGTTATTCCAGGAATCTTTTCAATATATGTTTCTCTATCGTGGGTTGTGTTGAAATCTTGATATTTCTGCACATCCTTATTGTAACCATAACATAAGAGAAAAGAGATCACTTGAAAATAAGTACTGCTTTACAAAGTTTCATTAATCAAGGACAGTGGTGGTTCACGTGGTCCTTACCTGTCAAATATACCACATTTAACCTAAAAAATAAAAAGAAATCATATTCATATTGGAATTAAAAATTTAAACCAGGAAAAGGTGCCTGTCATGGGAATTTAACCTAAAAAATAAGATTCAATCATATTCATGTTGGAATTAAAAAGTAAAACCGGGGAAAGGGGCCTAGTTTGGGAACATGACCTTGGTGCTCGTTACCCTATTGTAACACATATTTTATAAAGTAATATGAAAGGGTTAAACTTACCCTCTAAATGTAGTCTGCTCCAATTATTTGTGAGATACTATGTGAGGACTGGTACACCAGAAATCTCCCATCGAAAAAAAGCAATGCTCCTTTATGGGCTATGTGGAAAACATGGGGCATTTCAAAATCATAAGATTATGTCTACAGTCTTAGTCAAGTTGTACACAATGTGAAAAGAGAAACCTACACCTTTGTCAGCACATTTAAAAATCAGTAAAGTAAACCTGTTGACTGTACCATGAACATAAACATGACTAAGTAGTCATTGTGTAGAAAGACACTTGAAATACGTTACACTGGCCCACTGTATGTCTTGACATGAAAAGTAAGGGCCTAATTACAATGTTGGTCAGTCAGCCTCCGACCGCACGTCAGAAGCTTACCAACCGACATGGTAGGTTTACATTCTGACCGCAGAATTATAATGTCGACGGTCAGAGTATAAACCGGCCAGGGAAATAACTGAGTTCAAGTCGGAAGACGCACATAATTCCATAAGGATAGAATTTCCGCCATCGGAAATATGATGTTGGGTTCCCAGAGCCTTACCATGTCAGCCTTTCTGAAATGTAAAGGCTGTCGAGGAGTGACTTTGGGGGCCCCTAGCAAATCCCCCTTCACCCCAGGCTCTCCATTTGAGGCCCTGAGGGGCACGTGTGGTGCTCCCTTCACATCCCTGCACTGTTTTCCAGGCACCCTGAGGTGCCTGCCACACGGTGCAGGGATGTGCAAAAACTTCTATTTTACAGTGGGAGCTTGTGCTGTGGCCGGTTTCAGACTGCAGCATAAACTCCCTTTCTAAAATTGATGTCTGTAACCACACCATGTGCGGTTGCATCCTAATTCTGTATGCCGAACCGCTGACATGTGGTCCGGCTATTCCCTGAACGAAACAGAGTTCAGCGGAAGCAAATCCGTCCAACATCATGATGAAGGCCTAAGTCTTCATGTAGCAAAACCTAAAAAGAGAACTCTGTATTATCCCCCCCTGGGGAGTCATAATGTATAACCCATTCTTACATTGCTTTGCCAAGTAGTTCAAAATGTAAAGCCCCTTCCAGTGGTGTTTGTCATGGCATTCAGAGTGCAAAACCCCTTCCTAATATATTTGTCAAAGGTCACAATGAAAATCGTTTGGTATTGCATTTGTCGGGGTTTCGAAATTAAAGCCTTTCTACTGTATTGGTCAAAAGGTTACATCGCGCAGACCCTTCCCACTGTAATTGACATTGGGCTTATGTTAACTATATCCCATTAGTTATAAGCAATGGAACTACTTATTAGGCAGCTTACCAGAACAATTTTTCAATGAAATGTTTGAGGAGAAAATGATCAACTTGTGGGCAGAGCTACCGCCTGTCTACTTCTAACAGCTATTTCTCTGGTGAGGACATAAATCTTCACAGATAGGCCAGGTCTCAAAACCAAAGCAATTTCTAAAAAATCAGGATTGATCCAAAGTAGGTTATGGGCATTGCCCTCTCTGCAGGGTCATCCCCAAACCATTTGCCTATACCCCTAATGTTTTCTGAACCCTTTTGTGTTGGTTTTTAGGACTGTATTGACTCTACCAATGCTACCAGTTTGAACATGCAATTGCTCTTGCATTTTAACATGTAAATTTGGCTTACACAAAATTGTCACATTTAAGTTGCTTATGAATCCCTAGTAATGTTGTACTGCGTGTACCCAGGACCTGTAAATTAAATGGTACTAGTGGGATTACAGCACCTATTGTGCCACCAACTTAAATAGCCTTTTAAAACATGCATCAGGCCTGCACCTGCATCCTGTCATTTTAAACTGCCATTTTGACCTGGAATTTGCAAAGGCCAAACCTCTTTTTATAATATCTGTAAGTTACCACCAGTCCCCCACAGTCTAAGCACTAAGCAGTCCATAGAGTCACCTGTATTGTAGCTAAAATGTGGGACATCTACTTTTAGGTTTTACATGTTCTGGTAGTGAAAAAGTCTTAAATTCATCTTTAATTACTGCTAGGCTTACCTCTCCCAGCGAATAACATGGGGTAACCTTATCCATTTAATAGGTGATAACATTTGTCTCGGGACAATAGAAGTATCATGTTTGGTCTCTAAAGAATGGTAGCTTAATATCCTCTTTAATGGTTAATTATGATTTTAGGTCATAATTCTGGAAATGCTGCTTCTATAAAATTTACATTCACTTGTCCTAACCATTTGGTGGTTCCAGCCTCTGTTTCCTGGGTCACATGGCTAGGTGCAGTTTATTCCTCCCAGACAGTGTCAAAAAGGGGAGTCGATGTTGGCAGGATGGGCAAATTCTGACAGTATAGGTGGAAATGAAGCTGTCACCTAACACACTTGCACTTCAAAGGAGAGGCCTAAATACACACACTAGCGTTTTGTCACCCCAGACACCTTGGGACATGGGTAGAGAAAGGAAGGAAGGAAATTCCAGAGGTATATGAAGGACAAGTCTAGACGTTTCTCCTGCTTCAAAGCTGGCACCAGGTACAAAATATTATTTTGTAGAACAATGACCACCCTGCTGATAGAGGACTACCCTGCTGCATGAGGCTTTCCCTGCTGTCTGAGAAAAAAGACTGTACCTTCATCCTTCATACCAGGTTGCCTGAAGTGAGTCCAAGGATCCGCTGACTCACAGTAGGTAAACAAGATCCTTGGGAATTTTTTTAAAAATATATTTTACTACAGGCTTTAACACAGTGTTATAATACAGCCACTGAAATAGGCCATTGGGCTTTAATACTCGAATTTCACAATAAATAATCAGGCCTAATGTATTTTCATTACATTTCATAATCATAAAGAAATCACACCTATGCCATGTAACATAACTTTTCAATCAGGCCCATGGCCTTGACGTCTTTCTTGTCACCACAATCAATTTATGTATGGCGTATTAATAATAATCTGTGCAACATAAGCACTCTTTTCCAGCAGAAGTATGCAACTTCTGTCCAGTAGTCAGATCAATATGTGGGTAGAGCCAAAGTCCTGTTTTCACTAATATTCTTGTTTATCACATAAGGTTAGGTAAACACAGTGGTAGGGAGTGACCCTCAACACTAGAGGGACATTGAGGGGACTGAAAGACGAACCCTGTGGGGTCAAAAAGATAAAAATAAAAATACACTTACCTGTGTTTCACTCTCCTCTGTCTTTTTCTACCTTCTTCTTGGAGGCAGTCAGCTTGACAGCACCTTGTGGAGCCTCAGACATCCCCTTCTGCAAATCCTGATGCTGCTATTATACTGCAGGTGAGCAGCATGAGAGCAGCACCAGGATTGGCTGGAGCAGGCTGCCTCGATGTTCCAGAAGGCACATGAGGCTTGTGCCTGCTCTCCACCAACCTGTCTGAGACAGCTAGGTGGAGAGGTTTACACTGCGCAAGTCAGGCTGACCATCGCAAGATGGCCAGCCAAATTGACTTGTGCAGTTTAATCTGTTTGAGTGAGCGCCACTCCCCTGCTGCCACTCAGCTGCAGTGCCCCGCCCTAAACACTGCTCTGGCTGGGAGCAGTGAAAAATAAAATGGTAATTCATTTTATTATCTTTTTATTTTTTGCTTTCACTGCATTTGGCAGCAAGGGGGTGATGCTTCTCTTCCCATATGGGGGCCGCCGCTGAGCAAAAGCTGCACTGTCCAACAAAACCTAGAAGTGGGAGCAGAAGGATGTATTCAAAAAGTGACTACAAGACAAGACAGTTTTGTTTATCTACTGGTTCACAATTTTCCAAATTGCCCACTACTTAATGACAGGGGAAGGGAAAGGTTTGACAATTAGGCACATGATCTATGGAATATACCACTGTGTGGGGAACCCTGCACATATTTTAATGCAATGCTTATTATCAACATATTTCTGTAAATGTAACTACTGGACAGCCTCTAGTGTTGGGATTTGTGGCGTCTGCTCACTCTAATAAGCTCCTCACCTTTATGGAGTCTTATCAAGTTCTGTTTTTTGGTAGCACTCCCAACAGCATTGAACCTATTTCTAAGTGGCTTGAGTGTTTGTGGATAATGGCATAATAATTAAAGTATATTGTAAAACATGTATGTAAAAGTTCCATTATAATAAGGCAGAGTCCAGATGAAAGTTCAAGTAAGTTTATTCATAAGAAGATCCCATCCACCAACAAGGAGATCAGGACAGTAACTGATACATTACACATTCAAAACAAATCAAGCATTCAAAGACATACATAATATTCCCAAGCTACACACACTAATGACATATTTATAATTCTACAATGACATAACAGTATTCTACCATTGACCTAATGAAGAGATTACTGCAAGTGCAGCATTCCACACATCTCCCTTCTTTAACAAATATAATCTGGGAGATAAGAAGGACGTTTACACACTATAGTAGAGTTTCTGGAAAAAAGACCTTTAGAATGATGATCCTCTACTTTCTTTTTGACAACCACAACTCTATTTAAGTTCCAGATTCGATGATCACGTGTCTTTACTGCATTATTGAAGAACTTTATAACATCTATTGGTTCCATACATTTTTACACAGAACTTCCCATCATACCAGGTCTTTTAATCCTTACAAAATCACCTACAACCACATTAGTTTTGCTCACACTGTTTCTTGCATCAAAATCACGCTTACGTTGTAATGCCTTCTCTTCCTCCCTCACTTGAACATCAGTATTAACACACTTGTTTTCTTTGCCTTTTTCCAATCCATATTTATTAAGCCATGCAGGTTCTGCACAAGTATTAGGTAATCATCCTCTAAACATCTAAAACTGAGTTTTTCCTGTAGTTGAATGAGGGCATAATCTTTACTCTTCTACTTTCTTAAGAACCTCACTCTTCCAATTCAGTGCATAAGATTTAGCCAAGTTTATCGTTTTCTTAATTACTTTATTAAATCTTTCAATCATGCCATTGCCGCTGGATGATGTAAAGAGAAAGTCTTGTGAACAATACCCTTGGAAGATAAAAATGGATCCATCTCTTTTGATATTAATTGAACTCCACTGTCTTTTAATACTGACCCAGGAATCCCTTCTCTGGCAATTAACTTTCTAGGCATTGAATAACATGTGAAGAATCAATAACAGTCAAAAAAACTTCTGGGCATCTTGAATACATGTCAATGATGGCTAAAATATAATTTTGTGAATCATTATTATGCACAGGACCAAGAATATCTAAAGCAATATCTTGCCATGGGCCAGATGGACGTCTTCTAATAATCATAGGTTGAACTCTAGTCACCTTAGACTTATCACTTAAAACACATGGAATGCAATCACGAATAGTACGTTCCACATCTCGGTCCATTCCAGGCCACCAATATGACATCCTCACCCTCTCCTTGCTTTTAGTAAGACCTGAATGACAAGAATGGACTAAACCAATCAATTCGTTTCGAAGACTACTTGGTGGAATAAGTCTAGTTTCTCGAAACAAAAGACCATTTTCAACAGACAATTCATTATGCATGATCCAGTATTGCTTTGTTCCTTCAGAACCCATCTTTTTACTAGCCCAATTCATGTTCAAAAGGGACATTACTTCATTTAACAATAAGTATTGCCCTGTTCAAAAGGGACATTACTTTATTTAACAATAAGTCTTTGCTCATTTCTTTACCTCATCTTTTCTCAGAAATCATCTTCTGATCAACTACACACACCCATTCACCAAGATCATCACAACATTCATCCTTTAGTGTTTCTATTGGTGTAAGGCATGATAAAACATCAGCAAAAGTATTATCAACTCCAGGGATGTATTTGATATCAAAATTATATTCCTCAAGACTTTTTTTTGGGGAAAAATTTTATTAATGCGTTTTTGATATTAGGTTACATGAATGCGACACATAGGATAAAATACCACAGCAATCAGGCTAGTACATTTATAATTTGTTATACACTTTTCTCATGCCCGAGCAACAGGTAATGAAATATGACAAACTCATCCAATAATTTACGCAAGGTTTCCTATAAACAACAACAGTATAACACAATGGACGCCAGCACCATATTCTCCCTGCATGGTAAGGAAATAAAATTAGACATCTTTCACCGAAACCATACAGTGCAGGCGCTAGGCAAGGCTTATACTAGCCAGTAGGCATGCCTCAGACAAGGCAGTGCTGGCCCAGTTCTGTCAACAGGTATTATTCCGGCCAGAGGATGTGCCAGAGCATGTGTGAATTGGACATTAGGCGCCTTCCCATGTGTCAAGGCATGGCTACCCTGTCATACTGCCCCGTTCATGTTATTGTGTCATCTGTTCAGCATCCAAATAGTGCACACTCACTACTGGGAACCTCAGTATATCAGCACCATATAAACCTCGCTAGTGGACTTTGGACGAAGCCCAGAGGGAGCCATAACTGAGGCAACATTCAATATCCCATTCTGAGGATAATGAACCCAAACCTATACGCAAGAATTCAGGAACCGAACAATATACAAATCAGAACAGATCAAAAATCAAATGTGTGTGTGTGTAGGGTGCGCGTACTTCTGTCCGTAGTGTGAATTGGCTAATGCAACGGCGGACGCCGAGGGGGGGGGGGGGGGAGGGGGGAAGTGCTGTGTGTGCGGCAATAGTCAGGATCGCGCAGATGTGACTGTGTGCCCCAACAGAAATAATAACTGCTCCTTTTAAAGGGCGCAAGCTTGGGAGCGCCATCACAGTAGTCCCCCCGTCTCAGTGTCATCCCAGGACTGGGGAAGGAAGGGGAAGCACGTCTAAATAATGCCTCTCTACACACACACCCGGTAGAAAGCAGCCAGGAAGTCATCCCATGTCTGGGCTATAGGGTATTTACGAAGACCTGCAGTCTCCTCCCTGTGCAATGCCACGCTCTCTGATCTCGCCCAATTATCAAATGAATGGCGCCAGTATATAGCCTGTGGAGGTTCACCATTTTTCCAGCGCTTGGTAATAAGCCGTTTTGCGGTTATGAGTCCAAGGTCCCAGAACCTAGCCGGACTTTCGTCAACTGTGTCCACCTATAAAGGCCCAAAAGACAAGCCTCCCATGTGTGTGGCAATCCATCACCTGTCCCCGACGCCAGTGTGGTCAAGACCGCTGTCCAATAGTGGTGTAGGGAAGGGCATGCCCAAACTATGTGTAAGAAGTCTGCATCTATTAATCCACATCTAGGACAGGACGCTGTTGCCAGCCTAAAATAGCGGTTAATCTTGTCTGGGGATAGGTATGCCCGATGTATAATATAATATTGGATAATTTTGAATCGTGAGTTGCGTGGGATTTCGAGCGTTCCGGCTAGTGCCCTATCCCACTCTTTGTCGGTCCAGTCCCGCCCCCGGTCCCTAGTCCATTTATCTCACAAGCGCTGTGAGGAAAAGTGCGTATGCGTGTGTAAGGCCTGAGCTAGTCAGTGCACTAAATGGGATCCATTCCCCATCACGTGTAGATATTGTATCAGTAGATGAGGCGGTAATTCCACCGCGAGGTCACCCCAGGCTCCTGTAAGTACACGTATGAGCGCTGCATGTGTGAGGAATTGGCCTGACGGAATTCCCGTATCAGTAACCAGAGTCTCGAAAGGGATTAATGCGCCGTCTTCGTATAGGTCGCCCAGTGTTTCTATACCAGCCTGCAGCCAGCTGCCCAACGCCGCTTCCATGAACGCTCCGGCGTCCCAGGGCGTTCCCTATAATGGCAGATTAGGGGCATATGGCTTGGTACAGCTTGTAAGCTTTAGGCTGCGCATATAGCACTTCCGCGCCACCACCAGGTGTAACTGTGTAGGACAACGGGATTTGGATAGCGGATGAAAAAGCTCATGCACCTGAGCAGCTGACAAAACCGTCGCGTCTGTGGCAGTATCAATTACATTTTTCCCACTCAGCCAGTAGGCTACCCACTGCAGTTGGGTAGCTAAGTAATATAATTCTTGATTTGGTACAGCCAGTCCACCAGTTTCCACCGACGCATACAGGGTGTGTAGTCCAACTCTGGGTCGACCCGCACTCCAGATCAACCACCTAATTAGAGACTCCACCTCACGAAATATATGAGCAGGGACATAGACCGGCATATTGGTATAAAAATACAATAATTTGGGCAACACCACCATTTTTGTCAGGGTGATACGAGTTAGAACATTTAGTGGGGGAGAGTTCCAGAACGTCACCTGAGCAGCGAGCGAAGAGATCGCCCGCACTAGATTCCCCTCCAACACATCAACAGAGTGACGATATATGAACAACCCCAGATATCGTAAAG
This sequence comes from Lissotriton vulgaris, assembly GCF_964263255.1. Lineage (NCBI taxonomy): Eukaryota > Metazoa > Chordata > Amphibia > Caudata > Salamandridae > Lissotriton > Lissotriton vulgaris. The sequence goes on from NC_141689.1 coordinate 1,786,173,033, forward strand.
TAGAATACCACACCAGCCGCTCTCTCAAAACAGCTATATCATGCTCTTGTGTGGCAGCATTATAGACTCCTGATTTCGCCCAATTGACTTGAAGTCCTGACAAGTAAGCTCTGGTGGGAAGCAGGTCAAATCATTGATATAAAGCAGCAGATCGTCTGCATATAGTGACACCGAATGCATCCCGTCCGTTAGTCGTATACCCCAGTTTTCACCTGAAGCACGCAGCCGAGCCGCCAGCGGTTCCACCATAAGGGCGAAGATAAGAGGGGAGAGGGGACACCCCTGTCTAGTACCCCTGTGTACTCTAATCAGGTCGGATATAAGCCTGCCTGTACGGACACGCACCACGGGTCTCCGATACAGTAGCTCCACCAATTGTAGAAAGCCCTCGCCCAGATCATATTTACGCAACACTGACATAAGGTAAGGCCACTCCACAGAGTCAAATGCCTTCTCCAGATCAAGCACCAAACACCCTGAGTTGGGCCACCTGGGCACGGCTATACTCTGCACTTGGAATAAATGCCTGATATTTTACGAAGTGCTGCGCATAGGTACAAAACCATTTTGATCAGCATGTACAAGAGTGGGCACCAATAGTGCCAGCCTCTGTGCCAGTGTGGACACCAAGAGCTTATAGTCTGTGTTGAGGAGTGCCAGTGGACGGTACAACCCCAAATTGGCTTCATCTCTGCCCGGTTTCAGTAGCGATATAAGATTCGATTCATTTAGTGTGGGCGGAAGGGAAGAGTCACAAACAGCCGCCGCAAACATGCGTAATAGTTCCGGAATCAATAAAAATTAAAAGGTCTTCTAGAACTCTGTGGGTAACCCATCAGGACCTGGGGTTTTACCATTTGAAAGAGAGAATATGGCCGTTCTGAGCTCTTCCGATGTAAGGGGTACACCAAGGTCGTCCCGTTGTGCGTCAGTAACTTCTGGCAAGGGCAGGGTGAATAAACACGCTGAGATCTGCTCAACAGTGGCCTGTATTCGAGAACGATAAAGGTCCTCGTAGTGTTTCGCGAAGGCATTATGTATGGCTCGTTGTGTGTATACTGTGGTGTTCGGAGCCATAGGTATGGACATCACCGGGGTAGTATGAGTGTCGCGCTTTATCAACCATGACAGCAGCTTGCCTGGCTTGTCCCCCGAAGTATGTGTGCGCGCTGAGTGTGCAGAATAATTCAGGTGCTCCAGTCTGTCTAGTAGTATCATGTGGCGCTCCCTGTTTGCCAATAAATCTGTGTCATCACCTTCAATCGCCTCACACTCCCCATCCATTAGTGCGGATTCAACTCGGGTGAGCTCACCCTCAACCTGTCTATGCATCCCTGCTTGTGCACCCAGACAGTGGCCCCTAACGACTACCTTGAAAGCGTCCCACTCCAGTTGTGGAGAGGAGGCAGTGTCAGTGTTCTCCTCAAAATATTGCAGGAGGCGGGTTTCAAGTGCTCCTTTAAACAAGACATCTAAGAGGAGATCCTGTTGGAGGCGCCAGACGGGCACTGGTGGATGTGGACGTTCCCAGGTAAAGTCTAAAGTATGGGGTTTATGATCTGAGTGGGTGCGGCCCAAATAGCAGGAGTCCACCACTTGGGGAAGCAGATCACTCGTCAGCATATACCTGTCCAATCTGACGTGGAAAGTGTGTGCCCCAGAGTAATATGGTATGTCTTCGTGTAAGGGTTACGCTTTCTCCAGACCTTCTGAAGATCCCACTGCTCGGCCCAGCCCATGAGTGCTCTCATAGCCCCATTCACCGGCGCACTGGCTAAGGGGGGAAACGAACGATCCAAGGTTACATCTAAGACACAATTGTAGTCCCCTCCTAACAGAAATGGTATTCCATGCCATGGCGCAAGCACAGTCGACAATCGTTTGAAAAAAATAGATTGTTCAGTGTTAGGGGCATAAAGGGAGGCCAGGACGATGGGCTGTCCATCTAGGGAGCCCTGTATCACTACATATCTACCTTCCTTGTCCACCATGCAATGGGAGAGCGCAAAGGGAACCCCAGGTCGTACCCAAATCAGTGCACCCTGCACATAAGCTGAATATCCAGTGGCATAAATTTGTCCCCTCCATTTGCGGCGAAGCGTCAGTGTCTCCGCAGCAGTCAGATGCGTCTCTTGCAACAGTGCTATTTGGATGTGCTGTCTCTTGAGATAAGCATAGATTTGGTAAGGCGGGATGGCGTATGCATTCCCCGCACGTTCCATGTACAGAATTTAACTACAGACATGATAACCACCTACTCTCACTGCATCTGTCACCGACTCGCCTCCTCTGGCCCATAGACTCGCATCACCACTCAGGTAGTCACGGATATCAGCAATAAATCACCACACGCACCCATCACACAGTAATAAAAGGGGAACAAAAAACAGAAAAACAAATAATCCTGAAACCCATAGGAACAGTAATACAATACCAAAAGGTCGACAGCAGAACATGTTATCGTCCAAACGCTCTAGTGAGCTGAAAAAAACGTAAGTTCAGGGGGGAGGTTGCTGAGCACTCGACTCTAAAGTTAAAGAACCCAACACGTGAGCAGACAAGGAGCGCCCCACAGGTAGCTCAGGCCTCTCGGGCTAGTTCCAGCTGGTGTTTACGGTGTCTCTGGGGCACACTCCAGGCGAACCCCAGCACCCCCACGGGGTAAGACAGGCCCTGTAGAGTTTCAGTGAGGCACAACGGAGACAGGTAAGAGTCCATCATAGGGCACAAAGGTTCTTGATGCCCCACAAGAAGGGCCAATCAATTCAGGAGGCAGTCCGTGAATAAAATCTGCAGTTTGTGGCATAACATCAGGTAGGTCCACCGATACCTGCGAGTCCGGCAGGCCATATATGCGTTCATAATCGCTAGGGAGGTCACGGGGCTAGTTGACAGAAGCTGGTCTTCCTCCATTGAGCCACTGATTTCCACCACCATCTGTAGAGCCTCCTGTTGTTCGCTGTGCATGAGTTTGGTTTAGGGGCCCATATCAGTCTCCATCCGAGTCTGGCCTCCTCTTGCGGCGACGTCGGGGACCTCGATTAAGTTGTACAGTTGATGTGGAGGGCATGGTGCCAGGCTCCGTACCAGTTCCCGATAAGCATGAGCGAATTTTGCGGATCTCGCGTTCGCGAATTTTGCGGATTTGCGGATTCGCAATCCGCAAAATCCGCGAATTCCCGCGAATTTGCGGATTTTTTTTTTTTTGTGTTCGCCCGTGTTTCTGCCAGTTCGCGAGGGTTTTGTACACTTTCGCAAATTGCGAACTTACCTGTCGGGTCGCAAGTTTCGCGAATTGTTGTTTCTACGTGTCCAGCCTGTTTGGGACACTCTTCTTCATCACTGCCACTCTCTGTCACCACTGCCACTCTCTGACTACTCATGCCACCCTCTGGCCCACCCATGCCACCCTCTGTTTCATCACCACACCCTCTGGTTGTCCAGTGTACATTATTTTCGGCAAAGCAAAGCACACCTTCCCTGCCTCAAGTGACCTGAATTAATTTGGGGCTGATTCATGTGTCACAGAATATTTTTTTAGCTGGCACCTGCTTCCTTAGTGCGCCCTGATTAGTGATCTTTTGCACTTGCTAAGTGCTTTCATTGTTGCAAAATTAGTTACAACACCTGCCCTGCCCCAACTGACAATAATGAATTAGGGGCTGATTAATGGATTTTAACTTCCAGCCTGGCTCCTGCTTGTCTCCCTTAGCTGTAATTCAGGACCTTTGTGGCATATGTGTAACTATTCTGAGGTTCAGAGCAGGGTCACATACTAGTTTCAACTGGCAACTGAACTCTGGAGGGGCCCCTCAGGAAGCACTCCAGGAAATGGCTACTAATGATGAGCCTGAACTTTTGAACCTGGTAAGTAGTTACTTTCAGTTTTGCTAAAATCGTATTTCTGCAATTTTGCACTTATTCGCGGGGCGCGAACTCACGCGAACAGTGCGAGCAGTGCGAGCAAAATCCGCTGCTCGCGGATTTGCGGATTTTGCGGGAAATTCGCAAATCTCGCGGATTGCGGATTTCCCGAAAATCCGCAAAATCCGCGAGCGGAACGGATTTTCCGCCCACGCCTAGTTCCCGAGTCCTGCCAGGCTTCCACTGCCTCCGGGGTATCGAAAAAGGGAGTTTTGTCCTGAGCCACCACATGCAACCGCGCCGGGAAAAGTAAGGAATACTTCAGTGCTAGGCTACGGAGATGCTGCTTCACCGCCAGGAAGGAGTGTCTTTGGCGTTGTACCTGTATGGTATAATCAGGGAAGAACATTATCTTCGTGTTCTCAACCCTGACTTTAGACAGCTTCCTTGTCTCTCGTAGCACAGTGTCTCGGATAAGCAAGGGTCTCGGGTTAGAACCCTCAGGGGGGCCTCGCAGGTACCCTATGAGCCCATTCTTCCACAAAGTGTGGAGAGAGGGATCCTTCAGGAAGGCGGTCCATAAGCCATTTTTCCACTCGCACTTCTAGTTCTCTACCTTCCCATCGTACCTGCAGTTCTATGATACAGATGTTATTTCTTTGCGCCCTCCTTTCCGCATCCTCCGCGCGGTCTTCTAGGAACTCAACACGATTGAGGAGGTCTTGGACAAGCTTATCCGTCTGCGTTACTTTGGGTGTGATATCCGCTACTGCAGTTTCAAGGGCCGTCGTGCACTCAGAAAGTTTCTTAGGATCAGCCCTCAGGTGCTTGAGGTCAATGGCTACGCTATTGATCTTCGTCTCCAGTGACGTGCGAGTGAGTTGTAGGGATTCCTCCAAGCACTCCATTGCTGCCAGCATAGTATCTAGTTTGGAAGTTGTTTGGTCTTGGTCTGCCGGTTTCGCCATCCTCCCCTTTACTAGCGTGCCGCCAGTGCCGCCCTTGTTTTTGGTCCCCCAGATATGGGCAATGTGGTGCAGGCCAGTGCAGCACCTCTTCATGAAGAAGACCCTCAACGGTCCGGAAAAAGTCTTAGTACCCGTGCCGAGAGGTAAGCGCAGCGCGAAGAAGCAATGGGGTAACAGTATCTTCACGGCACGTGGGCGACCGCCGTGCACACCAGAAAGGGTGGTTGTCGCCAGGTGGGCACAGCTGGATAAATAAAATAGTTCCCCCTTCTTAGATCAGGGCCCTCAGGTAGTATGTGTCCCACCAGTTGAGAAGGTTCAATACCGGAAATAGAATCAACTCACAGTTTCCACCAGGAAAGTCCATTTGATCGGTCAGTCGCCCAGTCGGGTCCAGCCGTCCTGCCTCACATTAGCAATGGATACAGGTCTGTTGTGCCTCTATTCAGTGACTCCGGTGTCCACCCCTGACTCCCCAAAGTGTACTATGTTCCCAGCCGCAATGCAGACAGTCGCAGGTTACCAACCAATCCAAAAGTGACTCCCCCCGTATCTCTCAGGCACAGTTCACGGGATGGGGCTGCAGTTTATAACACAACTTGCGTGTCGCAATGGCGGGAGGGACCCCAGCTCACAAGCAATAGCACCTGCAATTAGGGCCAGGGGGTAGCCAAATGTCACAAACAAGAGATTCTGTCGCTCTCCCTGTGTATGCACGTCGCCCCACAGATGGGCCCGCCTCACCGCTCTAGGAAGTCCCAGCTTCGCCACCAGTAGGAAGGAATCTCCGCGAACCCCTCAGGCCCGGACTCGGCTTAAGACAGACCACCGCTGGGGGGGCCAAGCATATAGGCTCTTCCGCCTCAGGGCCGCAATACCGCAAGTGTCGCCATCAGGGCACAGCAAGCAACTCCGTAGTCCGTTAAGGCAGGCAAAGGCAATGGGCACGCCAACTCAGCGGTGTCATCGAAAGCCGCAGTGGATGTCGCCGCGGCCTCCCAGGTCCGCACCGATCTGCACGCCGAGTGAGGAGGGTCCACCAAGATGGCCGCGCCTGTTTTTCCCCTGGTTCTCGGGGACCAGAGGGCTCGATCCACTTCGCAGCGACCCTCCGAGGGCCCCAGAGAAGGAAAGCAGGTGTAAAGATATGGACCTCAGGGTCCTCCGCTCTGCCGGCCACAGTCGAGCCCGCCCCCGCAGCGCCCGGTCCCGATCTCACCAAGGCACAGATCCGAGGGAGCCCGTCAAGATGGCCGCTCCAGTCCCTCTCCTCACAGATGAGCCACCGCTCCCCCCTCGGGTCGAAGCCACCGGGGGTCCAGATCTCGACCCGACTGGTGTCCGCTGAGATCCGGAGAAATGCAGGTAGGTCTCTGCAGTCCGCTGGGGTCAGGGCTTGTCTCGTTGTCTCTAGGCCTGTCACACACTGTCCGACCCCAGGCTCATGGACCTGTACACGCCGGCTCAGAGGGTCCGCAGAAGGGGCTGAGATCTCACATCCCCGTAGTAGCGACCAGGAACTGCCCTTTGGCCCCAGACTTCACCACAGCATGGGGAACTGCCACACACAGCTCCGCTGCCGACAGGGACCATGTGCTATGAATTTTCACGGAGAAATTGCCTGTGGAAGGGGAGCTCAACACGGAGCTCTACCCAGGCACATCTGCTTCCATTGCGTGCTTAGCCACGCCCCCCTCTATATTCCTGAAGACTTATAATCCATTTCGTTATTCTACTCGAAATCGAGTCCAGATCCTTCTTATTAAAGATTTCAACTAAAGGCTTATGATCTGTGTGTACTTGAAAATCAATACCCACAGACATTTTTTAAGCCTTTTAATAGCCCAAAAACAGCTAAAGACCCCCTTTAACCACAGAATATCTTGTTTCTGGATCCTTCAAACTCCATGACAAGAACATAATAGTTTTCATACCATCAGAGTGCTGTTGTTGCAATACCGCCCCTAGACCCTTTTCACTAGCATCTGTGATAAGCACCGATTTCAATTTAGGATTAAAATTCCTAAGAGAAGGAGTACGCATATTCTTCTATTTTATGTCAATAAATTCATTTTCACAAAGCTTATTCCAAACAAATTCAACCCCTTTTCTCAACAATTTCCTCATGTTAGCAGTACAAACCGCAAAGTTCTTAACAACCTTCGCGTAATATTCAACTACACCCAAAGATTTCATGAGTTCACTTTTATCAGAGAGAGAACACATATTCTGGATGGTGTTAATCAATTCAGACTTCGGTTTAACCCCTTCACCAGTGATGTTATTTCCAAGATAGTTTATGGAATTCAATCTGAACTTACACTTTTCTGCCTTAATTGTTAAATTATGATCACACAAACTTTTCAAAACCATTCTCAAGCGACTATCATGTTCATTATTGTCTTCACCAAAAACCAAAATATCGTCTTGATATACACAAATTCCTTCTATATCATGCAAAACATCCTCCATAACCCTCTGAAAGACAGAGGATGCCGACACCAATCCAAAAGGCATGCGAATGAACCGATATGTACCAAACGGAGTTATAAAAGATGTAAGATCTCTACTAGAAGTTTCTAATTCTATCTGTTGATAGGCAGAGCTTACGTCTAAGGTGCTAAAAACCTTAGCTCCACCCAATAAAGTCAATTACTCGTTTATATTCGGTAAGGGATATCTGTCAACAATAAAATTTTTGTTAAGTTGCCTCAAATCGATGCATAATCTTAAATCTCCATTAGGCTTTCGAGCTGCAACTACCGGAGAAAGCCATTCAGAACCTTCAACCTTTTCAATGATACCATTATCTCCTAATTTAGGAATTTCTCTTTTCATATCCTCCCTGACAGAAAGAGGTACATTCCCAACTGTGCAACAGACAGCCACAGCATCTTTCTTTAATTTTATCTTGTGCTGTTACCCTTTTAAACATCCTACATTTTTTTAAACACACTGAAATTCCTTGTTTAAGTCTTTAACAAAATCCTCATAATCTTTCCCAAGAATGGAATTCACCACACTTCTGATTTGAATAGGTGGATCAGCATTAGGATCGAGATAAACACCTAAATCTCCCTGATGCCAACCTTCTCTTATATTCAATTAAGCCACTAAAATAACAATGCAAATCAATTGGTTCCCCTCCATATGCTAAAGGTGTTATTTCTGGTTTTAAAAGTTTAACTTTCCCTTTTAGATTCTCCATGTAGAAAGTATTAGACACTATGGTGATTTTTGCACCAGAATCGAACAAAACGTTTGTCTCAGCACCTTCAACCATTATAACATCAAATGGACAGGATTTCTTTTTCTCCCCATTATCCACTTGGACAACAATTTGGCCACATTCAAAGTCATCCTTGCAACATTCATCATTGTCTGCATCAGAAAGGTCCATCTCATTTACTTTGGATTTCAATTTGGTTTTACACATAGAAGAATAATGCCCTTTTAACTTACATTTAGGACAAGTTTGTCCTAGAGCAGGACATTTCTTGTCATTTGCAAGAGTCCCTGTTTGCCACATGTGAAACCCCTGTAATCATTAGTTTTTTCATTTTTCTTTACTTGATTGGTACTAGAGTCTTTAGAATAATTATTTTTACCAACAACCTCTTTTTTAAATAAGTTGCTTTTTACCTCTTGTACTTTAAAATCCTTATCAGAATCCTTTTTGAGTATAGCAACACACTTAATTGAGTGTTCTATTCTTTTCGCCACATTATTAACTTCATCCAAAGAGGGTTTGTCACGTAACCACTACTCCTCTCTTACTTTTTCCATACTGCAACCAAACATAAATTGGCCACGTATACGTTTTTCTGTTAAAATGCCAAATTTGCAAATAGATGCAGGTTTTCTCAAACTTGTAATATATCCCTCAACTGTTTCTTCACTCCCCTGCATCCTTCTAGCAAATGTATACCTTTCTAAAATCGTACTTACTTTTGGCAAGTAATGCTTATCGAGTTTCAGTATGCATATTTCATAATCATTGAGGTCTTTTGATTCTTCAGGAGTCAACTCAGGCAAATCATCGAAAACATACTGGCCCTCTGAGCCCAAACAATGTAAAAGTAAAGAAGATTTTCTTTCTGCACTAAACAAGGGGCCATACACTCTGGCAAATCTTTCAAATACTACTTTCCACTTTTTCCACTGAATAGGTGGAGTTCCGGGAGAAGTAAGAAAGAAGGGTGCAGCAGTAACATTCTGCATGATGACAAATAATTGTTAAATGGATTACTAATCTTACACAATAAATATTTTTTACCTCCCAAAAAAATGTAAAATATATCCACCTAAATTATACCGATCTTAAATCATCACAATAGCCACCATACACAAAGTTATAGCTGTGCATATTAGTAAATTCGTAAGTACATGCACTTTGAAATGAATGCAGCTGTGCACATCAGCGAAGTTAACTAACATGCACGTTGCTATTCAACATTAGCTGTGCACATCAGCTCTTTATGAATAAAATATAATAGAACAGCTAAAATTATAAAAGTGATGCTCATTGAATTCCAGTCAATTAATATACGCTGTGCACATCCGCACTTTACAAGGAAGAAAGTACAGTACCTGATGACTAATGTGTTCCAACAAACAATATACACGATGATTCTTTAAATGTGCACAAATAGTTCGTAGTTGGCTGTGCACATCAGCGATTGTAAATGTGAAATGTGTAATACTGTATTTGAAGAAACTTCCTCAATGTGTAAACCATTGTTAGCTGTGCGCATCAGCGATTGCAAAAAATGAATGTGCAACACATTTTTGTGTTGACAAGGAAATCCAATATGGCCGCCACGCAGAATACGTAGCGTGATGACGTTATGCGTTGATCTCGGATTAACTTTCCCAACAATGTAAGATTGCTGCCACCCAACGTAGCTAACGTCGTGTGATGACGTTGAGATTTTATAGCAGATGAAAATTATGAAGAAAGGAAGGCAACACATTTGAAATTAACATAAACATGCTCTGGGAGCTACAAGAATAAACCGTGATAACAGTTCAGAAGAGCTTATATCCTCTGCATTTGGAAATCTGGAAATTCAAACTACAGCCGCTGCAGGGTTTATGAAGTATTCATGTTGGTGATGCAGTGGATAGTGCACAGGCAGCACTCAGTGGCCAGTGCTGACTTTATACAAAGAACACCAGTAATTACTAGGCCCGATAGTTAAAAGAGGCGAAAGGGCACTGCTGTGGGTTGCGGGGACTCTGCCTCTATGATGAGTCCAGGTTTGCGATTGTTTCATGTATTCCTATTTAATTTTACTGTAAGCAAGCAGGCCCTGCCATACCAGTATTTTGTGTCAGATAAGCTCGGATTTCTTATTTCCTCACTTTATCTTTTCTGCTTGTGAGGTAAGTTGAGCAGCTGCTTATCTGTACTGTATCAGGCAGATGTGTTTGATGGAAGATTGCGCTTCTCTTTTCCATTCTAAATCTGTTTAATGTAAGAGGGATGCTTGATCTGCCTCAGTCCGTGGTATATCAAGCGGTTCTTTGTGAAGCCTGTCCTTAAGGTGGCAAAAATTCTAGCACACGCTCTGCATTTTACACCTGCATATGTGTAGTTTGTTGAAAAATAATCCCTGCGTACAATGAAACTTCCATCATCGATATGATATTTAGCTGCAGCAGGTGCTTTAACCTCCTGAACGTTATATACAGGACACAGAGGGATGCAGACATTTCCATATACACACTGAGAGAAAGAAAGGCATATACAGGTACAAAATGGTTTTACACCCACATATAAACATAGGCGTGCACAAACCCACAGATATATACAGACACAACTATACCGAGATTCGCAGAGATGCACAGAGGCACACAAACATACACAGAGTTATACAGATCCAGGATGATACAAACACACATCAAAACAGACACATGGTTGCACGCACTGCACTCATGGATAGACACACATACAGATTAAATTCATAATAGACACGCTCACTTAAAAACAAGTACACCTGCACACACACACACAAACCCACATCAAAATATACAGATGCATACAGACATAGGCATGAAAAAATATACGCACAAACACATGAATAAATATAAAGTAAAACAATTGGGCACCCACAAGTATTCAAGGAGGCTACTGCTATAGAAATGCTGCAATATAGTTGAACACACTCACACATAGATACCTACATACTGAATTATACATAGAGGCCCATGCACAAACTCATAAAGACACATACACTCACACTCAAATAATGTACAGTCTGGTAATGACTAACATTTATAAATTGGACGCACCATTGAATCCTTAACCTTTTGTGCATTTTGTGTCAGTCTACATTATCCTGTGTGTGATGCAGATTTTAATAATAACTTGCATAGTCACACAGGGTCTGAACTCGTAGCACTAAAAATTCACAACTCACTAATCTCTACCACACCAACCACGGTTTAACTCTGTTTCCTACGGCAAATATGTATTGCTGAATCAACATTATGACACAGTGTGTAGAAATTGTATAGCTCTTCAATCCCTGACGGCACAGCACCCAGGGTATTATGCTGCATAGCTTATTACTTACACTCAGGGCATTATGCTGCGTGGCTAAACACTTATTAATCAGACTGCATGACCCACTGTGTAGTAAATGCATAGTTCGTCAATCTCTGATGGCACAGCACACAGGGGAATATGCGGCATGGCTAAACACTTATACACAGGGTAATATGCTGCATGGCTAAAGACATAGAAGGTCCCAAAAGGGAGACGTATTAGCTATGTCAATGTTTGTTGATATTGTGGTTTGGACCTTTTAGCCCGTGTGTGGTATGTAATAATATGTTATGTTATGTCATGCCATGCCATTTTATGTTATGTTCTGTTAACGTTTTTATGTTGTGTTATTAATGTCTAAAAATGCAGACAACACACTGGAATTTTCTGACTCTAAAAGTAGATTTTTGAAAAAAGATTCGAAACTAATAAATCAGTTAATAAAAACATTTCCTCTGGTTAGGTTCCAAACATGGAATGCAACATTGCAGATTCCACAAGAACTAGACCTGCCTAACCCACTCCCCCCTCCACTAAGTCTGCCACCGGTATAAAAAGTAATAATAATAATAATAATAATCTTTATTCGGTTTTTTAGCATTTGCAAAACCATAAAAGATATCACAAAATACAAAATTAATAATTGTTAAAAAGTACAATTTAGAAGTAGACGTTTAAAAGATGTTACATTTTCAAATATTAGTACACATTAGTCCACTGTTTTACAAGTTGTTTCGATGCCTCATAATACACTTTAAGAAGTTTAAGACATGATAGACAGTACACTCAGAGTCCAAGGTTTGGAGCGCCAGCATAGCTGGACGACATTGTCTGTGGCCCCATTTTTTAATTAGGGGAAGTAACCAAATTTTCCGATGGGGATGATAAAACTTACAGAACAGTACTGTGTGTATGGTGGACTGTGGGGAGAGGTCGTCGCATGGACATGGGTCTATCTGTTTATTCCAGTTGTTTTTATCAGGGAAAGTCACTAACCTAAAAAAGAGATTCATTCTGAATCTTGTTAAGAGCATTTTCTCATAAACTGTTAGCTCCATGGTCAGATATAACTGAATTCTTAAGGACTGCTGGGTCATAATTGCGTGGGTAACAGATTTTTTTGTGATCTGCGTAGTCAGTCTCAATGTTTCCAGGTGACCCAACGCAAGACGTTTCAGTTCTTTTTTGGAAATTTCTCTCAAAGTCTCTGGGGTGTAAAAGTACTTTTGTAGGCCCAAATCAGTAAAAAAGTGTCTGACATATGAGAGCCATGCGATTTTATGAGTGTGGTCCAAAACCATAGTGTCCTGTAAGATACTTTTAGTCAGAGTGTTTTTTTCCGACAGCCAGGCTCGCCTCCAGAGCAGGAGAGGTTGAATTTTTATTAAGTCTTCAATGTGGGGGATTCCCAGCTCTAAATGTGAGGCATAGGTGGAGGTGCCTCTAGGAATTGAGAGAAGGAAACTGATGAAGATGTTCTCTTCTTTTTGTATTGAGCCGGAGGATACGTGCCCCCAAATCCCTGCTCCATATAATGCAATAGATTGGCATTTCGCGGCGTAGATCTGAAGCAGTTCTACTGGTGGTCTTTTTCCCAGTTTGTTAGAGAATTTTATCAGCGCCATGATTGCTCTTTTGTAGAGATGCCTCCTGGTCTCAACTGCCGCTTTCCAATTTAGGGCGTCATCGATCATGATGCCTAGGTACGGGTATTGTGAGGTTTTTTCAATTTTTTCACCATTCAGAAGATCGACTTGGTTGCTTTTCTTGATCCACCAGCTACCATAACAAACGTTTTTTTGATGTTAATACGCAGATCCAAGGCCCCCATGAAGTCTGCATATTTAGTTAGGGATTTCTGCAGTTCGTTGGGGGTGCGAGCTAAAATAACTGCGTCGTCCGCATATAGGAGCGCGGGGATCAAGCGACCTTTTACACTAGGGAGGTCCCTTGCCCCACGCAGCATGGACTCTTCTAGGCCGTTTGTGTACAATGAGAAGAGGAAGGGAGCAAGGACACACCCTTGCCTTACTCCCCGCTCTACCCTGAATGGTGCTGTCAGTTCTCCGTTTAATCCGTATCTTACTCTCGCCGTGGCTTCACTGTATAGTTCCCTCAGAAAGTTTATAAAAAGTATCATAAGAGCACAGGAGGAAGATCTTAATTGGTGTCATTGGAGAAAGTATCCCTTAGAAATTCACCCCGAGCCATAAAGGACCTAAAGTGGACAATCTTTTCCTCAAATTGATGGGATACTCACTGCATTTTCTGAAGAAAAACGTGTGTAAAATACAGTATTGTAAGATGATGGAGACTACCTAACTAGCTCATGGGCATAATAGCTTGCTATTTGCTGCCCCTGACACTACATTTGCCACTCCCTACCTCAGAGGTGGCAAAATCAGTGCCAAGAAGACAGCGGCTGCTCCCTTTCCTTATTTTCCTGCCGTTTTTCATCACAATAATAATGAATAGTAATTGTAATAAAAAAAATGGAACACACTAAAAAAACGTATTTAGTGTGCATGCTCCCGGGTGGGATTGCATTAATGTGAGAGAGCGTGTGTATGTGTCAGCATGTGTGAATGAGAGTGAAAATATGTGAGTCAGTGGCAGGCAGTGAGTGAAATTGTGTGTGAATGAGGCCCACATATACTATTATTTGATGCAAGACAGTGCTGCATCGAAGTTGCAGCACTCCCTTGTGTCAAAGGCAGACAGTAAAAATGCACCATATCTGCTAAGATATGGTGCCTTTTGTCTCTCCTTGTGTGCTGGTGTACTGTTAGGATCCACGTGGCAACACAAAACTCCCTTGCACCATAATGCAAGGGAGTGTGCCTTTTCTGAAGCTTAAGTTTTGTAATGGAAGGCATCCCTTCAAGTACAAAAACTATTCTTTGACACTTGTCCTAGTTTCTATGAGTGCTGTACAATACAGCACACATGTAAAATTGGAAAAACATTGGGAAATAAAAACAATTCTCCTTGTTAACACTGCCTTGAGGAGGCATAACATTTTGGTGCAAATTTCTGCCTATCAATGTTTGGTGATTGCATGGAAATGCTTATGCAGAACCTATTATACACCCTTTTGATGCAAAGTAATGCAAATCAGCTCTTAGCACAACTTTGCCTTGCATTGGGATAATATCCAATACAAATCCTGATTAACTGCGATAGTAAAACCCAACTTAACACTTTGCTTTGGTTTTTGTCATAAAAGTGATGTAAACCTTGAGCAAAGCATTGGTAAAACTAGACCTGCATGTCAGTAAGTATGAGTGAGTGAAAATGAGTGATATTAATAGTGAAAACGAGTGTGTGAAAATGACTAGGAATGATTGTAAGGTAATGTAAGGTAGTGAGAGTGAGAATGAATGAGCTCAAGTGAAAATGAATATGCGAGGGTGAGTGAAAGAATTCGTGTGACTGAGTGAATGTGCATATCATATTAGAAAGGCTGTTGTTGGCCCTGGCATACTCAAGGTAATACTATGGACACCCAGGGCAAAATACTACTGCTAGCATACTTCTTAGCATGACAGAAAACTGTGACAAGATACAGACAAGGGCACAATGGGGTTAATTATTGGCTTGCAGGGAACCAATGGTAAACTACTGGCACACAAGAGGTGATTTTTGGCACTGGTGGAAATTACTGCCATAATTGAGGAAATTCCTGTCATGTGGATCTCAGTGGAAACATGCTGGGATGAGCCCAATCGATGCACTTCTTGGTATGGTTGGTTTGCAGTAGAAGACTAGAAACCATAAAGGGAAACCTGGGCATATGGGAGAGTGGCAACCATGACAAAATGCTAGCCCTGACATACTGAGGTAATTTTTGACACCATAAGAGTCACCTATGGTACATAGATGGCATAAATTGCAAAATTCTGGCATTGGCATATTTTGTCATTTTTTATATAAGGGGGCATCTATGGAGGCAAATTTTGGCTTGTGGGGGAACATCCCTTAAACAAATGGGGTCAACTCCTGGGGAACATCAGGTTTTATTAGCTTGGCACAAAATGAAAGAATTTGAACATTTAATAAGTGCCCTGTCAGCTCCGATGGTATTTTAGGACATTTATGTGAAAATGGTGCTTCAAAATGCACTTTCACACCATTAAAAAAAATATATACTCTTGGTGAGAAACCCCCTAAGAGAGATCTAGCTTACATGCTTTGCTCTCTCATTACAAATGAGGGAAATAAATATTCCAAGAACTTTCAAAGTTAAACTCAGCACCATAATAGAAGTCGTATCTTAAATTGACATGTGTCTGATTAATGCTGTTATACTATTCAAGCAGTAATTATGGAACTTCAGTGATTGACCTTTTTTGATGTTAGGGTTATATGACATGCCTTCCTGGGAAAATAACATGATCACTGGTCATATAATGACTTTTTCTGTAATGTCATTAAAGTAAAACAATATGTGATGTCACTTCTGCTACCTATGGCATTTTGGTGAATCGACACTCATAAATAGTTATATAAAACATATACTTTTGAATCATCACAAATTCAGCAGTTTCAGCTTCCTAAAAATATGGTCTAGGATTCAACGGAGTAACAAATGTGCTATGGGTCTTAAGATAAGAGCGCATAGCCATTGTTTGGGTGCAGTGAGCCCCTAACAATCCAGGCCCTATGCTACTGCACCTGCTTAATAGCTGTGCCCCTACTAGGAACCTTTAAAATAGGAAAACCTATTAATCCACTTCATAGTTTGGCAGTCAGGTGAATGTCAGTAGATTGGGCAATCTTTATTGGAGTCCTGCTTTTAATTCAGAGCACCAAGCGATTACGAAGTGTCTATGTAACAAGGGTTACAAAATATATTGTGGGTCTCAGAGAGTGCTGCTCAATCAATGGAAACATTGAAACATTATGCCAAAAATTGTAAATGCTGAATTGAGGTGAATCTCATTGAAACAAAATATTTGCTAAATTACAGAAATAAAGTTGCTTTGCAGTTGAGGAAGTTGCTAAATTAATTTGTTAAGGTAAAACGTTTGAATGCAAGTCGCGCAATCAGGAGCAAGTTAATTTGACTGAAAGGCATGTCGAGTTCTGAATGTGCATATTAAACATTTGATGAAGAATTGAGACAATCCCCCTGATCATTCCTACATTGCACAGAGATGTGCGGCTGCTAACGTTCACAGAGGACCTTCAGGATCCATGTATGGTACCAGTCCAATCTTTCCAGGAAACTGTAACACAGAGGTAATAGCCAGCTCACACAAATGTCAGGTTCATTAACTTGATTGGCAGCCTTGCTTCTGTCATAAAGCACAAGCTGCAGCTGTTTGGATCTTTGTTTAA
The DNA here is from genome assembly GCF_964263255.1 of Lissotriton vulgaris. NCBI lineage: Eukaryota > Metazoa > Chordata > Amphibia > Caudata > Salamandridae > Lissotriton > Lissotriton vulgaris. The sequence goes on from NC_141689.1 coordinate 1,786,189,755, forward strand.
AACCTTTGGGAGTTCTCTTGAGATAAATTATGGGATTTCTTCTCCTCTTTTAGCAGGAATGCTAGAAAGCAACTTAATTACATTGTAAGCAAGCAACAAGGCCTAAGGCGGAAATAATTGTCTCTCGACTTGAGCTCAATAGGCTAAGAAGGTTCATCCGTGTTTCTACAAAGCAGGTGTTCATGTTATCAAAATATAAAAAATAAGATAACGTTGGCCAGTTCATTTCAATTACTGGCACACATTAAAGTATAATTAGCGCTCCTAGTTTCACCGGATGTTTTTTTTTACATTTCCATCTGTATTTATCCATATTTATTTTTTTCTACTGTTCTCTCTATTCATCCATATTAATTTTGGGTTTTGTGAAAAAAATTAAGTTGAAACTAGTATATATATCCACATTTATGTACCCTATAATTGTCTATTCATGCTTAAATGCCTTATAGTTGTCAACGATATGAACACCCACAGATGATAAATCAATGCACATATATGAAAACATGAACATTTTCGTATCAATGTTGTGCATATCTACTGTTGTTTAAGCCTCTTTACTAGAAATCCCTTCCTTTTTTTTCAACCCTCCTTACCTGTTAATCGGCAAAACTATTGGCCAAGCAGTCAAGACTGACAGCCTTTAGAATCACTCTAAAAAGAATCCTATTTCCGTTTTTGTCCACATTTAAAAATAAAAATAGCCAAAAAATAAATGTCTTTCTGTTTGTATTTGTCTATAAAAATCACTAAAAATGGAAAACATGAAGCCTTAAGTATAATCTAACATACATTCCTCGGACACAGTGATTCATCTTTAAAATAATGAATGCCTGTGAGGATCAGGGCCTGCACTGTTAAATCTCAGTGTGCTGAATACCAAGACTAGGCCCAGATCTCTGTACTGGGGTGAATGTATGACATTGTTCTGCATTCTGTCCATCAACTGTTGTTTTTGCATTTGTCACCCCGAGTGGGACGGGTATGCTCAGATGTGAGTCCCGTGCTCTCCACACCACTGGTGTCAAGCTATCCTGGCTGAAGACGGCTGATAGCCAGAAACTGGTCTTAGGATGCTTGATTCTGGTCCAGGGAAGACATGGCTTGGCAGTTCGGTCTGGACTGTTCCCATGAGGCACAGGGTCAAGGCTAATTTGCATATGGCCATGTCTGAACTGGGGTGGCGTGGTGCACAAAAAAACGATGGATTTAGGCCCAGATCTCTGTACTGGGGTGAATGTATGACATTGTTCTGCATTCTGTCCACCAACTGTTGTTTTTGCATTTGTCACCCCAAGTGGGACTGGTATGCTCAGATCAGTGTCCCGTGCTCTCCACACCACTGGAGTCAAGCTATCCTGGCTGAAGACGGCTGATAGCCAGAAACCGGTCCTAGGATGCTTGATTCTGGTCCAGGGAAGATATGGCTTGGCAGTTCAGGCTGGACTGTTCCCATGAGGCACAGGGTCAAAGCTGATTGGCATATGGCAGTGGTTCCCAAAGTGTGCGCCGCGGTGCCCTGGTGCGCCGTGATGAGAAGCCAGGGGCGCCGCGGCGCCGTGCAGGATATGTGGGTCGTGGAAATTGCAGCTGGAATTCCTCCCCCTCCTTTGTGCTGCCAGGTCACGTGATCCTCGCACTCTGCATCTCAATGAGTGCTTGATGGAGAAAGCCTTTAATTTTCACACATTCCAGACATTGCCCCAGGGCACGCATCTCTCGGAATTTTGTTCTCGCTCATCTGGTGATTGTTTACAAAATCAGCACTGGATGGTGTGCGAATAATGACTTGGAGTCAGGTGGTCATCCTAACTGGCAAGGGCACACAACTCGTGGGAGAAGGTAACATGGTGGTGTGCAGAAATTGTTTCTGGTGCAAACACGTGGGGCAAAGTACACCCATGGTGGGAACAGAAGGCAAAGGCCCGTAGTAGAAAAGAAGTGGGTGTAAACGGGGGGCGGGGGGCAGGGGGGGACACTACAAGATGAGAAACTATAAATAAACACACTAAAACAGTGGCGGGTGGGCAATCTGCTTCCTTTGTGGTGAAGTGACACTGCTCTACCCCATACACACGCACAATAGAGTAGGGATGAGGAAACTTTACATAAAAGGCAGCAATGCAGCACAAAACACAGAGGTGGTAAAAAGAAAAGGCCAGATGCAGATCCTATCCCGTGCTGCTGCAATCTGCATGTCGCCTCCGTGTACGGCCTGGATGACACACAATCAACAAGTCCAGTTCAAAGGTCTTCCAATGTAACCTTGAAAAAATCCTGAATCTTTATCAGCTACCTGTTTTTGGTCTTAGTGAATCTCAAGCTGTGACTGAAGCAAAAAAGGCATGTGGACGACGCGGTATGGCTTGTGCAGCAAGATACCAGTAACTCAGCAGATTTACCACATTCAGTGATCGTTCAATGTCCTATGAAGTGGTGGTGCAGCAATTCCTTCGGTTCCCGTCCACACCAGCTTCAGGCGCCATCATTGCGATAGACAAAAACAAACTGACCACGGATGGCTGGTCAGATGTAGAGGACACACAAGCTTGTGGTGGGTCTGATGAAGAAAAAGGCCTATGCCCATCGCTGTCCAGCTCAGGGGGATGAAGCAATGAGGCAATGAAGAATCATGTGCTGATTCTACAAAGGCCATCAGTATGTGTGTGCAGTACCTGGCCTGTAAATGAATACATTTCCAAGAAGCAAGCTTACGCTGTTAACCACCTCAAGGCGCTGTGTATTCCCATTTCCCACCCATAGAAGCTCAGAATTGGAGGCAAACAAACAGATGGCACTTGGATAAGCATTGAAAATGACTGATGGCTATCTTCCAAGATGCCCGAGTAGTCTCCGATAGTGTGCACCCGGTTTATAATGCCATTTTCCTGAGTTTTTTAGAAAGTGGAGCAATCATCAATACCTGGGGCGCACTTTCACGGTTGGCACCTGGCGCACCTTAAAACAGGTGCGCCTGGCTCAAACCGAGAAAGTTCACCCTATTACATAGAATGCGCTGCCCTCAGGGCAGCCACAAACTCGTGCTACCCTGAGGGCAGCACATTCAAGTGAAATATGGAGTGGCTGCTTTGAAGCCTCTCGGTGCATCACTATGCAGGCGACAAAAAGCCTGCAATTTGAAGGGAGATTAGAGATCCTCTTGCAAGCGGGTACAGTCAGTGACTGCACCCACCCGCAAGGGAATGCCCGGGGAGTCCATAGGATCACCTTTATCCCCGCAGAAGCAGGCAGGGTCCGAGGCCTGGTGGAGAGTGTTGGGTGGGTGGGTGCAGGGTCAGAAGCCTGGTGGAGAGCATTGGGTGTGTACAGGGTCAGAGGCCTGGTGGAGAGCGATGGGTGGGTGGGTGCAGGGTCAGAGGCCTAGTGGAGAGCGTTAGGTGGGTGGGGGCAGGGTGAGAGGCCAGGTGGAGAGTGTTGGGTGGGTGGGTGCAGGTTCAGGGTCCTGGTGGAGAGCGTTGTGTGGGTGGGTGCAGGGTTAGGGGCCTGGTGGAGAGCATTGGGTGGGTGCATGGTCAGGGGCCTGGTGGAGAGCGTTGGGTGGGTGGGTGCAGGGTCAGGGGCATGGTGGAGAGCGTTGGGTGGGTGGGTGCAGGGTGAGAGGCCTGGTGGAGAGCGTTGGGTGGGTGGGTGCAGGGTGAGAGGCCTGGTGGAGAGCGTTGGGTGGGTGGGTGCAGGGTCCTGTTGGAGAGCATTGGGTGGGTGGATGGGTGCAGGGTTAGGGGCCTGGTGAGAGCGTTGGGTGGGTACAGGGTCAGAGGCCTGGTGGAGAGTGTTGGGTGGGTGGGTGCGGGGTCAGGGGTCTGGTGGAGAGCGTTGGGTGGGCGCCTTATGCCCTGATGCAGCTGCACTCTGCCAGCTTCTGTCTTTGCCTCACCCCTTGTTGAGGGGTCATCCCTCGTGACTGCTGCATGTTGGAGTGTGGTGTGTTGTCTTTCAGTTTCGTGTTCCTGCTCTGCTCCCTCGAGGACGTCCTCCTGTGACGCCCTTGTGCGGCCTCGTCGTCTTACATATATGGTGCTGGACGAGGGCCTCAAACCTGGCCTCATAAATCCCTCCCAGTCTCCACTGCGGACCACACACAGCTTCATATATAGCGCTGTATAAAGCGCCTACTGGTTATACGTCTTCAGAGGCTGTTTATGAATTTATGGTGATGTGAAAAGCCTCTTGCGCCGTGCTCTTTGTAATTTTACTACGTCATCTGATTCAATGCTCCCCAAAAGCAGCACAAGGCCCCCTACCAAGTATTTCTTTGCAGCTTCATATAGCGCAAACTCCACCCGAAGGCATCAGAGCGCTTTACATTAGCACCGGTTGCATTACAACGGGGAGGGGGAGAATGGTGCAAGGCAGTGGGGAGAATGGGGCAAGGCAGAGGGGAGAAGGGTGCAAGGCAGAGGGGAGAAGGGTGCAAGGCAGAGGGGAGAAGGGTGCAAGGCAGAGGGGAGAAGGGTGCAAGGCACAGAGGAGAAGGGTGCAAGGCACAGAGGAGAAGGGTGCAAGGTAGAGAAGGGTACAAGGGCGGAGGGGAGAAGGATGCACGGCAGAGGGGAGAAGGGTGCACGGCAGAGGGGAGAAAGGTGCAAAGGGGAGGGGGAGAAGGGAGCAAGGCAGAGGGGAGAAGGGTGCAAGGCAGAGGGGAGAAGGGTGCAAGGCAGAGGGGAGAAGGGTGCATGGCAGAGGGGAGAAGGGTGCAAGGCAGAGGGGAGAAGGGTGCAAGGCAGAGGGGAGAAGGGTGCAAGCCAGAGAGGAGAAGGGTGCAAGCCAGAGAGGAGAAGAGTGCAAGGCAGTGGGGAGAATGGTGCAATGCAGAGGGGAGAAGGGTGCAAGGCAGAGGGGAAAAGGGTGCAAGGCATAGGGGAGAAGGGTGCAAGGCAGAGGGGAAAAGGGTGCAAGGCAGAGTGGAGAGCGGTGCAACGGGGAGGGGAGAAGTGTGCAGGACAGAGGGGAGAAGAGTGCAAGGCAGAGGGGAGAAGGGTGCAAGGCAGAGGGGAGAAGGGTGCAAGGCAGAGGGGAGAAGGGTGCAAGGCAGAGGGGAGAAGGGTGCAAGGCAGAGGGGAGAAGGGTGCAAGGCAGAGGGGAGAGGGGTGCAACGGTGAGGGGAGAAGGGTGCAGGACAGAGGAGAGAAGAGTGCAAGGCAGAGGGGAGAAGGGTGTGAGCCAGAGAGCAGAAGGGTGCAAGGCAGTGGGGAGAATGGTGCAACGCAGAGGGGAAAAGGGTGCAAGGCAGAGGGGAAAAGGGTGCAAGGCAGAGGGGAGAGCGGTGCAACGGGGAGGGGTGCAGGACAGAGGGGAGAAGAGTGCAAGGCAGAGGGGAGAAGGGTGCAAGGCAGAGGGGAGAAGGGTGCAAGGCAGAGGGGAGAGCGGTGCAACGGGGAGGGGTGCAGGACAGAGGGGAGAAGAGTGCAAGGCAGAGGGGAGAAGGGTGCAAGGCAGAGGGGAGAAGGGTGCAAGACAGAGGGGAGAAGGGTGCAATGCAGAGGGGAAAAGGGTGCAAGGCAGAGGGGAAAAGGGTGCAAGGCAGAGGGGAGAGCGGTGCAACGGGGAGGGGTGCAGGACAGAGGGGAGAAGAGTGCAAGGCAGAGGGGAGAAGGGTGCAAGGCAGAGGGGAGAAGGGTGCAAGACAGAGGGGAGAAGGGTGCAAGGCAGAGGGGAGAAGGGTGCAAGGCAGAGGGGAGAATGGTGCAAGGTAGAAAAGGGTGCAAGGCAGAGGTTGAGTAAGGTACAAGGGGGAGGGGGAGAAGGGTGCAAGGGGGATGGTGATGAAGTTAAAAATGTGCCCCCCGGAAATATTTCTGCGGACGCCCATGATCAGAGACCACCCCATATAAACTTCTTGTAATGCCGCAGAGCTCCTTGAGAATTTCTCTAGCCTGGTCACTTTTAGTGGGAGTGTTTGATACTACTCTATGATGGTGTTGTATGCATTGAGATGTACTTTATAAGATCTTTGTGATTGCAAATAAAGTTTTATGATAGTGATGGCTACTCTCTGAATCCTTCATCACGTCTAGGCTTAATTCTTCATGTAGAGTAGTGGTTCACAAAGGGTGCAGTGCGGCACCCCGGTGCGCGGGTATAAAAATGTTGGGGAGCCACGGCCAACTGCCAATTGGGTCAAGGGAGCCACGGGTCAAAAAAGTTTGGGAACCACTGGCATATGGCCATGTCTGAACTGGGGTGGTGTGGTGAGCAAAAACACTATGGATTTAGGCCCAGATCTCTGTACTGGGGTGAATGTATGACATTGTTCTGCATTCTGTCCACCAACTGTTTTTTTTGCATTTGTCACCCCAAGTGGGACCGGTATGCTCAGACGAGTGTCCGGTGCTATCCACACCACAGGAGTCAAGCTATCCTGGCTGAAGATGGCTGATAGCCAGAAACCAGTCCTAGGATGCTTGATTCCGGTCCAGGGAAGACAAGGCTTGGCAGTTCGGGCTGGACTGTTCCCATGAGGCACAGGGTCAAGGCCTGATTTGCGCATGGCCATGTCTGAACTGGGGTGGTGTGGTGAGCAGAAAAACGATGGATTGAGGCTCAGATCTCTGAATCGGGGTGAATGTATGACATTGTTCTGCATTCTGTCCATCAACTATAGTTTTTGCATTTGTCTCCCCGAGTGGGACGGGTATACTCAGACATGAGTCCCGTGCTCTCCACACCACTGGAGTCAAGCTATTCTGGCTGAAGACGGCTGATAGCCAGAACTAGGAGGCTTGATTCCGGTCCAGGGAAGACAAGGCCTGGCAGTTCGGGCTGGTCTGTTCCCATAAGGCACAGGGTCAAGGCTGATTTGCATATGGCCATGTATGAACTTGTGTGGTGTGGTGTGGTGAGCAAAAAAACAATGGATTTAGGCCCAGATCTCTGTACTGGGGTGAATGTATGACATTGTTCTGCATTCTGTCCATCAACTGTTGTTTTTGCATTTGTCACCCCGAGTGGGACGGGTATGCTCAGACGTGAGTCCTGTGCTCTCCACACCACTGGAGTCAAGCTATCCTGTCTGAAGACGGCTGATAGCCAGAAACCGGTCCTAGGATGCTTGATTCCGGTCCAGGGAAGACATGGCCTGGCAGTTCGGGTTGGACTGTTCCCATGAGGCACAGGGTCAATGCTGATTTGAATATAGCCATGTCTGAACTGGGGTGGTGTGGTGAGCAAAAAAACGATGGATTTAGGCCCAGATCTCTGTACTGGGGTGAATGTATGACATTGTTCTGCATTCTGTCCATCAACTGTTGTTTTTGCATTTGTCACCCCGAGTGGGACGGGTATGCTCAGACGTGAGTCCTGTGCTCTCCACACCACTGGAGTCAAGCTATCCTGTCTGAAGATGGCTGATAGCCAGAAACAGGTCCTAGGATGCTTGATTCTGGTCCAGGGAAGACATGGCTTGGCAGTTCGGGCTGGACTGTTCCTATGAGGCACAGGGTCAAGGCTGATTTGCATATGGCCATGTCTGAACTGGGGTGGTGTGGTGAGCAAAAAAACGATGGCTTTAGGCCCAGATCTCTGTAATGGGGTGAATGTATGACATTTTCTGCATTCTGTTCATCAACTGTTGTTTTTGCGAATACCAAGACTGTCCAGTCTTCAATCGAGCTCCCGCTTCTTTGAAGGAGTACCGGACCCTTTATCTAACTCTTGCAGGTCTCTATGTCCCACCCATGGTTAAGGATTTTCCTCCTTCCTCTTTTCTACTTGCAGTCAGGAGGAGAATTAGTACACATACGCATAGGGAGTGCATTCTCGTAAAACTCTGCATGTAGTTTGTGGCTTGCATTTTATAGTATGTTTTGTAGTGCAACACACATCCGGTCCCTCTAAATGAGTGAGGATGCTCCCCAACTTTATCACCTTGCACATGCCACACTCTAATGACAGACATCAGTATCAAAAACATAGCAATGTCAAGATTCAGCACCAGTAAACCAGCATGAACAGCCATAAGTAATTCTACTTCCTCACAGTCAATATAATCAAATAAGAATATATACAACTGGTAAAAATACTTCCTTACAACGGCAGCTGTCCTAGTTATGTCAGGCATTCCTTGAGAAAGACTTGAGACACATCACATATGGCACAATTCAAAGAAAGTCCTGTGCAATCATACATCACTGCCCAAGCAAGTATTTGTCACACTTGCCTTCTTGGACAATTGATTCTTCAGCATAGTCCTGAATCAGCAGCGGCTGCTACCGGACCTGTGTGGTGGGGTGGGGGCATGGCGAAATAAAAAAAAACAGATACCTGTGACAGCCGACCAGTCGTGGCCTCTTCTTCCTGACTCCGATCCCGCAGCCAAAAGCAGCAGGAAGCACTCAGCTCCCGATAGTCAAACACAATGCTGCTATGCAGCATTGTAGATGGTCTTAGTGCCATGGATCAGTGCTCAGCCAGCAAATGGGGGCCTGAGCATGCTCTTCATGCAGGCTGTAATGCTGCCTGCATGGAGACGATGCGAAGTGTGCATAAATGTTTGACTCGCTCTAAAGGGCCGACCAAACAGTCATTTGCACTTAGGAGTGGGCAAACCATTTCTCACCTGTTCCTATGTCATCGGTGCTGCTCCACCCCAAACACAAACCTGCAGCAGAAGCAAAAATAAAATAATAATAAAGCGAGGTATTATAATTTAATGCTTCCTTTACTTCAAGCAGTGAGGTGATGCTTCTCAGCCTTAGTAGAGGAGCCGCCACTATCCTGAAACGCACCTAGGCCCGATTTGGTTCAATTATATTACTACACAATCCGAAGCCACTTTAACTAAGCACAAACATAGTTCTAAGAAAATTAATTGCCACCCAATAGGTAATCAACATAGGAGGAAGACACCCAGTATGTAATCCACAGATAAGGGAGCCAGCAAGGTCAAAGAAACCAAGATTCAAATCACATATCTCAAAAACCTTGTCTGTTTGTGTTATGTATTGCTTATGTCACTATCAGCTACTTCTTGTCTGCTTATGACATGACCAACCATCACAATCTCCTGACCACCTTGAGGCAGGTATAGTAATGTTTCATGCAACTCTGCATAGCACCCACATTTGATGGACTGTGTTGCACAAGAAAAAACCAAAGCACAGAGGCAAATATACTGAGATCGGTTTGATGCTGCTCTCTGCACTTTGAGTATGCATCCTGATGCAATCTTGCACATGGTGCAGAAATGGATGTGCTGCTCTTCTGGTACATATTCCTTTGCCTAGATGAACTCAGATGCATCTCACACATTGCAATTGTGTTAGGCACTGTCATGCACAAGGAATGCATGTTTTCTTGGGGGGAGAAATGAGAACATTTCCATTTGTTAACTTGCTTCAAGGAGGCATTTGGTTTTGGAACAACACTTGGTGTGGATATCTTGGTAGACTAGGCTTTGCTTCAAAACCTATGGGTGTTTGCACCTATCCATCAAAGTATTGCCACTGTATCCCCCCCACCCACTTTTGATGCAAGGTGTCGCAAAGCAGCTCAAAGTGTTTTTTGCACTGTGAAAGGGGCAATTTCCAACACAAAACACCCTTTGTGCAAAAAGGCTAATACCAGCACATCATGTTGTGTTACACTGTAATACTAGCAACACTTTATGATAACACTAAGCCTTAGTAAACTTTGTAGTTGACTTACTTTATACTTTGGCATCTTCACTTTTCTAGCCTATACACACACATTTCTTTAACTTTGCAGGTGTTGTCCTCATTTTTCACTTTGTATAGACGTTATGTTTCACTTTGTATAGACGTTATGTTGAAACTACCTATATTTTTTCTAGTAAACAACCGTCCACTCAATCCCATATTATCCTTTGTTGTTTAATGGTGATAAACATGATATGAGGTTAAATCCTTTCAGAGATGGGTCTGACACAAAGTGATTTGTCTGAAAGTATTTTTGTGCTTTGATGGATAAGCCACTTTTTCACAGCACCTAAAGGCATTTAATAAGATTCAGAGAATCTACGATCCATTTATATTTATGAGTCAGTAAATCCGTTTGTAAACCACCACAATTGCCTGCAAATGCACTGATGGGTTATCATTGATAAATTGCAGGGAATGCTCCTTTTACACCTACTACTCTCAGGAAATTTCAGTAAGTCACAAAGTGCACATTGCAGGCCAGAAAGACATTTTTGACTCACAATGTACCTTTAGTTCATTGAGACTTAGGGCCTAATCATGACGTGGCGGTGCAAGCATCGCTGCACTGGTGGTCCGACCGCTCTATTATAAGTTCGGCTTTCGGACCACCATGGGACCTTCGCAACCACCATGGATCAGAGATCCCTGGCAGGTGCAGGGGTCTTGAGTTTGAGTGTGCAATATGCTTGGTGATGCTGCTGCGGCACTGCCAAGCATATTATGAGTTTCCTCTACACCGTGGTTTTGATGGAGGTGGGCCCACCATGAAAACTGTGATGGAGAAAAAACAAAGGGGTACCTACAGGTCCACCTGTTGCCTCAGGGCCATGGGGTGCATGCAGGGAGCCCCTGAGTGCATGCATCCCAGTTTCTGCACGGCATGGACTGCTGAGTCCATGTCGTGCAGGAACTGCCTTTGACGCACTAATTGCGGTGCCTTTTTTTGGTGGCACCATCATGTGACTGCTTAAGAAACACCCACCAGATATGAGAAAAATTGCAATCTGGCGGACGGTGCTCACATGGCTTTGGTGGTGTGGGAATTGAGCTGTGGTAGGGCAGCCCCGCTCCCACACCGCCAAAGTCATAAACAAGCCATTTGATTTTTACAATTACACTTGCATTGTTGCGACTTGCAGGCTTTTCACCCACAAAATTGTTTAATGTATTACTGCTTGTGTATTTTTAACTCAAATACTAATTTCAAGATTTATGAGTTGGTAAACGTATACAATTTAACAAAGCATAATTTAAAAGTTAAAAAATGTACCGGCCTAGATATGCTAATGATTAACCAAAGGCAGTGCAGCTAATTGCTGGACTGTGTTGTGTGAATGGGAGAGGGATTAACTGCATCATAATTACAAAGATATGGCTCAGTCCTATCGCAGCATTGGCACAATTGTGGCTGCCTAGATCCAATGCAGGCACACTTGTGCCATTGTGCAAGGATGCCTACACAGTGAGCAAGATTTTTATATGCAGGAAGTCTTCCTGCCCAAAAGTTATCCTTTGATGCTATTTCCTCTTTGTGCTCCACCATTTTAATGCCTCACCACTGCAAAGTAGCGCAAGGCAATGCTACGTGGTGTCTTGTGTTACTTTTTTTGTGAGAAAATCATGTTGTAGGCAACTGGCCTTTTGTTGCAGTTACCCCTCCAACACACTTTTCCCCCTTTTTCTTTTTAGCTACTGAATGCTGATTTTTAACTCAGACAGTGCACTGAGGCCTGCTTACCAGACCTCAGTACTAGTGCTCTTTCCGTACAACAAGGTAAAGTCTAATTGTGCTACCATGGGCTAATGAATTAGCACCCCTGTAAGTCCCTAGTAAATGGTGCACCAGGTACCTAGGGCAGAGGTACTAATGAGGGTCCCTAAGGGCTACAGCATGTATTATGCCACCCTAAGGGACCCACATACAAATTCCACACAGACTGCCAATGCAGGCAGCCTGACTTTGTGCAAATCATGAGTGAAAACACAACGTGCCTAACTTCATGGTGTTATGCCAAAGTCACCCCTACAGCTGGTCTTGAGCCCTACATCAGGGTGCATTATTATTTATAGGAGGACATATCAGACTTAGCAGATATGAAACTGTGTTGTCTAGTTCTATTACCAGATATTGCAAGTGAGCAGGCAAGTCATCTCAAGGTATGTACTGGGCACGGGTCATAATGAGTTCCCCAGTTACATAATAGCTTCACTGAAACTTACAGTGTTTGGCATCAAACACCTCATATTAATAAACCCACACCGATTCCAATGATGGATTCAATAACAAATGCAACCAGAGGGTACCTTAAGAGTATCCCCTGAAACCGACCAGCCCACAACTGTGCTAGCTGACAGGTGTAGTCCAGTCTGCTTGCAACACAACCAGATGAGAAAGGGTCCAAGGGGTAGCAATATGTATAGACCAGTAACAGCCTAAACCCCCAACTTAAACCGTTATCAATAAGAAAGGCTATATAGGGTCTGTATAACGGACTGAGCTTCTCAGAGTAGTGAGAATGAAAAAGGATGAAATAAGAGTTAGATATGAAGGTGCAGATAAATGGAAATGAATCCCATCAGCCCACCCATATGGCGGAGCCTCGTCATCTGGGATTGGTTTGAAAGGTCCTGGTCCAGATAAGGAGGCACACCTCATGAATTGTGTGTTCACTCCAATTCTCTAGGACCACCCAGGCGGATCCAACCTCAAATACAGAGAGTGGGTAAATGGTGTGAGAAATCAGGACAAATTTGCAGTGCAACAAAAAATGTGTAAACAAAAATTCATAATAGGATGTGAGCTAAAATTGACTACCATGATAGAAGGAACAATTTTTATTGGGGAGTAAATCATGGGGTCAAGGTTAAAAATGGAGTGTAAGACAGTGCAACCTAATAACTGCCCTAAGAAGATGATATAATGGTCAACATGTTTCTGCTATCTCAGGGGCGGCTCCCCTGCTCAGCTTTCATCAGGCTCAAGTCTTAGTTATACACTACTGCAAATGAAAAAATAATTTTAACCAAACAATGTGAAAAAATTAGGTAACATAATTATTGCATTATGAATGTTACCTAATGATTTTTCTGACTATAGTTCTCTACGCAATGTACTCACTGCGTCTATTTTGCCAGATTTAGTCTTAAGGGATTCTTTCCTGTGAAGAAATAAGAATAAGACACACAATGTCTATTATGCACCTCAAACTAACTCTAATAACACAAACTGAAAAATCAAGTACAGTATCTCAGTCCACTTACAACAGCGGTAAAGAAAAATGATAAATTATATCAAGTGATTCATTTACTTACCCCAGTAATCTAGGGAGTAAGCCTCACCTCTCCTGGCACCGGCTCAGGGATAGGAGGCCCCGCTCTAAATCATGTGAAAACAACAAGTAACAATAAGGATTTTATTTTTTACAATTAAAATCCCTTAACTGTGTATCCAACTTATATGCATTTAGATATAGAACACAGAACAAACGTTGGTATAATGACAGGGTTTGAGCAAAAAGGCTGAAAACAACAGGATAGTGGATAGTCAGTTATCCTTTCTATAGTAGCCTATTAGTTATTAGTACTCTGTAGACTGGTCAACAGGGTTTCCCTACATCCAATATTAAGGCAGCATAACGGAGCAGAACGATGTTGAAATGCCCTTACCTGTCTGTCGGTACCTCTGGCCTCTTCCTGAGGCTAGGGGGGAGGTACCGATAGGACATCATGTTTGTGCTAATATACTCGCTGGTGAGCCGCCATTGGTTGAATTAGCTGGCGGACCAGAGCGAGAACATACAAAGTTAAAAATGGAAAGCTACGCGCATGCGCGATGTCGCGAGTTTCCATTGGTTATTATGCAAACTGATTTTTCAATCTCTTGTAGAATGGCATTAGCGCATATATTTATCGTGTGCTTACTCCCGTGTGTGTTAATTCGGTAACCGATAGAGTGGGTACGTCTCAAAGAGAATTGTCCAGAGAGACGCATGACACGGAGCAAACTAATATAAAAAACTGCCTCCCATTGGGTTCCTAAGACTTAAACTGAGACCCATTGGTCAATAGTAGGCCAATCAGAATGCCGGAAACACGATATCGTGGGTTTCATGGTTTATGAGTAGTTCGCAAGTTAGTATGTGAACAAACCGATTTGTTGGTCTCTTTTATTAATTCGGTGTTGATATACATACTCTCCCCGTGTTAGTTAATTCGGGTAGACTCGTAAAAATAACAGCTCCACGGAGACAAACCCCAACATGACATGAGATAACTTCATACGGAACAAGGCCTCTCATTGGGTTATCCCAACTTAAAGCGAACCCATTTTGGTCGATGGTAGGCCAATCATAATACAGAACGCCACCTTGTCGGCGAGAAAAATGTCAAACATCGCTCATTTCTCAGAATTAGTGTTTAAAGATATTATGATATTAAGCGATGAAGGCATAGCTCCACATAGTAAATGCCAAAAACAGTAGCAAGGCAGCACAACAATTTATTAGTGCAATAACCTAGTAACTATATGATGATGTACTAGGACATCAGGTATATAGCATGTCATGCCTAGTAGTGTAATCAGCTCGAGTCTATAAAGAGTGTCCCATTGTTATAGATCTATGATTTACAAATGTGTGCGCAAGGGATAATTTGGTCACTAGTAACAGGTCAGGCTGGGCAATAGTGCGATTTTGTCATGAGCAAGTAAACTGCGAACTGCATATTAATGTGCTACTGGAAGAGGTGCCACAGTAGAAGGACAGGAAATCATCTGATGGTTGAAATCTGTTCATTCCCAATTCTGAACCAAGATAAAGCAGTCTATGGTCATTAGATTGATGTCCAGGGAATGTCATCATTCAATCCTTCTACGTCACTCTTAAGGCAAAAAATCCATTTCTGTTCTTTCAGAAAGAGGACACGTGACACATCAGTGATATGGGGGGCACAAGAGGTTTCTCCAAAAGCGTCCAGCGAATGTCCTCTGGGGAATGTCTCATTTGCAAAAAGTGCTTAGTGAGTCTGGTCGCCTGTTCGTACATCGTATTGTACTCTTGTGCTCGTTGATCCGCAACTTGATCTTGCGAGTTGTCATGCCGACGTAACGTAGCAAACAAGGGCAGGTGATAAGATATATCAGCTTGTCGCTATTACAGTTCGTATAACTTTGCAGAATCCAGGGCCTTGAAGTTCCTATATCAATGGAGACTGTCTTCTCTGTCTGTGGGCATGCTGTGCAGACACCGCAGGGAAAATGCCCCAATCGTGGGGGAAGGTTCCACAAGGTGTTGACTGGAACCACGCTAACGCATCTGCGCCTTGTATGGACCAAACTGTCCCGCAGACTCGCACCTGTTTTGAAAGAGAAGAGTGGAGCCTGAATTGAGGATCCAGCAATATTGAGGATTTTCCAATTTTTTCTCACCGTCTTCTGTAGTTTATTCAACAAAGTACTGAAAGTAGTCACAAAGGTAAGTCTATCCAGTGGTGGCTTAATGACCGGAGGACTCAGCAAGGCATCCCGGTTATTATTGAGTGCCCTCTTCTGTGCTTTTTTCACCAGATGTTTTGGATAGTCTCGATCTCTTAATTTAGATTTTAGGTCTTTTGAAAGATCTAAAAAATCAGAAGTTCTAGAACAATTCCTACGAATTCTTAGGAATTGTCCCACAGGCAAGTTTTCACGCAGCGCCTTTGGGTGATGACTCGTATAGGATAGTAAAGAGTTATGGGACGTAGGTTTTCGATATAACCTGCTGCCGAGATGGCCATTCTCAGGAAAGATGGTGATGTCGAGGAAGGCTAGTTCTTCTGCACTGTATTCAATGGTAAATTTGAGAAATGGATTTTGTTCATTGAACCATTGATGGAAAAGCACGGCTGTCTCTGGTGTTCCATGCCAGATGACAAAAATGTCATCTATATAGCGTTTCCACACTAACACCTGGTTGAAAAATGGATTAGTGTGGTTCAGGACACACTTCTCTTCAAACATGTGTACGTAAAGGTTCGCTAACAATGGGGCAAAAACGCTGCCCATCGATGTACCCGATACCTGTAAGTACAAATCTTCCTCAAAAGCAGAAAAGTTTTCGGTCATGGCCAATCGAGCACATTCCATTATGAAATTGATTGGAGTGATGGAATCTAGGTCTGAATCCTCAAGAAGGCACTGTACTGTTTGTAATGTTTCCTGCTGTGGTATGCAGGTGTACAATGATTCAACATCGAAGCTGACCAATAGGTCAGTCTCGATATTGAACTCGATCTCTGGAAGCAACCTTAGTATGTCCGGAGTATCCTGTAGAAAGGTCGGCATTTTCTTCACCAGGGGCCTTAAAAAAATGTCAACAAAAGTGGACAATGGCTCTAAAAGTGAGCCAATGCCCGAAATAATCGGGCGGCCAGGTGGTGGTCTTTGAGCCTTGTGAATTTTAGGCAGGTTGTAGAAGTATGGTACAATAGGGTTAGGTGAGATCAAGTAGTGTGCTTCTGCTTCAGTGATCCAGCCCTCTGCTGACGCTTCTTCCACCATGTTCTTTATCTCATTCTGCAGTCGGGTGGTCGGATCCTCAGTCAGGAGGCGGTAGTGTCTTTGGTCTCTGAGCTGCCTCAGGCACTCTTCCCTATAGATGTTTGAATCCATAACTACAGTTGCTCCGCCTTTATCTGCTGATTTAATGATTATAGTTGGATCTTTTGTCAGAGCTTTGATAGCCGTTCTTTCTTCTCTAGATATATTAGAGAAGGACTTTACTTCACTGGTTGCCAGACTGTTGAGATCGTATACTACTGCCTTCTCAAATGCTCCCACCTGAGGTGGCACCTGATGTAGTAGTGGAGTGAAGGTTGAGGGTTTCTTCAGCCCAGTGTTGATGGAGTATCATCAGTTTCCATAGATTTTTATTTATTTATTTATTTGCAAACTTATACCGCGCTGGGAATCGACTCCCTTGGGAGTATCTCCGCGCCATTGGCAACATCAGAAAGCAAATAGCCCTGTCATGTCTTATTAATATTCAACAGTATCAGTAGTTAAACAGGAAAGTTTTTAGCTTTTTCCTGAAGGGAAAATGTTCCCTGCATGTTCTGATTTCCACTGGAAGTTCATTCCAAAGTTTCGGGCCTGCCACTGACAGAGCTCTTCCACCTTGTCGTGTCTTCCGAAATCTGGGGACACATAATAGTTCATGGTCTCCGGATCTCAGGGTTCTTGCGGGAATATATGGGATGAATTTCTTATTTAAGTCCTCCGGGCCTCTACCAGACAGGCACTTGTGAATAGTGCAGCAAGTTTTAAACAGCACTCTTTGTTTTATGGTGAGCCAGTGGAGTTTTTTGAGGAGCGGCTTTGAAGGAGTCCTGGCCGGGGCATTGAGAACAAGGCGGGCAGCCGTGTTTTGCACGACTTGAAGTCTAGCGATGACCCCTTCATTGGCGGCTAGCAGCAGACCATTACAGTAGTCCAGTCTACTCAGCACGAGCGACTGAACTAAAGTTTTCCTGGTGGAATCAGGTAGCAAGGGGAACACCCTTCGGAGAAGTCCAATAACATGGAAACAGGAGCTTACTACATGAGTAGCATGATGTTTTAGGGTGAGCTCCTGATCCAGTTTGACTCCCAGATCTTTTACTACCATTTTTGGCTCAGGGACCGGGCCAAGATCACAAGGCCACCAGTCCGGAGTCCACAGTCGTTTGGCTTCCCCAAAGAGCATCACCTCCGTCTTGGAGACGTTGCACTGAAGGAGGTTTGCTGCCATCCAATGTGCTACTTCTTTCATCCCTTGGGCAAAGGAGTGACGCACTTCAGGAGTCATGATTTTAAACGGGAAGAGGAGTTGTGTATCGTCTGCATACGATACAGGGATAAACCCGTGGGATCTCATGATGTTAGCTAGGGGTGCCACATAGATGTTAAATAACGTTGGGCTCAAGCAGGAGCCCTGTGGCACCCCCTTTGAGATCTCCACCTCCTCTGACTGGTAGGGGCCCAGTATTACTCTCTGAGTGCGTTTGCTGAAGAAGCTCCTTAGCCATGCCAGCGCCTTGCCATCCAGACCGATGTTAACTAGTCTGGAGGTCATGATCTCATGTGACACCATGTCAAACGCCACTGACAAATCTAATAACACCAGGATAACGGAGTACCCCTTATCCTGAAGCATATGAAGATTGTCAGCGACGGACAGCAAGGCGGTCTCGGTGCTATGCCTAGGTCTGAAACCCGATTGAGAGGGATCTAGTCCCCCTGCACTCTCGATGTAGTTAGATAAGTGCCGGTTAACAAACTTCTCTGCAAGCTTCCCTAAGAAAGGGAGAAGAGAGATGGGTCTCAGGTTAGTGAGGTCAGTCCATGGAATGGAGTTGTTCTTCCGTAGAGGCCTCACCAAAGCACGCTTCCAATAAAGAGGAACTTCACCTGATCCTAAGGATAGATTAAGCACCCGTTGAATCCCTGCTCCTAGATCATCCCTTAAGAGAGACATGATACGAGCTGGAACAGTATCTGACGGGCATCCACTCTTGGTTTGATTAATTAGAGTGCCAATGTCCTCGATTGATACAGGGGGGAATTAAACAAGCTTGTTAGCATTGTTTTCTGTTGTACAGAGGTGTAGGGGAGCCATACTATCAACAGTTCTCAAGATGTTAGAGGAGGAGTTCGAGGCTAAGATCTTTGCATAAATGCCTTCTATTTTCCTTACAAAGAACTGCGAGATGTTATTACAGAGTTCTTGGGACTCAATCCCCTCTGTTTCACAGGCTGCAGGCTTGACAAAGGTCTGTAAGATCTGATAAAGGACTTTCGCATTTTTACCTGCAGCTGTTATTTGGTCTGCTATATGATGTTTCCGGGCAGATCGAATGGCTTTATGGTAATTTTTCTGGGAGGTCCTATAAATGTCTTTATCCTCAGCCTTATGTGTGAGTCTCCATTGTTTTTCCGATTTCCGTGCCGTGATTTTTAATTGCCTGAGATCGTCTGTGTACCAGACTTCTTGTCTTGGGGCAGGTCGGGGTTTGTATGTTCTAAAAAGAACAACATGATTAATGGAGATAGTTACCGCTTCGTTGAGAGCGGCCAGTGCCGCAGTGACATTGTCGCCACATTCAGCCCAATTAGGTTCGATAAATTTCTCCCTAAAGCTCTCAGGCGTTAGTTTATTCCAAGGTCTTCTAACATCGGCCAAGGTTTTCTGTACTCCCTTAGACACCTGATTGGGTCGAGTATAGAATTCAATGATCGAGTGGTCAGTCCAATCTGTCTCTAAAGAAGAAATGCAGGCGCACTTTTCTGAAAAATTTCTCAACTTCACATCGAAGTTGGAAGGGATCAGTATTATTCGTAGGCACAAAGCCCAGTCCTTTATTCAGTACTTGGAGTTCCAGCTCAGACAGAACTCGAGAGCTCAGGTTAACTACAAGACTCTCTCTGTGCTCGTTCCTGCCTGTTGTGATGTTTGTTGTCTGTTCTTGGAAGTGCTCCTGGTGTTTGGGTAGTTCGATTCGTCTTCCCATTGCACTGTTTGACCTCTTCTCCGGCCTCTGCTCCATCCACGGCCCTGCCCTAAAAAAGACGGATCATAATACCATGGGGGTTGGGTCTGAAAGTTAGGCATCATTTGTGGGTATTGGGGTTGATGAAACCCCCATGGGGTTGGTGGCCACCATGGTGCTCCTTGAAAGGACTGCATCCCCCTCTATTGCCTCTTCGGCCTGACCTGTTGTACCCTCCACGGTTGTATCTAGTCGACGTGTTGCCTGAATTCGTAAATAAGGAAGGTTAAGAAATAGCTAATAAATAGCGATTTTTTTCATACATCGCATTTTGCGATTTCTAAATAGTGATTCCTTGAAAATCGCTATTTAGAAATCTCAAAGGGGAATGTTGATACATCTATTTATTTTTTAAGTTCTATATAGCGCGAACAAGATCTTTGCAGATATCAGAGCGCTTTACAGAAACAGTAGGTAGGATAAACAAACTGTTGAAAACAGTATACTAATCGGTAGGGAGTGAGTTGCCAATGGGGTAATAATCGCACAAGAGTATGCACGCTAATAACAATCAAGAAGTAATAATATTGCACAAGAGTATGCACACTAATAACAATCAAGAAGTAATAATATTGAAGCCATGCAATGTCGACTCGAATAAGATTATAGCACCCCAGAGGGAGAGTAAACACGCTGTTGAAAACTGAATAGTAGGCAATAGTGAGTGGATTGCAGTTAGTAAGTCACTCAGGTCATAGTGTGCAGACCTAATAAACAATCTGGAAACCAAATAATAAAGCATCCGTGCAAAGATTTTGGTCCAGTAGCAGTCATAAAAGAGTCAAAACATAGATAAGCATTCGGGTAGCCGATGAAATAGGAGCCATGTACTGTGATTGTTCCAGTAACAGTAGGTTCAGGTGAACTTAGCCATAAGGATGGCTTTTACCTCTTTCTTGAAGAGTACAGAGGATGGGAAAAGCCTAGTTTCTGGCGGGAGCGCATTCCAGATCCTGGGTGCCATTCCTGAGAAGGAGCGTTTGTATGTTTTTTCCTTCCGGAATCTACAAGGTTTCAGGAGGAGATTCTTTGTGCTTCTGTTGGACCTTGAGCCTCCTGATATAGTCAGCTTGTGAGTGAGGTAGTTGGGTGACTTGTGCATCCTGCATGTAGGCTCCGCTTGCATTTTCAGTTTCTGTGTTTGTACTATGTAGCCAACATAGTCTTGCAGTTTGCACCCTTGGTTTACTTTGCTAATTTGGTATAAATTTGAGTGCTCCTCTTTACCTTGTAATTGTACGGCCGAGTGTGTCATACAGGCAATTTTCAGCTGGACTCTGGCTTCAAAAGGCAGCCAGTTCAGGGCTTTTAAGTCAGGGGATATGTGTGAGTGTTTTCTAGAACCAGTGATGAGTCTCGCGGCCGCGTTCAAGGAGGCGCTTAGGGGCGCCGTTGTTGTTAGGGGGAGCCCGCTGAGAGCCACAATTCCGTAGTCTATGCGAGGAATGACTAGGGCTTGTACAACAGTTCGGAAGTCCTTGGGTGGCAGGAAGGGTTTGAGTTTGCTCAGCGTGTTGATTTGGAAGTTGGCTCCCTTGGTTGCTTTGCTAATATGCTGCTGCATGTCGAGATTGGAGTCAAGTGTGATGCCAAGGGATTTCGCTGAGTCCACGATGGTGGGCTGGACATTTAGTGCGGTTAGATGATTGAGCCAGGTTTGGGTGATGGCCCCCAGATCCTCCACATTCTCTTTGGACCAAGGAAAGAGTTTAATTTAGTTTCATGTGCCTCTTGCTCTTACTCTTGATTATTTTGAGGATGTGGCTCATTGTTCCAGATTCCAGGTCCACCTCAATCCCCTGACGTACTATCTAGGCTCTTGTAGCCATACGCATCCACTCAGAGACACAGTATTTCTGCAAGCGTCTTTCTTCCACTTAAGTCCAAGAAGACTGGTAGGTCTGGGAGCTACCTTCTTTAGACCAGTAATCCCTCCCCACTCAAAGCTGACCTTTGCCAAGGGATGAAACTTCACCTCATTTTCACTGCTGACACTTTATCGAGGACATATGTGATACGTGGCTCTTAGGAAAATACTAAATCGACCACAGTGGTCATGCTGACTTACTCTCAAGCAGCCTTTACATTGGATGCTTAACCAATTGTACACCTTTGTTACAAATAGGAGGGCAAGGGGTGGAAGCTTATTTTTTTCTTAAAGTAGTGAGATGTGGCGTAATGGTGAGAGCAGCCAAGTTTGGATCTGGAGAACCAGATTGAAGGCCAGCTGTCGGTTCAACATTCTGAGATTCTGGGGAATTCACTTGATCTCTCTGTGCCTGAGAAAAATTGAATATGACCTTGTGTAATATAACTGGTATTCATGTAAAGTGCTGTAATGTCCTGGGTCGAGCCTGTGCTATATAACACTCACAAACAAAAGTGGCAGAAAGCTTGTTTGAATATTTAAGTGATGAACAGGCATAGTGTGGAAGGGGTGAAAGAGTAAGAGGACACAGCCTGCTACTCAGGGTCACAACTATAATTAGTGCAGTAGGGGAAGTTACAGTGGTGGCCAGGAATGTAAGGGTCTCAGAATACCAAAATTATTGGGAGCAGAGTGTTCTGGTCAAAATATGTTTATGTTTGATGAACATGCTCTTTTGGTCACACATTAATTGGGGTAGTGTGATGCAGACGCAATGCTGTTGAATGAAACGCTGTGGAGTTGAGCCATTGGAAGCCGGAGCTGGAGCGAGGTGCCAGAGTGGAACAGTGCTTTTCTCTAGCCGATTCCCTGCTCTTGGTCCTGGCCCCCAGAGTTCCTGAATCCCAGGGCAATCAACCGTCCGGTAGGTCAGAGGAGGGGCAATCCTGAAGCTTCCATGGCCTGAGGTTTTCTCCCCCCACCACTGCCTCACCTCTGCCTCTGCAGCACCTCTGCCCCACCCAAGCCCTATGTCTCACCCCTTCTCACCCCTTCTGTCACAGTCTGCCCACCAGGGGACCAGGAGACAGGAGAGGAGAGGATGGATGAGGAGAGGTGGGTAGGGTGGGCAGGGTGGGCGAGTACGAGTGCGGGGAGACAGAGAGGCAGAGAGGTAGCAGTGAGTCGCATAGTCAGCAAAGACTAAGGTGGAGAGGCATGGTGAGGGACAGAGGTGACAGGCATGAGAGCAAGTGCGGCAAGCTACAGCCGGCTGCCACAAAGTGCAGGGCTAGGGTGCCGTGGAGACTGCTCTGTTAGTCTGCGTGCGGTTTGTGGCCATCAGGGTGTGCCCCCACTTGCTCGGTAGCCAGCTTGTTTTTAACCGTGCTGTACCTGGTCACACCCACCCTCCGCCCTCCTGCTCAACCAGTCTTTTTAAAGCACATTACACATCGGCCAGCCAGTGGTCCCCGTACTCAGTATCCAGTGCTAAGTACCCAGCAACCTAGCAATCCAGCAACCAGTGGGTCAAAGGAGCCGCCACACGGCTGGGGATCATCTACTCTTTAATCTCTCCAAGAGGTATGAGTGTATAGCTGACTCTACACTCCCACTTGCAAGTGACCTTCTCAACTTAGCCAAAGTTTCTACATCAGGGGATGGGGCTCCAGTCTTGAAAAGCCCAAGACAACCACTATCTGCGGAGACATAATCAAAGGTCCTGATAGCCTGAAGCCCCCAGCCGCCCTCTGCTGCCAATCGTGAGTACAACAGAAGACCAGCATAGTCAAACTAAATCATCAGTAACAGCCAAAGATGAGATCTGGGCGAGTCAGGAAAGGTCCAGCTAAATCCAGCAACAAAAGCCTAAAGTCGGGGTTGACCATGCTCTCACGGATGTGGCGGCAATGCCTTCAATACTCCCAGCAGCATCTCAACCCAGCTTAGCCTCTGGGCAAGAGCAGCTATTACAGCAATCTCTCATCCAACTCCACCCCCAGGCACTTCCACCCTACGAGCAAAACCAGGGGCGCAAGCATCAGGAAAGCACTAACTTCAAGGAGGAGACATCCAGGTCTTCTCCAGTATTCATAGTATCTTCCTTAAAAAAGGCGACATTGAGGGATTATTTCAGGAACTCTGCAATCACTCTAAAACCAAGATTAAGCCCACCTGATGCATCCTTAAATTCCCCTCAAACCAGCCCATTCTTGGCCCCGCACCAAATACAGGTTCAGCCCATTATCCATGCGGTTGCCAGCAGGACAGGTCACAGCCCGCTGTTATCTGGCTCCACAACAGCTTCAGGGTCCCAAACAGTTTTCCTACAGGTCACAGGACATTCACACTTCCGTCGGGCTGGCTTCCTCACCAACCTCCATGTCAAGTGAGGACTTTATGTCCTCTTCTCAGTCCGTTCAGAAACCTAGTCTGTTTTCTCCCTTAGAACTTAAGTCCCCCACCACCATGGGCCATCCTGCGGAGAGCAACAAAGTCCTCACTCTTCAAGCCACGAAACAGGCAAGCATCCAATGAAGTAATTTCGAAACATTGTCCCCAATCAGCCTATCAAAAACTGTCAATCCATGCTACCAACCGGCTCGGTAAGGTGGGTACCCCAACATTAAGATCAATACCTCTCAAGACCTGTCCTTCTTCACCAACAAATTCAAAACATTGATAGATCAGGAAAGTTGCCCACCGATGCTCACAACTCCTCTAAATCCTTCAAACAATGATGTAAGCCCTGAATTTCCATTCAGATCAAGTGGATCTACAGGTTGACCTCCTAAATACTCTTGCTGTGTGCATCACTGGGATTGACCAAAAACTTGAGGCACTCAGCTCGCTGACAGTAAAAGCACAATCACAAGTTCAATTAGATCAAGCAGTATGTTGTTGTTCTCCTATTATTAATTCCTTGTCCTCACTAACCCAATTCCTCTCAACAGTATTAACTGAAATTAAGAAACTACAAACATTGGGCCACTCTGACTCCCCGCTTTAGATACCTCATTCGGGCATGGACCAAAAACGTCCAGCCCAGTCGGAATACAATGGGAAGAAAGGCCCAATTAGCAGCAACCCCCTTTCGCTGTCAGGTTCTAAAACAGCCCACTCAGCCATTACCCCTCCCCCAGTAATCCAAAGCTCTCCTAATCATCAATATTTCTCAACCAACGTTAACCGAAGCACCTCAGGATCCGTCCCCATGACCAACCAAATATGAATTCCCTCCCCAGGCAGTACAGAGACAGTCGACTCTAACGCAACCAACGATGCAAGATTAAACCAACCACATACTCATCGGCTGTCCAAATGGGAAAAAAAAATCCGGAAAATCGTAACAGACACACAGTTAAAATCAAAAGCACAATCAGCAGTTACTTACTAAAAAGGAAACCCATCATACTATTGGTTTCGTCCTCAACACCCAAAGCCACCACCGGTCCACTATCAATTGTTCAGCCATCAACGCCTCAAAAATCATCCTTAAAACCTAATTGTTCTTTAACAATACAGTTGCCTCAAGTTTCAAGTTACTCACTGCATCGTATCCACCCAGTGACACAATGAAAAAGCCAATCACACACCAGCATGGAGGTGGAAATCGTCAACACGCCGACCGTGACCCACCAATAGACTAGTCAATTTGTTGCGGAACCTAGAACTAATTGCAATACAATTTCTGTGAGTGGATTCTTATTGAAAATGTTCCATAGAAAATGATGGTGAAAAGTCTACCACTCTGTCATGACTTGTTATTCCAATATGGCAGATTTTTCAAAATGGCTGCCCATTATTTGAGATATAGGGTATAGCTCTTTATATGCCCATGTGTGGTATCATGTTATATGTTTTTAGGGAGAGGAAAGTCAAAAATAATATAAAAAATTGTTTCTGATGACCATAATATCAAATAATCGCGGAATATTACAGATAGATAAAGTTTGTATAATTTTTTCGTTGACTTATATGACAAAGTGTGAAGGAACGTAAATATTACAATTAACTTTTGAAATAAAAAGTTTGCTATTGTTTGTGTTTTGCTTTGTAACTTTGAAGTTATTGTTTGTTTATTTGTTAATCAAAAATGTTTCATTTATGTGTTACAGGTTCTTGCGAGTTGCTGTGAGATAGAGTGAAAATGGACGTAGAAAAGTGTTTAATTTGTGATGTGGTGTTTTAAGAAGATGAGGATGTATCTGTACTTACTGAAAGAGGAGTGACTGGAATTCAAAAAACATGCAAGGAGAGAAAAATATCTAAGTTTCACATTTGTATTGGGCAGAGAGTTCACAAGAAATGTACAGCACGTTTTTTTATTTGAAAACTCTGTTCCAGGAAAAAGAATCAGATACCACAACTTCCCGTGTTCTACGGTCATGTGAAACCCCATTTTATTTTAGAAAAAAATGTTTTTTCTGTGGTACTGAGTTAAGTTTATACTTCAGGGAGAGGAAAAATAATGAGTGGTTTAATGCACGAACAGTTGAATTCAAATCATCAGTTTTACAAAAATGCAACAAGCGCAATGATGAATGGGCAGACAAAGTTAAGAGACGTATCCAAAATGTGTCTGATTTACATGCTGTAGATGCATGCTACCACAAACAGTGTTCCTTCAATTTTTATACTGGAAAATTCATTCCCGGGCAGTTCACTGATAACCCTCCAATATCTTCAGGTTGACCAGAGGACTCTGTTCGCCAGGAAACTTTTCTTCAAGTAGTTAAATACATGGAGGAAAATGATGAAGAACAAACTACTGTTAAAGAACTTGTTAATAAAATGCGAGAATTACTGCCGGAAGATAGTGAACCATACAGTTCGAAGTATATGAAACAGAAACTCAAAGAGCATTTAGAAACAGTTGCAGAGACTGCTGATGTCGTTACTTTTAAAAGTACAGCTGCTCATGTATTGCAAGAGTACCACAGTCGTAGCCATGAAGATGTTGAAGAGAATCAAAACAATCTCCTTATGGCAGCTGCTGAAATAATAAGAAATGATATTAAAGACATCACTGTTGAACCAGAAATATATCCACCTATTGAAAACATGAGTAGTGTTGACTATAATGTGAGCTATATAACTGATTCATTAAGGCTCTTATTATCAGTTTTTGTTACTGATATAGTTTCTATAGGGCAGGCAATTATGCAAGCTGTGCACCGTTGCAGTTAGGGCTGGCAGTTCAATTACATGACAATCCAAGCTCGAGATTCGTAGTTGAAGCAGTAAATCATATGGGATTCTGCAGCTCCTATTCAGAAGTTCTTCGTTTTGACCGTTCAGCTGCAGCAGAAAGAGGAAATACTATACCTGTCCTTGTGCAACCTTCTGAAAGTCCTCTGTAATTAGTTCAATATGCAGCTGATATTATTGATCACAAAATGATTACACTAGATTGCCACAGTACTTTTCATAGGATTGGTATTATCGCCACTGTGACTCCAACTGGAAAATTTTCAACGGTCATTAAGACGGGGTTTCACACGACCGTAGAACACGAGAAGTTGCAGGATCTGATTCTTTCTCCTGGAACGGAGTTTTCAAGTTAACAAAACACGCTCTACATTTATTGTGAACTTTCTGCCCAACACAAACATGAAACTTAGATATTTTTCTCTCCGTGCATGTTTTTTGAATTCCAGTCACTCCTATTTCAGTGAGTACAGATACATCGTCATCTTCTTGAAACACCACATCACAAATGAAGCACTTTTCTGTGTCCATTTATACTGTATCTCACAGCAACTCGCAAGAACCTGTAACACATAAATAAAACATTTTTGATTAACAAAAAAACAAACAATAACAACAAAGTTACAAAACAAAACACAAACAATAGCAAACTTTTTTTTTACTTTCCCGTCCCTAAAAACATATAAAATGATACCACACATGGACATATAAACAGTTATACCCTATATCTCAAATAATGGGCAGCCATTTTGAAAAATTTGCCATATTGGATTAACGCGTCATGATAGAGTGGTAGACTTTTCACCATTTTTTTCTACGGAAAATTTTCAATAAGAAACCACTCACAGAAGTTGTATTGCAATTAGTTCTAGGTTAGCCCATTTTTTAAACTAATTTGACTAGACTACAAGAGCCATGCCCAGGCATTAGAGTCCCTTCCCCACTTTCAGCTGGCAACAACAGATCAGACCAGAGACCAGCGGTTTGACTACACCCCGCACATAACCCTGGCAAAGGCACCAACGAACGGAACTCAATCATCCCATCTAGACAGGCAGCCCTGGTGACCCAGTGCTAAACAGTCCCCATCATATAAACAACTAACCATCTTAGCAAGCAAGCACCTTTTTTGCCCCCATTACCCATTTCCCAACGGAAAACAGATGAATGCTCAATACCAATTGAGTCCTTATCCACAGCAGAAGTGCACAAGCCTGTTACTGACAGTGTTCAAAGCAAACTGCTGTTAACACCAGAGTACACTTCCCAAGGCCTGCCCAACATCTTAAACCGCGGGAACATTTTTAGACTCTTTAAATCAATTCCTGAATTGCGCAACCTGGATTCAAAAGACATAATGGCTATTGAATTCAAACCCAGTAATGGTACTCAAGCAAGAGAAGAAAGTCTAATTACATTAGCGATAATGGCCATAAAGGAGCTGGTTCAATCAAAGGCTGATCAGTTTCAAAACTGGGGTATCAATCAATCAATAGGTGATTGTTTAGTGCAATTACTCACCCATGAGGGTCTCAAGGTGCTGGGGGGTGCAGGTTCTAGTTCATCAAGGAGGGGGTCTGTCGAACAGCCAGGTTTTGAGGTTTAGCGTGAAGATGGGGAGTGATGTTGTCTGTCTGAGGTGGAGCAGAAGGGCGTTTTGGGCTCTGGCCTTGAGGTAGGAGAGAGAAGGTTTTCCGATCTGGTCTTTCTGGTGCGGGGGACCTCAGCGTAGGAGATCTGGGCTGATTGTAGGGACTTTTGTGGTACATGGAATTTGAGTCGGCTCTTCAGGTATGCTGGTCCGATGTCGTGGAGCATGGGAAAGATTCTTGAAAGTGATTCTAACCTTGATTGGGAGCCAGTGGAGTGTGCGCAGGTGCTGGGACATGTGGCAGTGTCTTGGCCGGTTGAGGACCAGTCTTGCGGCAACGTTCTGGATGTTGTAGCTTGCGGGTGAGGTTTTTGTTCCGGCATAGAGTGTGTTGCCGGAGTCGAGTCTGCTGGTGATAAGGGCGTGAGTGAAGGTCTTTCTGTGTTTGAGGGGGATCCATTTGCAGGTTTTACGTAGGGGCAGAGGGTGTGGAAGCAGGAGGAGGAGACAGAGTTGATCTGGTGGCCCATTTTGAGCTCGGAGTCAAAGATGATTCCAAGGTTTTGTGCATGGTCCGTGATGGAGGGTGGGCTTCCGAGGGCGTGG
Source organism: Lissotriton vulgaris (assembly GCF_964263255.1). Taxonomy (NCBI): domain Eukaryota; kingdom Metazoa; phylum Chordata; class Amphibia; order Caudata; family Salamandridae; genus Lissotriton; species Lissotriton vulgaris. The sequence continues at coordinate 1,786,218,265 of NC_141689.1, forward strand.
GGCCACCAGGTGTCGTTCCAAGCATCAGTTTTTAGGCTCATGATGAGTACTTCTGTTTTGTCTGTGTTGAGTTGTAGGCAGATGCTATTCATTCATTTGGCGGTGAGGACTTCCATGCCTTCTTGAAAATTGTGTCTGGCAGTGTTGGGTTCGTTGGATAAGGAGAGGATGAGTTGGGTGTTGTCTGCGTATGACACAATTTTGAGTCCTTAGGTTCTGACGATGGGGGTGAGTGGAGCCATGTAGACGTTGAAGAGCGTGAGGCTGAGGGAGGACCCCTGGGGGACTCCACAGGTGGTTGGTGTAGGGTCTGAGAGGAAAGAGGGAGTCTGACCCACTGGGTTCTGCTGGAGAGGAAGGAGTGGATCCAGTCGAGGGACTTGTCCCAGATCCCTGTGTTGTGGAGTTTGTGTATTAGGGTGCGGTGAGAGACTGTGCTGAATTCCACTGAGAGGTCGAGGAGGATGAGGGCTGCTGTTTCTCCTCTATCCAGTAGGGAGCGGACGTCATCTGTTGTGGTGAGGAAGGTGGTTTCTGTGCTGTGGTTTTTCTGTAGCCGGATTGGGAGAAATTGAGGATATTGTGCTCTTCAATGAAGGTGTCGAGTTTGCTGTTGATGGCTTTCTCAATGACTTTAGCTGGGAACGGGAGCAGGGTTATGGGCCTGTAGTTCTCGAGGTCGGTGGGGTCCACCAAGGGCGTCTTCTGAAGGGGGTTGATCTTGGCATGTTTCTAGACGTCGGGGAACAAGGCGTTCATCAGGAAGCGGTTGATGGTGAGGCAGAGCATGAGTGCGATGGTGTTGGCGTCTCTGTTGAAGATGTGGTGGGGGCAGGGGTCTGTGGGGGCCCTGGAGTGAATTGACTTCATTGTCTTCAGTGTGTCTTTGATGGTGAGGGCTGTCCAGTTGTCAATCTTTGGTTTTAGGGTGTCGTGTGGCTGGTGAGGGTTCTGTGTGTTGGTTGTCTTTGTCAAAGTTGTCGTAAATGTTCTTGTTTGGAGGTGGAAGAAGGTGCTGAGTTTGTTGCAGAGGTCTTGTGAGGGAGAGATGTCAGTAGACTCACAGGTGGGTTGGGTGAACTCCTTGATGATGCTGAAGAGTTCTTTGCTGTTGTGGGTCTGTGTGGAGATTCTCTCTCCAATTGCTTTTTTTCTTGTTTTTCTGATGAGTTGGTGGTGGGATTTGGTGGCGGTTCGGAAGTTTTTGTGGGCCTCTGTGGATTTGGAGTTCATCCAGGCCTTTATGAGGTGGCGGCACGTGCAATTCGATGGTAAACTATCTGGCTTTCTTGACATGAGTGTTGTCATTTTTCTTGAGGGGGACTATGGTGTTGGCGCTGTTGTAGATCCATCTGTGCAGAGGTCGGGCTGCAGTGTTGGGGTCGTTGTCTTCCACAATTGTTGGGGTGGAGTTGCTGAGTGAGGAGGTGAGCTGGTCATCATTGATTTTGGTCCAGTTTGTTAGTGGGAGCAGGTGCTGGTGTCTGTGAATGGTGGGTGTTCTGAAGGTGAAGTGGACGCATCAGTGGTCTGTCCATGGGAGTTTGGTGGTGTGGCTGATAGTGATGGAGTTTCCTGTTGTGAAGCGGGGGTTGAGGGTGTGTCCTGCTAAGTGTGTGGGTTCGGTCACAATCTGGTGGAGTCCAATGTTGTGGAGGTTGTCCAGGAGGTGACCAGGACGTGGTGTTGGGGTCCAGCTGGCTGTCGAGGTGGCAGTTGAGGTCTCCCAGCAGGGTTTAGTTGGTGGATGCGATGGCATGTGGGGAGATGATGTCCGTGATGGAGTTGGCGAATGGTCTGTGGGGTTTACGGGGTCGGTAGATGAGGGTTCCTTGGAGGGTGGTTGTAGGGCTGACCAGTATCTAGAAGTGAAGGTGTTCCATCATGTCTGTGGGCTCGTCGGGGAGCATGTTCAGGTGGATTTGTTGTGGATGGAGATTCCTCCTCCGGGGTGGGTGGGGTGGTCCTTCTTGAAAATCTTGTATCGTTGGGGAGTGGCGATGGCGATGTCTGGTCCCGAGGTTGTGTTGGTCCAGGTTTCGGTGAAGAATGCTATATCCGGGGTGATGCTGTCGAGGAGGTCCCAGATTTCGGTGGCATATTTGTGGAGTGATCGGACGTTGTCGAGGATGCATTACAGGGTCTTCGATTTTGGAGTGTTCTTGTGGCCTGGTTGTGCTGGGCCCGTGTTCCTGGTGGTGCTGCAGGTGTGACGGCAGAGGTGGCAGCTGAAGGGCCCGTGGGAGTCGACTGGTGGTGCTAGCTTGCAGCTGTTGCAGTGGCTTAGGTTGAGTGCGTGGAGTGTCACTGGGTTGTAGCATTGGCAGTGCAGAGGTCCAGGGTTCCTGGTGCTGGTCGTGGTCGTGCGCAAATGGGGTTGCCTTTGGCGTGCTTTTGGCTCACCAGCAGTGTGGCCACGCAGGGTTGCCATTAAGTAGGGGTCGGGGAGGGCTGGTCAGCTGGGAGGCGGGAGTGAGGAGGGGAGCTGGATTGGGCCGGTTGCGCTGGTAGTGCTGGGGAGGGGCCGCGGGGGAAGCAGCAGCTGGGAAAACGAGCTGAAAGGGAAAAGAGGGATAAAAAGGACTAGAAAGTAGAAGCAGAATAAAGCAGAAAAGCAGAAAAGTGCAAGAAAGGTGGAGGTGAGGTGTACTGGGCCACCAGGGATGAGGTGCAGGTATAACCTGTGGGTGGAGGATGTCTCGAACACCAGCACTCAAGAATGCAGGGGCTCGGGGAATGCCTCACTTAATGGTGGAGCTGTGAGGGTGGGAGAGCAGTTTTACTGACAATGAGTCAGTGGTCTTGCTCGCCTGTCCCTGCAGGGGCCACCATTAAGTAGGGGTCAGGTAGGGCTGGGAGGGGGGATCGGGGTGGTGAGCTGTTTTGGGCCAGTTGTGCTGGTCGTGCTGGGGGGAGGGGCCTCGGGGGCAGCAGCGGTGGAGAAAACCAGCAGAAAGGGAAAAGAGGAATAAAAAAGACTAAAAGGTGGAAGCAGAATAAAGCAGAAATGTGCAAGAAAGGTGGAGGAGAGAGATGAGAGGGAGAGATTGAAATGAGGGTAAAACAAGTGAAACAGAGAGGGAAAGAGGAGCGAGAGAAAGGAGACAGATGTCCACTGGACTACCAGGGATGAGGCGCGGGTATAACCTGCGGTTGGAGGAGGGCGTCGAACACCAGCTCTAGAGAATGCAGGGGCTCGGCGGAGACATAAAATAATGGTGGTATTAACCCCTTCGATGCGGCCGCGATTCCCCTGGTGTGCTGAAGCAGCACGAACAGGGGCGGGCCATGACGAACCCCAGCCGTCATTAGCACACGAATATTTACAACAAGGGGTGGTGAGGGACAGAGTCTCTGAATTAAGCAGAAAGCTCTCACCCAGTCAAGAGATCAGGGCTAGATCCAACACCGTTTTTTAGCTCACTGCACCATCCCAGTTTCAGAACCTGGCTGTATGCAAATTAGTCTGTTCCTGTCCCAGTGCATGATGGGAACAGGGCAAACCAAACTACAAAAGCCAATTCTTACACTGGGAAGGAAACAAGCTCCCGGGGACCGGTTTCTGGCATTACAGCCGTCTTTGGCCCGGTTTGCTTGAATCCTGATAGTGCAATGAGCAAGGGTCTCACATCTGAGAATACCCTTCCACGGTTAGGGTGGACAAAAATATTTACAACAAGGGGTGGTGAGGGACAGAGTCTCTGAATTAAGCAGAAAGCTCTCACCCAGTCAAGAGATCAGGGCTAGATCCAACACCGTTTTTTAGCTCACTGCACCATCCCAGTTTCAGAACCTGGCTGTATGCAAATTAGTCTGTTCCTGTACCAGTGCATGATGGGAACAGGGCAAACCAAACTACAAAAGCCAATTCTTACACTGGGAAGGAAACAAGCTCCCGGGGACCGGTTTCTGGCATTACAGCCGTCTTCGGCCCGGTTTGCTTGAATCCTGATGGTGCAATGAGCAAGGGTCTCACATCTGAGAATACCCTTCCACGCTTAGGGTGGACAAAAATATTTACAACAAGGGGTGGTGAGGGACAGAGTCTCTGAATTAAGCAGAAAGCTCTCACCCAGTCAAGAGATCAGGGCTAGATCCAACACCGTTTTTTAGCTCACTGCACCATCCCAGTTTCAGAACCTGGCTGTATGCAAATTAGTCTGTTCCTGTCCCAGTGCATGATGGGAACAGGGCAAACCAAACTACAAAAGCAAATTCTTACACTGGGAAGGAAACAAGCTCCCGGGGACCGGTTTCTGGCATTACAGCCGTCTTCGGCCCGGTTTGCTTGAATCCTGATGGTGCAATGAGCAAGGGTCTCACATCTGAGAATACCCTTCCACGCTTAGGGTGGACAAAAATATTTACAACAAGGGGTGGTGAGGGACAGAGTCTCTGAATTAAGCAGAAAGCTCTCACCCAGTCAAGAGATCAGGGCTAGATCCAACACCGTTTTTTAGCTCACTGCACCATCCCAGTTTCAGAACCTGGCTGTATGCAAATTAGTCTGTTCCTGTCCCAGTGCATGATGGGAACAGGGCAAACCAAACTACAAAAGCCAATTCTTACACTGGGAAGGAAACAAGCTCCCGGGGACCGGTTTCTGGCATTACAGCCGTCTTCGGCCCGGTTTGCTTGAATTCTGATGGTGCAATGAGCAAGGGTCTCACATCTGAGAATACCCTTCCACGCTTAGGGTGGACAAAAATATTTACAACAAGGGGTGGTGAGGGACAGAGTCTCTGAATTAAGCAGAAAGCTCTCACCCAGTCAAGAGATCAGGGCTAGATCCAACACCGTTTTTTAGCTCACTGCACCATCCCAGTTTCAGAACCTGGCTGTATGCAAATTAGTCTGTTCCTGTCCCAGTGCATGATGGGAACAGGGCAAACCAAACTACAAAAGCCAATTCTTACACTGGGAAGGAAACAAGCTCCCGGGGACCGGTTTCTGGCATTACAGCCGTCTTCGGCCCGGTTTGCTTGAATCCTGATGGTGCAATGAGCAAGGGTCTCACATCTGAGAATACCCTTCCACGCTTAGGGTGGACAAAAATATTTACAACAAGGGGTCGTGAGGGACAGAGTCTCTGAATTAAGCAGAAAGCTCTCACCCAGTCAAGAGATCAGGGCTAGATCCAACACCGTTTTTTAGCTCACTGCACCATCCCAGTTTCAGAACCTGGCTGTATGCAAATTAGTCTGTTCCTGTCCCAGTGCATGATGGGAACAGGGCAAACCAAACTACAAAAGCCAATTCTTACACTGGGAAGGAAACAAGCTCCCGGGGACCGGTTTCTGGCATTACAGCCATCTTCGGCCCGGTTTGCTTGAATCCTGATGGTGCAATGAGCAAGGGTCTCACATCTGAGAATACCCTTCCACGCTTAGGGTGGACAAAAATATTTACAACAAGGGGTGGTGAGGGACAGAGTCTCTGAATTAAGCAGAAAGCTCTCACCCAGTCAAGAGATCAGGGCTAGATCCAACACAGTTTTTTAGCTCACTGCACCATCCCAGTTTCAGAACCTGGCTGTATGCAAATTAGTCTGTTCCTGTCCCAGTGCATGATGGGAACAGGGCAAACCAAACTACAAAAGCCAATTCTTACACTGGGAAGGAAACAAGATCCCGGGGACCGGTTTCTGGCATTACAGCCGTCTTCGGCCCGGTTTGCTTGAATCCTGATGGTGCAATGAGCAAGGGTCTCACATCTGAGAATACCCTTCCACGCTTAGGGTGGACAAAAATATTTACAACAAGGGGTGGTGAGGGACAGAGTCTCTGAATTAAGCAGAAAGCTCTCACCCAGTCAAGAGATCAGGGCTAGATCCATCAGGATTCAAGCAAGCCGGGCCGAAGAAGGCTGAAATGCCAGAAACCGATCCCCGGTAGCTTGTCTCCTTTCTGGTGAAGAATTGGCTTGGTAGTTAAGTCTACCCTGTTCCCATGATGCACTGGGCTAGGGACAGACTGATTTGCATATGGCCAGGTTCTGAGCTGGGATGGTGCAGTGAGATAAATAATGGTGATGGATCAAGCCCTGATCTTTGGACTGGGTAAGAGTGGTCTGCTTAATTCAGACACTCTGTTCATCACCACCCCCTTTTCTGAATCGTTTTTGGCCACTATAGGTGTGGCAGGGTATACTCAGACATGAGTCCCTTTCTCACTGCACCATCAGGATTCAAGCAAGCCGGGCCGAAGAAGGCTGAAATGCCAGAAACCGGTCCCCGGTTGCTTGTCTCCTTTCTGGTGAAGAATTGGCTTGGTAGTTTAGTCTACCCTGTTCCCATGATGCACTGGGCCAGGGACAGACTGATTTGCATATGGCCAGGTTCTGAGCTGGGATGGTGCAGTGAGATAAATAATGGTGATGGATCAAGCCCTGATCTTTGGACTGGGTAAGAGTGGTCTGCTTAATTCAGACACTCTGTTCATCACCACCCCCTTTTCTGAATCGTCATTAGCACACGAGCACCGTAGTGCATGACGGCTGGGGTTCGTCATCAGCATGGAAGGGGTTATCATAACAATCCCTAGCGTCCCTCTCTATCCCTCAATACTCGCAACCACCCAGGCTCATCCTAGTAGCCCAGGTTCCCTCCCTTTTTCAGTCCTAAAGTCAGCTAGAAGCGGCTTCCCAGTTGGTGACGACAAGCGTAGGCCTGACCCACAAGTCACAAAAGGAGCCGATTGGTCATGACTGCCAGACGCCCTATCTTGAAGCCGGAATGACTGAAATAATATTGATCTGGAAACAACATGTTCCTGGAACATCAATGGATTCTCTACAAAAGCTCAATCTCTAGACACATTTGAATTTATAAAAAGATATGACATCATACTCCTTCAGCAAACCTGGTGTGCGACTAGCATCCACATAGAAGGCTACCTGGAATTCATGTCTCCTGCCATTAGACAGTGCAAGTATGGCAGACTGTGAGGTGGCTCTACACATTAAACAGCTATAATTTGATGAAGACTGGATTGCCGGGATAGTGGTTAGAAGAAGCCCCTACACAGACAGACATTAACTCTTGCTAAATTTTTACACCTCTCCTAGCACCACCGATTTTTGTTTTCCAAATCTTATTATTTGACCAAAATTGTATGCAACCTATTAAGTGAAAATGGTAGTATACCCTGCCTAATTTCCGGAAACTTCTATACAAACCTCTTCCAAAACCCATCTGAGGATCTCAGGGATGCATACCCAGTGGTTATCCCACACCTCACTGTTCAATCAATACTCGCAGCCAACAGGCCGTCAAAACTGGGCAAAAACACTGTTGTCCAATTCTGCAGTGAGGGCTTTTCCGTATAGAATGGGTGCTTCCCCACAGACACTCTGCCTGCTTGGACAAGAACCAATGGCTGCACCCAATAATTTCCGGACTTTACTCCAGCCAGCAGCGAAATGCTCCCCCTGATTGAGACCTACTGCATCACAACGCAAGGGAAGAATCACCATTGCCCCCAAATAATAATTTTATCTTTCAATGTAGCCTGTCACCAGGCAATTGCACACACATTATCTGGCTGTTACACAGAGAACTTAAGCAGAATTAAATGGACGACACGTTCCATCCCCTCAATAATAGAAACATTTAGATCTCTTCTTCGTTTACAGATTGAAGAAGATGCAGTCATCATCAACAGATGGGAAGCCTTTGTAAACTTATTTATTTGTGAATTACCGTCCACACGTCGTACCCCACAAGCCACCACACAATCTCGCATTTCATCAGAGAAAAAAAGCTAAAATCTCAATGATATTCAGCCCTACGCCAGGCTAGGAAGAGTCCTGGAAACGCAAATCTATTTAATAACTACAAGCACGCTCAAAGAGCTTTCGGGTCATCCTCCAAAGGGACAAACAAGAAGCGGCCGTCAGTTCTGGCTGAAGCCAGTCAATGCAAGCAAGAATTCCAACCCAAAGTCATTTTGTTTGCTAGTGAATAAAGGTCATTAGGCAGAAGTGGGAAAGGGAGTGCAAACATAAGTGAAGAAGAATTAACCCTTTTTCTAACAAATCATTTCAACGAAAAACCAACCAGGAATGTTCATCCCAGCTCCCTTCCATCAATCGAACCAGCACCACCATCACTTGAAGCCATATGCATAGTCATGTCTGGGCATACAATTTAGCCAACCACGCTCAGGAAGCAAGTACAAATGACAGAAAGGACAAGCTAGACAACACCACAACTGAGATTTTTTCAGCCCCAGAAGCACTCAGAAATAAAATTGTTGGCACAATTATTAAAGCCATGTCAAAAGAAGCCCCTGGTCCTAATGGCCTTTTCAGCCCCTGTTTAAATTAGATGTAAACCTGTGGTCAGAACACCTAGCTGCCCTGTTCTCATACTGCTGGCTTAACCATAATATCCCCGAGTCGTGGATAGAACCCTTTATGCATCCTATCTGCAAATGTGGCAGGAGAAACAACCCTAACAATGACTGATATAGAATCTAAATACTACGCCAGTATTTTACTGGAAGAGCTGTCATCCTGGGCAGAAACAACAAGGTGCTTCCCCGTTAACCAAACCAGCTTCATGACCAAGTCAGGAACAACAAGCAACCCCCTTGCATTATCCGTGTTGATGGAAAAACAGCAGTCTAAAGTATGCAACTTCACTGCTGCTTCGTTGACTTCAAAGCGGCCTTTGATCAAGTGGAAACAATTACAGAACTGGAGAATACCACCAGCCCTTTTAAAAACAATAATTCAACTCCATTCAAACACCTGCATTCAAATAAAGCTGGAAGAGGGCTCCCACTTCTCAAGGAAAATACATACAACAAGTGGAGTCAAACAAGGTTGCGTGCTGGCCTCCCGCTTTTCAATCTCTTCATTTCGGAACTATCTCTTTTACTGGACGACATTAACTCCCGCCCCGCTCAAATAGACAAAACCCTTGCCAGCAACCTGCTATAAGATGACAACCTTGTGCCACTTAGCCACACAATGATCGGACTACAGAGACTACTTGACCAACTGCTCCCCTATACAACAAATTACACCCTCAAATTAAATCTATCCAAAACAAAAACAATCACTTTTAGGAAGCGGAAGCAGCAGAGAGGCAGGTGGTTTTTTAACTGCAAAAATATTGAAACACTATCTTCTTGCAAATACTTTGGGATTTTTCTGGATTCTAGAGGATCTTTTTTAAAGCAGAAAGAAGTGGTCAGGGCCACAGCCCTGTCACTTGAGGCTGCATAAGCGAAGCTGTTGAAACAGCTACTCGGCCCAGGCCTCACCCCACTGTTAAGGGTAATGAAGGCAATGATTACGAATTCCCTATCATATGGGCACAAGATCATGTTGGGGACTAATAGCACCACATTGAATAAATTACCAACCAAAAACTTCAAACAAGCATGGCGCTTGCTAAGATCTTCATCGCAAGCTCAAGTCAGACTTGAATTCTGATTATTAGATCACCATGTGGTAGAGGCTGGTGTCCTCATCAAGTTCTGCAAAAGACTGCATAACATTCAGGAAGGCAGCCTGGAGGCAAGACTTTAGAAAGAAATATTGATCAGACAAACCAGCTAAAAACATTGGCGCCACGCGTTACACTCTCTGCAGTTACTCGACATTGAGGAATACTGGGGAACAAATCCATCCCAACAGGTGTTAAAATCTGTCATCAAGAGAAGTGTCCATCTCTGGTCTTTTCATTCTGACAGGGCAAAACTGTCCATAAGGAAACACACCTGAGCGGGTATATCTGACTTCAAACCAGGGATACATTCCCCTTCTCTATCAAGCACATATGTCCCTTATGGAAGTTAAAGTTTATGGCACTGAGGATGGGAGAATAGCCTTTCTTAAAGCACTTACCCGAATGGGATCGCCCCAGTGTTAACATAGAATGTACAGAGTGCGGCTACCATTCTGAAACAAGGGAGCATATAATCTGTATATGTTCCGCATTGCTTAACGACAGAAGGACCTTGCTGTGGGGTGAATGGAACAAACTGGAGTTCGAACAAGCCGACAGGCTGTAATAGCTACTATGGACCCATAAAATACGATGCTCAACATCAGGTTCACTAAATTTGTAACCAGAGTGGCCAAAAAACTTGGAGAAAATAGGAACACAAATTCCTTTGCCCCTTGCAGTAATTCCATGACACCCTTTGATCAATTTATGAACTCTTGATCATCTTGTGCTGTTTACCTGAATACTGCTTTTTTCCACAATTTTAATTATTCACAAGCTCTCACCTTAGAACATTTTAGATAATTTTCACCTGGCTTGTCCCTTCCCTGACTCTAAAAACGAGGCTATGGTCTTTTGATATCCTAGGTTCTGGACACTAACAGATATTAATACACTCTGGGATATTTTAATTTAACACTTTTTTTGTATCAACCATATGTCTTTTTAACCTTTTGTATACTTGAAATATTGTTTATTTTTTAACTGTTATCGTTTTAAAGTAATCAAACAATTAAGTTCAATTGAATTGACATTTAATGTGGATTATGAACTACAGAAAAAGTTCCTCCCCCTACACTCAGCACTGAACTTCCGCTCCCTGAAACCTTTCTATAATGTTTAGGAGGGAGCCCCCTTCAAAATATTTTGCTTGCGGGACTCAGAGCAAAAATGTTTGAAGACCCCTCGGGATTTGTTAGATAAGCATGTGCGCACCCACTTGTGAGCTGTCTTACCCAGCTCTCTGTGATTTGACAACTTTGAAGCCACTAGATACTGGTGAAACAACTCTTAGATCAGAATTTCCGCTCCTTGAAACCTTTCTATAATGTTTAGGAGGGAGCCCTCTTCAAAACATTTTGCTTGCGGGACTCAGAGCTAAAATGTTTGAAGACCCCTCGGGATTTGTTAGATAAACATGTGCGCTCCAACTTGTGAGCTGTCTTACCCAGCTCTCTGTGATTTGACAACTTTGAAGCCACTAGATACTGGTGAAACAAGTCTGTAGAGTAGTTAATTAAAATGTTGAGACTTTTAGTGCCTTCACTGAAATATCCACAGAGTCTGCCCTGGTCTGTTGTGCATCTTTGTGGGTGTCTCTGGACCTTTTGCAGAACTGGTCAGGTGTGAGCCTCAAAGTTTCTACTATGGCATCTTTTGTGTATTGATATGATTAAGCTATTCCTTCATTGAAGGTGAGGAGCCTGTCCCTACCTACTACAATCACTAACTCTCACAGTAAATCACCCTAGCATTGTGGTTCCATCTCAAATACTCTACAAGCCCTCTCAAAACAGGCAAACCATTTATGTATGTCATCCACCACCGCAAAGCATGGCACAATGACCTTGGGCAAGCAAGAGGTGTGTGATCCCCCTGCAGAAACTGCTTCGTTGCTGCCATCATTGCTGCTGTGCTTAAGGACAAAGAGAAATGGTATGGCCCAGATCTAAAGATTCGTAAAAGAAAATGCACCATATGGGAACACAAATGGAGGCGAAGCAAAACCTCGGATGTTAGACTTGCTTATAAAAGGGAACGGAAAACTTATAACACAGCCATAAGGAAAGCAAATAAATAATATTTTGCCAGATGGATATCTGACAACAGAAACTCTTCCAAAGAGCTTTTTAAAATAGTTAAGGAACTATGCAGCCCTCCTACATCAAACTTGACCCCCTCACAAGAGGGATGCAACAAAATAAGTAACTTCTTTTGTGAGAAAATAGATAAAATCTATACTTCCTTCTCTAATAATGACCAGGAACAAGCTGAGCATCACTTAGAATCCACCTCGTCGGTTAGCTGCGCAACTTTTGGCCCTTTCTCCGAGGAGGAAGTAAGCAAAGTTATGTTGGAAATTAAATCAGGATCAGCTTTGGACCCATGTCCACATCATATCTTCTCACAACTTACCCATGTAATTTGCCCAGCAGTAACGCAAGCACCTAACTTGTCACTCGACCTAGCTGAATTTCCAACTGCTTGGAAAAAAGCAGTAGTCACCCCCCTACTGAAAAAAGCCGGTGCTTACATAAACAACCCCGCCAACTACCGACCCATTTCACAGCTACCATATTTATCAAAAGTCTTGGAAAAACTGGAAAGTAAACAGCTGTCAAACTTCATGGAAACCAACAATCTGTTGGACATTTCCCAGACGGGTTTTAGGGCCAACAACAGCACCAAGACAACACTCTATTAGAACACAGGTTGATTCACTTCCAGATCCACATCGACCCCAAGACCACACTCAGAGGCACCCTCCTTTACAGGCCACCAGGACCCCGCGCACAATTTAGTGAAGACATCACAGACTTCATCACTCCACACGCGCTCCCCTCCGAGGATTACATCCTTTTGGGAGACCTCAACTTTCACCTTGAAAAGAACAACGACCGCAACACCACCACCCTTTTGGACAACCTCGCCAACCTCGGACTATAACAACTTGTCACCACCACCACCCACATCGCAGGTCACACACTCGACCCTATCTTCACCTCCAGCAAACATGTCTCCTTCAGCCACACCACAGCTCTCCTTTGGTCTGACCACAGCTGCGTTCACTTTACCTACAACAAGCCCACATCCAACAACCCCCCCCAACCTACTCTGCAAAGAAACTGGAACAAAATCACCATCGACCAGATCTCCTCATCGCTTCTTCTAAACCCCCCAGCCCACTCCTCCAACCCCGACCAAGCAGCCACCAACCTCACCCAATGGTTATCCAACAGCGCCAACATCCTAGCACCACTGAAAAAACGACAAATCAAACTAGGCAGCAAGAAGGCCTCCTGGTTCAACGATGATCTTAAGAAATCCAAGAAACTCTGTCGCTCCCTCGAGAAGGCCAGGAAAAAAAGACCCATCCACCAGCACCAAGGACGCCTTCAAAAACGCCACCCGCACACACCACCAACTGATCCGGAATGCCAAGAAAGCCGCTTTCAAGGACCGACTAGATAACAACGCCCACAACAGCAAGGAATTATTCAACATCGTCAAGGAATTTACCAACCCCTCAGCCAACTCCAACGACATCACCATGCGACTCCCTAGCCTCATTCTTCCACAACAAAATTGCAGACATCCACAACAGCTTCGACAACCGACCCGAAGACCAACCCACCCAACCCCCTGCAGGACCCCCAACCCCCTTGAACATCCTCAATGACTGGAAGCCAATCTCCACTGAGGACACCATCCGTCTGATGAACTCTATCCACTCAGGATCCCCCACAGACCCATGCCCTCACCACATCTTCAACAAAGCAGACTCCATCATAGCACCACACCTCCGAGACGTCATCAACTGCTCCCTCAACTCCGCAACCTTCCCGGAAAGCTGGAAACATGCCGAACTCAGCGCTCTCCTGAAGAAACCCACAGCTGACCCCACCGAACTCAAAAACTACCGCCCTATCTGACTCCTTCCATCCCGGCCAAAGTCATCGAAAAAGCGGTCAACAACCAGCTAGCCGCATTCCTCGAAACCAACAAATCCCTCGACTCCTCACAATCCGGCTTCCGAGCCAAGCACAGCACTGAAACCGCCCTCATCGCAGAAACAGACGACATTCGAACTCTACTGGACAATGGAGACACAGTCGCCCTCATCCTCCTCGACCTCTCCGCAGCCTTCGACACAGTCTGTCATAGCACCCTGCTACAACGCCTCAGAAACATCGGAATCCAGGGAAAAGCACTGGACTGGATCACCTCGTTCCTCGCCGGAAGAACCCAGAGAGTCCGCCTCCCACCATTCAAGTCAGAGGCCACTGAAGTCATCTGCGGCGTACCACAAGGATCCTCACTCAGCCCCACCCTCTTCAACGTATACATGAGCCCCCTCGCGGCCATCGCACGCCAACACAACCTCAACATCATCTCCTACGCCGATGACACTCAACTGATCCTATCCCTCACCAGAGACCCTAACACCGCCAAAACCAACCTGCATGAAGGAATGAAAGAAGTAGCCGACTGGATGAAGCACAGCCGTCTGAAACTGAACTCAGACAAAACAGAAGTCCTCATCCTAGGCACCTCCCCCGCCGCCTGGGATGACTCTTGGTGGCCAGAGGCCCTTGGAAAAGCACCCATCCCGACAGACCACGCACGGAACCTGGGCGTCATCCTGGATTCCTCACTCTCGATGAACAGACAAGTCAACGCCGTTTCTTCATCTTGCTTCAACATTCTTCGCATGCTCAAAAAAACATTTCGTTGGATCCCCACCGAAACTAGAAAAACGGTCACCCACGCTCTGGTCACGAGCCGACTGGACTACGGAAACGCCCTCTACGCCGGTACCACCGCAAAACTCCAGAAAAAACTCCAACGCATCCAGAACGCTTCAGCCAGGCTCATACTAGACATCCCGCGTAAAGAACACATCTCTGGTCACCTGAAAAACCTCCACTGGCTCCCCGTCAATAAGAGGATTACTTTCCGGCTCCTAACCCATGCACACAAAGCACTCTACGAAATCGGACCCGAATGCCTCAACACACGACTGTCCTTCTACACCCCCTCCCGCCAGCTACGATCCTCCAACCAAGCCCTTGCCACTGTACCTCGCATCAACAAAACCACCATGGGAGGTAGATCCTTCTCCTACCTGGCAGCTAAAACCTTGAACTCACTTCCCACTCACCTTCGCCTCACTCAGAACCACCTAGCATTCAGAAAACAACTTAAAACGTGGATATTTGACAAGTAATTTCCCTCCCTTCTTCAAGCGCCTTGAGACCCTCTGGGTATGTAGCGCGCTATATAAATTTATTGACTTGACTTGACTTGACTAATACTATTAGACCTATCAGCAGCATTTGATACCATGTCCCACAACCTCCTACTAAAAATGCTGGCTGCAAAATGTATACATGCAAAAGCTTTGAGCTGGCTGGAATCCTTCCTGTCCGACAGATCACAATCTGTTTGCCTAGGCATTTTCACTTCTACCCCCTGGAAGATCAAATACAGGGTACCACAGGGGCTTCACTAAGTTCGACATTATTAAATGTCTATGTATCATCCCTGGCAACCATTGGGAAAAAGTGGGGCATCAGCATCTGCTCATACACAGATGATACGCAACTAATAGTCGCCGTAAACGGCGAAGAGGACACCACAAATAGGTTGCTTAACTGCCTCACCGAACTGTCTAACTGGATGTACAGTCATTGCTTGACATTAAATGCCTACAAATCGGAAATTCTTCTGTTTGGTGGATCCCAACAGCTCTGGGACAATACCTGGTGGCCTAATACTCTTGGTACACCCCCATTCCAACCCAGACCGTAGGATATCTGGGAGTCCATATTGATAATACTCTATCCATGAAAAATCATGTTACAACAATATGCGGCAAAGGTTTTGCACTGTTAAAAAAGCTAAGACGAGTCTTCCCATGGATCCCCGTTGAATGTAGAAAGATACTAGTCCAGTCACTACTGATAAGCAGACTGGACTACGGGAACTCCTTGTTTGTCGACATGGCAGACTACTTATTCACAAAGCTGCAGCTTGTCCAGAATGCGGCAGCAAAAGCAGTTTGCAACAGGAAAAAGTATGACTCCGCCAAGAGTTGTCTGAGAGCCTTACATTGGCTCCCAATGAGGCAAAGAGCCTCCTTTAAAATGTTATGCATTACTCATAGGGCACTGCATAATACAGGCCCCAACATCCTAAAAACAGGATCAAGTTTTATGCACCTAACCAGAATCTTCGCTCACAATCCACAGCAAGAGCAGCCACCACTCGAGCAAAGAAAGCCAGGCTGGGCGGGCGTGCCTTTTCCAATCTGGCTGCAAACATTTGGAATGACCTGCCAACAGATCTAAGGCTCACGGATTGTTACCTTACTTTTAGAAAAAAACTGAAAACAATACTGTTGCCTAAAACAGACTAAATTCCCCAGTTTTATGTACCATCCCGCCGCACACTCTTGCAATCTTAGCGCCGTGATATCCTATCTAGGATGAATGTTGCGCTTTAGAAATACTATGAACATGAACATGAACATTTAGGCTCAGCGATCTTATTCCCAGGCCTGAGTGCTTTTTAATAATAGTTTTCTTATATCCGCTCTGGATCATTTTCTGTGCCCTGTCTTTGCACAGGTCATTTAGCTCTGCTACTTTGAGAGTGGACAGGCTAGACAGAGCTAACTGGATGTTCTCATTAAACTTTTAAAATGTGCAAAAATTAATGTCAGTAATAATTTAGTAAAATCAAAATGGCCCAATTAAAAACTTAATACTAATTAAACATCAAAAACAATGTTTGCAATCAGTGAAATTAGGGATTTTTATTTTCTAACTTGATAGCTGAGTGGGACTGTGAAACAGAAAAAAACATGTATTTTTCAGGGTGAAATATGATGCTTTAAGGTCCTGTTTTGTGGCTACGCCCAGCCACACACGGGGTTACTGTTTTTATCAGGAGACATGGAAACCCAGGACAGTAGACAGTTCTGTTTATCAATTGAATTTCTCTCCATTTGGGCTTTTCAAATGTAGATCAATGTGTAAGAAAGAAGGCATTTTGCAAAATGTCCTCTACATCACATGATAGTATGGGTAATCACAAATTCAGAGGTGCATAAATAAGCACTAGTTTTAAACTCAGTATTATGTGCATGTTGCAGAAATACATAGATTTGCTTCATACCAATTTCCCATACTTTACATTTTACCATGTGAATTGTTCCATAGTCAGTACACAACGAAAAATCATTAAAAGGTGCAATTCAGTTGCTGGCTCTGGTTATCACATGTTTCTGGTGAAACTACAAACCCTATTCGTTGCCACAGCCAGAAGGGTCTGTCAGACATAGTGATATATTGCTTTTGTAAATTGCTCATAGTGACAAGAAGTTACAGATGAAGATGTTGTCACAAATGGCTGTTTTGTCCTAATAATTGTTATTATTGTTTTATTTCAAACTTTAGCTTATTCAAACGAACATTACAGAATCTGCACAAATTACCCCTTGTTGAACTTAGAATGTTGTCACCTTTTCAGAAATGTGTAGCTCCCTGGCATCATTCAGGGCTTTCACATCTTTTCCCACAACAATCTGACAACAGGTTAAAACCACAAACATTATGAAACAAGCATTTACAATGCAATGGTTTCGCCTTTTGTGGGTCTGCATTGTCTGTGTGCATGTAAACATCGTTTGTGAAATTTCACCCACAGGTAGGAAGGGGGCGCACACCTCATGAACAGCTAAAGTGGAAGCACACAGAGCATGAGCAGCAACAGTAAAAAAAAATCATGCCAACTGCATAACGATCGCAAGGGCTGTACTGTGCGGGTACACATTCACTGTTTCAAGGCTCTAGGCTGCCTACACAGCTGTTAAGCTTACAGGGTTGAATTGGACATGGGGGTGTCGTATTTTTGTAAGTAAGGGGGTACAGATATAGGTGGGACGGTGCTATTCCTACACGTGTGACATTTTTACGACCTTAAAAAGTGTCTCATATGTTGCTAAAAATTGAGTGGAACACTAAGGCTCAGTGTGTGTACAAACACTGGAAGAGACGCAGCTCGCACAGGAGACCACAGAGGCAGCAATCACTTTAGAACGCCCAAGGTGTGGAGAGTGCCCACACCCTGGACAGTGCAGACACGGAAGAAAAATGAAGAAAAGTAACTAAATGCCCAAAAAGATCCTGCGGACGCCTAGAAGAAATGGGCTTTGCAGTCCTGCGCTTTTAAAAGTCTGCTCACCGATTCAACGACAGCCTGAACACAGGATGCTGTACCCACAGTGACGTCAGGGAAGATGCTGCGCAGAAGCAAGCACGGACATTTCACTACTTGTGAGCCCCAGGCGAGCACAACCAGGGCCTCAGGGCTTTCAGACAGATTCAACTTCACCTTTTCCCAGCCAACGAGTGAAAGTTGAATTATTTTCCAGTCCAAATTATGCAGCTCGGCGATATCGGAAGAATAACCAGCGACACAGAGCGCCTTTGACGGGGCTCGTGGCGACTGAGTCACACTCACTCACGTGTAAAGGGACAGGAAGTCCTTGTGTAATAGCAGGTAGAAATAAACATAGCGCATGACACGGTCTAAAATACAAGCCAGCTTCAGAGACAGCGCCCTGAGGCACCCCTGAGGGCCGGGGCACGTGAGCTCCAGGGTTGCGCCCCACTGCAGGCTGTCTGTGCCCCCACTGCCCCGCCTGCGGGCACAGAGGGCACGGGACGCGCTGGTGATCAATACCCGACACAGGGCAGGGGCAGCCAGAGCTGCAGTCCGGCCAGGCGCATCGACAACTCTGCCCAAATTTCACCTCTCACATAAGGTCCGGGATTCTGCAGTTTGACTTCTTTCCGCCGCCAGTGGTCGCTGTAACCCGCTACCTTTCCAGGGGCCTGGGGGAGGTTTTGATTCCGCCGGCGGAGTCTTCTAACTTGGAATAATCGGATTCATTACATTCCGCCACTGAGATTAAAAGTATGCAATGGCTTCCAACGTGGAGAAACCACTACATGCCCCACGGTATGTTTGGCTGCGCTATTTTCATAGTACAAAATGCACCTTCGTAAAAAAAATGGGGGACAAGAGGGTGCATTTAGCACTATGTAAATAGCGCCAAATGACCACCCCCCGCACATAACGGAATTCCGCAGAGTCTCACGGAATTTGTATGTAATTCAGTGTGATTCGGTTGCATGAAACTTCGCCATTTCCACGACCCCTATTTTCCGGCAGAGGCAAAATACGAGCCACTTACCTGCAACTCCCTGCAAAACAGCCACCGCCTCCACTCTTCAGGGATCTCCATTCAGCCTAAAGCCCATAAATTAATATGAGATTGAGGGGTCCTGTGGACATGGGGGGCTTGGGGGAGGGAGCCGACCGACGGGAGGTCTCCTCCCCCGGGCGGTTTGGGAGGGCTGCGAGGGGTTCTTTCCAGAAGTTGCCAGAATGTTCTAGTTTTGGGCTGGTCTAGTAGGACCAGCCAGCCCAAGTATAAATTCCCCCTTTCCCGCCTAACCGCCACCATTTTAGGTTTGGTGACCTGGTGGCTAGGAGGGCTTTAGCTTTTTTGTGAGAGAGTGCTTGTGTGTCTGTGAGACTCTTTTTCAATCTTTGGCAGTTGTGATTCTTACTTAGAGCTTAGATAATGGAAGACGCACGAGTCATTGAGGCGATGCGCCTGTTGGCGGATGCCGGCCGTTTGGATTTGCTCGCAGGAGGTGGGCAGGCTCGGCCTCAACGCCAGGCCTCAGCTGGTGTGGTGGCCGCGGTGATGGCATGTTTGTCGCCGAAGAAGAGACGTCCGAGTCAGGTAAGCGAGAGGGGCCGTTCCCGGTCTAGGAAGCCGGCCCCACAAAGGATGGTTCGGGGGGAGCCCGGTACTTCGGAGGCTCCGAAAGCTCAAGGGGCTTTGAGTGTGGGGGGGGGGGTGAGTCTTCCCAAGCTCCGGCTCCTCAGTTGGGAGTTGTTTCTGGAGCGGGGGGATTTCCGGTTATGGTAGGTCGGGGGCAGGTGTCAAGAAAGGGAGGCAGGGGTGGTCGGGGAGGAAGCAAGAAACGCTCTGCTTTGGACCCGCTTGTTGAGCGGCGGGGGCAGTCTTCGGACGGTGCCCCTGTGCGCGGGGGGCGTAGGGGTTCGGTTCAATTTGTGTTGCAGGACTCGGAGCGGGAACAGGTTGAGCATGGTGCCCATGGCGCCATGTTGGTTGTTAACGAAACTCAGTTTGTACCTGAGGCTGGTCAAAGGATGTTGTTAACCCCTTCAGGACAGATTCCTTACGATGTTCTAGCAGGGGAGGGTCGTGATGTTACTGCAGGTGGGCCTCGGGCTGGTTTGTCTTCTGGTTTCCTTCCAAGGGGTGGTCCGGAGGTCGTTGGTCAAGATGCTGATGCGGGGGTGGGTGACATTGGGGGTAATGTAGTCAGCCCGTTATTGTTTTCGACGCCGGGCTCGTCGGCTGGCGAAGTCGTATCCTTGGGTGGTGGCTCTAGAGGAGAGGGCGAATGGGCCCAAATGGGCGAAGGTGGTTCGTTTTGTGGTGCGAATACTGGTTTTGAGGATCCGCGATCTGGGAGTGTTGTTGGGGGTGTTTCGCTGGGGCATGATGAGGGTTTTCGGGCGGAAGGAGGGGGTGTTCCTTTTATGAGTGGTGGGACTTTTCAATCGGGTTTACAGGTTCATCAGCTAGTTCTTGGTTTTGGTTCTGCGGCATTTGGTGCTTCAGGAATGGGTTCGGGAAGGTTCCATGCTCCCGGGGTCTTGAGTGCGGCGGGGGTAAGCTTCCAGGGCACTTTGTTGGGTCCGGATAGGGGCTTTGGCCAGGTGAGCGGCGGGCCAGCACAAGGGCCCAGGAGTACAGCTTCTCGCTTATCTGGGGCTTCTGGGGGTCCTTATTTTATGTGTGGTTCCCCTGGGTGGGAACATTTTGGCGCAGCGGGGCTTGTGCAGCGTAGTTTCCAGAAGGAGGTTTCAGGCCAGGAGTCATTCTCGAGGGCCTATAGGCAATCTTCTTCTTCGGCATTGGCACCTGATAATTTGGATCACAGTGGAGACGAGGAGGTTGTAGGTGGATCTCCGGTGCGGGAGGTACCTTTAAGGTCAGATTCACGTGGTCGTTCTTTGGAGCGGGGTCGGAGAATGGATGTTGATTCTAATTGGAGGGGGAATGTGTCTGGTTGGTTTGTGGATGGTAGGAACCCTAGCACACCAGTCCAAACTTTTTCTTTGCAGGAAGAGGTTAGGCGCGGAGTTCCAGACTTGGCAGGGCGCGGTCCAGTCCCATTTCACCAAGGGGAAGTGAGGAGAGTGCCTAGCGCGGCCCTCTCTGTTCCACCGAGGGATCCCGCCGCGGCCAGCACACGAGGGTCTGGCGTGACCCCGCTGGCCCCAACGAGTAGCAGGTATAGGTGGCAGGCCTTGCCGGCGGCTATGGAGCAACGGAGTCAACGCGCAGGGAGGTACAGGCGCGTACAGTCTGCTCCCCCCCTGGAGTTTCAAAATCTTTTAAATGCACAGTTGTTGATACCGGGTTGGGTAAGACCCGTGGTGATTTGATGCATACCAGTGTTGATTCAGTGGTGTTGGACTACAATGAAGAGAGTCCTGAGGAAGGTGAATTGCGGGATCCTGAGGGGGGGTGCCCTCTCATGCTTCTCATAGTGTTTTACAGGCTCCAGTGGTCCAGAGTCAAGTGCAAGGGAGAAGAGAGCACGGCCCATCGGGTAGGGCGCCTCGCAGACCGGATGCATTGACCTCGGCGCCACGGGCGGAGCCATCGAGAGCTGTCTCTCTGTTGCCAGGTGAGCAATCAGCCACACAGGCCAAACCTGTTATGGTGTCTGTGGGTACAGGTGGTGAAACTGATGTGGTCATTGGTGATGGCCGTCTGGTCAAAGGTCGTTATGTAAAAGACACTGCAGTTGGCACCGATGAAGTGGTGGATGTAACGGATAAAGTGGAAAGTGGTGTTATGGCTGGTGCTTCCAGCAAAGTTACGGATAAAGTGGACAGTGGTGTTATGGCTGGTGCTTCCAGCAATGTTAAAGAGCCAGTGGCCAGTAAGGAGTTGAAAATCAAAAAATTGCCGTACATGGGGGTTACGAAACCTCTTGGTGCTCATCTGAAGTTAAGTACCAAAGAACGTATTTGGGATGGTGAGTATGTGGAACTCCTTAAGCTATTGCACCGGGAAGTCCGGTCTAAGGAGGGGTCTAAGGAGGAGGA
Source organism: Lissotriton vulgaris (assembly GCF_964263255.1). Taxonomy (NCBI): domain Eukaryota; kingdom Metazoa; phylum Chordata; class Amphibia; order Caudata; family Salamandridae; genus Lissotriton; species Lissotriton vulgaris. Next base: position 1,786,239,953 of record NC_141689.1, read on the forward strand.
GTTTGAGCTGGCTAAACGCCCTAAAGTGCCATTGAATATCGAGAACTGGACAGCTGCAATTTTGATTTATGCTAGTGTATATTGCGAAAAGTTCCCTGAGCGCAGCGTGTCCCTTTTTAAATACATGGACGTTATTCGTAAGGCACAGATCACCGGGGGTGGTTTTGCCTGGTCTCAATATGATGAGGAATTTAGGGCCAGGATGGCTTGGGATCCTGAGGCGAAATGGGGGGAGCTCGATTTGGATTTATGGCAACATACAATGGGGTCAGCATCAGGGGGGAAGACCATTTTTACGGCCAGTGGTTTCCCGTTAGTTTACCGGCCCTTTCAGGGGAAGCCCACCCGGGGAGGGGTGGGGGCCACTACAACCATGCCATCGGGATCTGGGATCTGTTGGGAATTCAATAGGGGCTCCTGCACCAGAGAATACTGTAAATTTAAGCATGAATGCTCTGGTTGTGGAAGGAAACACCCGTTGTCCAAATGCTGGGACAACCAGCCATCAGGGAGCCAACAGGGTAAGCAGTCGGGTTCAGGAAATTCCAATACGTCCTCACAGTTTTCAGGGGTTCGGGGATCCAGAGGTGCTAAGGGTGCTGGGTCCAAGGGCTCGTACACCAGTTAAATATGAAAGGCTGCGTATTGCTTTACAAGGTTACGATGATGAGTCAGCAAAATTAAAATTGTTAGAAGGTTTTCAGTTCGGTTTCCGGCTAGGTTACCTAGGCTCTCGGGAAAGGAGGTGGTCTGCCAATTTAAAATCGGCTTCTGAACATGCCACAGTTGTACAAGACAAACTTAATAAAGAGGTACATGAGGGAAGGATGGCTGGCCCGTTCCAAGATTGGCCGATCCTTAATTTGATTGTTTCACCGGTTGGAGTGGTCCCGAAGAAAGAGCCGGGACAGTTTAGACTCATTCAACATTTGTCGTGGCCTGAGGGGTCGTCTGTTAATGATTTTATTAACCCAGAGGCAGTGTCGGTCTCTTACTCTTCGGTTGACGTGGCCATGTCACTTGTTGTGACCGCGGGCGCAGCCGCTGAGATGGCCAAGTGTGATATCAAGTCTGCTTTCAGGCTGTTGCCTGTCCACCCGGACGATTGGTGCCTTCTGGGTATACAATTCGCAGGTAAATGGTACGTGGACAAGGCTCTACCGATGGGCTGCTCCATATCATGTGCTCTGTTTGAGTGTTTTAGTACTTTTCTGCAATGGTATTTTTCCCACCAGTCCGGTCACTCACTGGTAACACACTACCTTGATGATTTTTTCTTTGTCCGATCCCCGGGCTCCGCGGAGTGCCAGAAGGCTCTGGACACATTCCATGGGCTCATGGAGGATCTGGGAGTTCCTTTGGCTCCCGAAAAGACAGTGGGCCCTGCTACGGTCCTCTCCTTTTTGGGTATTGAAATTGATTCTGTACTTATGTCGGCTCGCCTGCCCGAGGACAAAAGGGTCAACATGGTGCAACTGCTGGAGTTAATGTTGACAAAAAGGAAAGTGCTGGTGAAAGAGATTCAAGTGCTTTTGGGACATTTGAATTTTGCTTGCAGAGTGGGGAGAGCGGGCAGGACCTTTTGTAGAAGACTGGGCAGGGCTTTAGCAGGTCATCACTTGCCCCACCATCGTGTTCGTCTGTCTGCTGGTGTTAAAGAGGATTTGAGAATGTGGAAGTTTTTCCTGAACTCTTTCAATGGTGTCCCCTTGGTCAGAGACGTTGATTTTCAGTGGGACGTGCAAATGTTTTCAGATGCTGCTGGCAGTGATGGTTTTGGGCTTTTTTGGAATGGTAAATGGTGTGCGGAACGTTGGCCGGATGAATGGTTGAATGGTGGTCGCAGCATCATTTTTTTGGAATTGTTCCCTCTATTGGTTGCTTTGACCCTGTGGGGGGAGGAATTGGCACACAAGAAGGTGCTGTTTCGTGTGGACAACATGGCTGTTGTAGAGATAGTGAACCGACAGTCTGCCAGAGACGAACAGGTGTTAAAACTTATGAGAGTTTTCGTTCTGGGTTGTTTGAAACACGACATTCATTTTCGTGCCTTACACATTCCTGGCGTGGACAATGACATTGCGGATGCTCTGTCTCGTTCACAGTGGGGGAGATTCCGTGGACTGGCGAGGGACGCAGACAGATCCCTGACTCCGATGCCGACTCATCTGTGGCACGTAGGCGAGGTCGGGTCGTACAATTGGTGGTAGGTTCTTTGTCTGTGTCTACGCGTTCTGCATATTCCTTAGCTTGGAGGGAATTCCTGGAATCTGGTGCTGTCAGAAGGGAGGATCTGTCGCGTCGGTCGGACGATGTGGTCAATTTTATACTGGACCTCATGGATAAGGGCCTAACCAAAGTAACCATTGCTGGGAAACTAGCGGGGATTGCTTTCATGGGGAAGTTGTTGTGGGGTTACCCCCCGTCAGTGGGTGAGATAGGCAGGAGGATGCTCGAGGGCTGGGCCAGGGAGCAAGGGCATGTTGGTAGATCCAGGGCTCCCCCCTCTTGGCAAGTGCTTGCCAGACTAATCACAGTCCTGCCTTTGGTATGTTCGGATGATTTTGAGGCATGTGTTTTCTCAATGCTCATGGCGTTCATGTTTTTTGGAGCTTTTAGGGTCTCGGAGTTGTTGGGGTCCAAATATAAGGGTGGTTTGTATTGGAAGGACGTTTTTTGTTATGATGAGGGTGTTCATGTCTGGTTGGCCAGCTCTAAAACTGATCAGACGGGTAAGGGAAAAGGTGTGTGGTTACAGGCGCGTGCTCCGAAGCTCACTTGCCCTTTACTGCTGGCGCGGCGCTGGCGTTCTTTATGTGGGGGTGGTGATGAGGCTCTTGTTTTCCAACATGTTAATGGCACCCCTGTCACAACTTATCAGTTACGAATGGTTCTACGCAAAGCTCTGCAGCACATTGGTCTCGATAGCAATCTATATGGGACTCACTCTTACCGAATAGGTGCAGCCACTGAGGCCTTTAACAGAGGTTGGACTGAGAGGGGTATTATGCGGTTGGGGCGTTGGTCTTCCAATTGTTTCCAGCGTTATGTGAGGAGCTCCGCAGAGGAGGCGCATGCGTCGTCCTCCTAGACATGATTTCTAATTGTCTTTTTTTTTTCAGGATCCGTTGCTGGACCTCGCTCCTCAGTGGTAACGGTCTGGATAGTGGGGCATTCCTTCGTAAAATGGGCCAGAGTCCAGGCGGCACGAAGCTACTTTGGAGAACGACTTGGTTTTAATGATCGAATGTTTAACGTTATCTGGAGGGGAAAAGGTGGGATGCTCTGGAGAGAGTTAATCCCTTGTTTGAACAACAACATGGTGGGCGGTTTATGCCCGGATATTTTGGTTATTCATTTGGGAGAAAATGACCTCTGTGCCACGAAAGGTGTGGTTTTACTGCGTGCTATGAAACGGGATTTAGGCCTCATCAAGGAGCTTTGGTCTGGGTGCCATGTTTTTTGGACGGAGTTGATACCGCGCAGGACATGGAGAGGGGCCGTGAACCCCAGGGCTGTTGATCGGGCCAGGAAGAAAGTGAATTCAGAGGTGTCTCGTCGCTGCAGGGGCCTTGGTTTCAGCAGGATCTCACACAGGGACATTAAATTTGAGTCAGTTGAGTTTTTTAGGGATGATGGGGTCCATTTGTCCCGGGTGGGCATGGATCTTTATTTGTTGGAGCTTCGTGAGGTGTTAGCACGGGCATTGGCTATGCAGCGTTGATTCCCATTTTCTTTTCGCTTCGCGTGTTGGGGGGCAGAAAGGGAGGCGTGGTGTGTCTCCCCCCCATCCTACCTTTCTGGGTGGCGGTGTTTTTGTGTATCAGTACGGTTTTAGGCAGATTGTTGGTTGAGTTTTCGATAGAGTATTTCTTTGACTGGTGCCGGGGTATGTTGGTCATGGTTTGACCGTTCAGTTTTGTGAGGGGGGTATCTGCAGGAGTGCAGGGTCAGGCAGGGTCGATGATTACGGAGGGCATGACCATTGTTATTTCATTTGTGGTTTGACGAATAAAGTTTTAATGATGACGTATGTTTTATCTATGACGAAATGTTTATTGATGACGTAATGTTTTATTGATGACGTAATGTATAATGCTGTTATAATGTTTATTGATGTATTGTGGGGAGGGCCCAAACATTTTAGGGGTGGGGGTTGGGGGCCTGAGTTGTTAGTTATTTATTTATTTAGTGAGGTGTAGTTTTGTAAGGCGTTGCCAAGGTTTGTATTTGTAATGTGCACCTGTTTCCTAATAAAGCGGCCTTTTACACACACAAACAATTTTTGGTCTACTTTTCTCCCACCCCTCGCCCTCCCTCCCAAGGGGGGCTTGGGGGAGGGAGCCGACCGACGGGAGGTCTCCTCCCCCGGGCGGTTTGGGAGGGCTGCGAGGGGTTCTTTCCAGAAGTTGCCAGAATGTTCTAGTTTTGGGCTGGTCTAGTAGGACCAGCCAGCCCAAGTATAAATTCCCCCTTTCCCGCCTAACCGCCACCATTTTAGGTTTGGTGACCTGGTGGGTAGGAGGGCTTTAGCTTTTTTGTCCCACCCTCCCTCCCTATTTTCTTTAGTTTTTCTTCCCCTCGTTTTTGCTCCATTTTGGGTTTTTTTGCCCCCCTTTTTTCCTTTTTCAAAAGGCTGTTTTTATGGGCTACCGGTGTGCAGGGGTTTTTTCTTGTATTTGTATTTGTCGCTAGGAGCAGGTGCAGTGCGGTGTTTTTGTGTATCAGTACGGTTTTAGGCAGATTGTTGGTTGAGTTTTCGATAGAGTATTTCTTTGACTGGTGCCTGGGTATGTTGGTCATGGTTTGACCGTTCAGTTTTGTGAGGGGGGTATCTGCAGGAGTGCAGGGTCAGGCAGGGTCGATGATTACGGAGGGCATGACCATTGTTATTTCATTTGTGGTTTGACGAATAAAGTTTTAATGATGACGTATGTTTTATCTATGACGAAATGTTTATTGATGACGTAATGTTTTATTGATGACGTAATGTATAATGCTGTTATAATGTTTATTGATGTATTGTGGGGAGGGCCCAAACATTTTAGGGGTGGGGGTTGGGGGCCTGAGTTGTTAGTTATTTATTTATTTAGTGAGGTTTAGTTTTGTAAGGCGTTGCCAAGGTTTGTATTTGTAATGTGCACCTGTTTCCTAATAAAGCGGCCTTTTACACACACAAACAATTTTTGGTCTACTTTTCTCCCACCCCTCTCCCTCCCTCCCAAGAGCGAGATGCAGTGTAAAGTACTGTGATAAATGGATTCAAAGGCACCAGGAGACTGGGGAAGCACTGCCAGTTCGAAGGATGAGCGGCTGCAGCACCGGGGGAAAGGAAGTCGTCCTCGTCTACATGTGATCGTGCGACCATAATCAGTAAATCCGTCTGCCTGTGCCAGTATGGTCCGTGTGGAACCGGACCGCAATGCAGACCGCAGCAGCAAAGCTGGCCCTAATCCTTGTGTGTGTTTGTGGGGGGTGCGGGGGGGTGAGATGGGGGGCTTTGGGGTCCCTTTCACATTCTGGGAGGGGGAGGGGGAGGGGAGGGGGGAGGGCATCATTTTACATTACGTCTTTGCTGCCGGACCCAGTGCCACTTGAGGAAAAAGATGCAAAAGGGCTCACAAAATGGAAGCGGTTAATATGCTCGGCACCTGAAAATAAAGTACACGCAGTTAATGAGATGACACTGCTCGTTTCTCTCCGTCTGTAATGAGGTCTTCGTTGGGTAAATTGAAGCGGCTCATATTGACGCTTTCTGTTTTCTCTCCATTCTTGTCGTCGCTGTTCATTCAGCCTCACCATCTGTGAACAGGCATGAGCAGTATCACGGACACCGTTCTTTTCTTTCTGCTGATACACGCCAAACTCGTGGTCATCCGATTTCACTTTTCTTTCTTGCGCCTGCTTCTTGTTTTATCTCAGAAAGTTTTTCACAGTCAAGCAGGGGAACAAGGTAACTTCTGTGGCTCAACTTGGCATGTCCCAAATAGCTTGTAAATGCGGCGTGCGCGTCCCGAAAATGATAAAAACAAGCGGCAATCTCCCGATTTTTGAAGCCACAAATTGCAGAGGCAGTCAGGTCCCGGGCCGGCCAGCCAATCACAGCGCGGCCCGGGGAATGACGTCACGGGGGTGTCCCGGCCGGCAGCCAATGACAGCGCGGCCCAGGACAAAGGGGCGGGACTTAAAAAAAGACCCAGAAACGCCCCCGAATCGCGCCAAGGCGGGCCCTGAACTGAGTGACGCTCCTCTCCTCCAATAGCTGGCCAGCATTTACGAGGCCAGCCAATGGAGAAGAGGGGCATGTTCAGGCCCCCATACTACTAACAAAAGATTTCGGCTCCGCCCACTGCTTACGCAGTGGGACGGTAGCCGAAACCTAAAAAAGGACTACCTCTTAGAAAAATGCAAAAACAGTAGGGAAAATAAAAAGAAAATAAATGTTACAACTTGGCTTTCCCTAGAACGTTAGTAATGTTTCATTGATGCCATTAAAAAAAAAAACAATATGGTGGCAGATTAACAAGCCTCTTGCGCCACTTTTGTGTCACTTTTCCTATGGTAAAAATAACGCAAAAGTGGCGCAAGGGCCTTGTAAATAAGCCCCATGCTTTCTTGTGCAGCAATTGTTCTCTAAAAAAAAAACATTTAGCTGTATGATGGCAATTTCCTCAGTCCCCTCCAGGGGAATCTACAAATCCGGTGTACTGTTACAATCACCAGGAGGCTGGTAAACAATTCTGGTGCGGATGACTTTTGCAAAAAAAAAGAAGAAAGAAGTTTTAAATGTGGAGTATCCCTAACAAACCAAAAAGGGCTTAGCACTGGTGTGGTACGCCCTAACAGTCAAAAGACTCAATGATTATTAAAAGTTCTTGAAGGTAAGGGTGTAAAGTTTAGATTACTAAATGCTGGTTTGCCAGTCAGATTTTAATTAATCTTGGTCATGAAGATATAAAAGAGGGAATGAGGCCACAACGCAGCCGCTGCACGTGCGACATACGACCACAAGGGAAACTTAAATAAATAATTATTTTTCACTTGTCGTTGTCTGTCGAAATCCCCCCCCCTCCCCCGCCCCCCCACCCACCCTATCCCCACCGCTCTTACCTGCATGGGCTGAGGCTGACAAGCTGTTATGGAACCACCGTCTCCAGTGAGTAAGAACGAACTTCGGTCTTTTTTAAGGCTTGCTGAATATTTTCAGAAATGTGTACAGAATTTTTCACATAATACGTTTTCCTAGGTGGAGGTTAATGTATAAAGGGACCACGTTTGAGTGGAGTGATAAGAGGTACAGGGTAAAGATTGTATAATTTCATCAGATCCTCATTCCTTTTCTAATGGTGAGGAATTCAGTAATTGAGCTGTAGATTCCATCTTGTGTGTGGGAACTGAAAATTGTAGGCAGTATGTGTGCGACAATAATAACTGTAAAAAGTGATCACAAATCTCTCACTCTATGTTACGTAAATACGGGAGGCGTTAATTATGTGTATTCTACATTAATGTAGTTCCTCAAAGCTGTACAGTACCATAGCAACAGAATAAAAAAATTAAGTGGTCTATTCATTCTGGCAATGAAGCCTCTCAAAAAGCTGCTTCCCGAATTTATAAGTCGCTTCTTGATCAACTCCAATTTAGAATGTTTCCTTTAAACGTATACGTGAGTTAAAACGTTCTTTTTATTAGTGGCTGTGTGGGTTTTTTAAGAGCAATGATGGAGGAGGTTTAGTTTCATAGATGCGTGATCTAAATGGTTTATCTTGAAGTGCATATGTTTTCCAGGAACTGTTTGGAGAGGGCAAGGAGAAACTCCTGTGTGGAATGATTTCATTTAATGCTCAAGTTACGCAGATAGTTACATAGATGCACTGTTTTTGACACAGTGCTACTGGCAGCATTTGAACGGGGTACCTTTTGGCAAAATATGTAAATCCTGGGCAGGTCAGTGGTACCACTGGTAGGTTTGCCAGCATATTCCTGTGCATGACAACAGCTTGCCCAAGAGGAACTCTCATTTGCATTTGGACAGCAGCCTGTTACGTGATGGTAGTAAAGAGTGCGAAAAGAGAAGAAGGGCAAATTGTGCAGCCCGTGATTGACAGCCATATTAGTCTGGATGTTTTCGTGGTATAAATTTAACATATTGTGCACAGAGTTAATTCTAAATTGGTCCATTTGGCGTTTGGTCTCAGAACGTTATACTCTTTGATGTTGTTTGTCAGTCAGCTTACATTCAGTAGGTCGTCTTGATTTATGGTTATAACTGCAAATCATGTTATTCAAAGATTTTATGGGGAGAAGTTCAGGAACTTCATCGGAACTAACATCAGCCAGATGGTGCTAAGTCAGTGATGATAGTGTTCACCACACATGCGAAAAAAAGGTGGTGAAGGGACAGGTTCACTTTGACCTCTTTGAGTAAGTACCATTCTCATCATTGTTTGGATTAGAAAAGGAAAGAATAACTCAACACGGAAGGCTGTTGGTGTGAGGCCGCCTTCTTGATGGAAAAAAGTGTGGAAAGGAGAAAGACTTCTTCTGTGAGTCTGATGATATTTATTGTGGATGTGCTAATTCTTAAGGATATAATATGAAAGTTAAACTGTTTGGTAACTGCCCGGGCGAGGTGCCACCTGACCCCCATCTCACTTTAGCACAGGAAAGAAAAAAAGCAACCTGTTAATAGGAAAGCATACATGACAGTACAAAATGTAAACAATCAAAATGCACTTAAAACTACTAACTGCAAATTACAAGCATTCTAAATGTCAATTAATATGCAGAAACAATGGGGCATATTTAGAAGGAGCGAATGCTACTGCAGGGTCACTTTTTCGAAACTGAAACTGCTTTTTTGGTGCCATATTTAGAAATTAACACTACCGCCCTATAGTGTCTTTTTTTCACAGCTAGAGCCTATTTTATTTGTCGCCAGATCCGCTAGCAGTAGTTTTCGTTAATGATATCCAAGTCAGTCCTTCCATCGTAAAACTGAAGCAACCTTATGTACAAGGATTTCCAGAAATGGAGCTCCTTTTAAAAAAACAGGCGCAGAGTCACATTAGCAGCAGTTGTTTACCGCTACAGAATAGCAGCGTTAAAAATGACGAATGGGCACTGGCATAAAAGCCAAACATACCCAAATCAATTTGGAAAGCTCAACTACACCCTCGATCTACTACTATTGCAGCTAAGAGCACCAAAGAGACCACCACATAGGCAGAACAGAAGAAGGCAGTGGACATACCGCCAGCGGATTACCCTCATTAACGTCAGGAAGGAGGAGGAGGTCATTGCCCATTACAGGCTTAGGAGGGAATCCATTGTCTGCCTCCTGTGCCATATTTCACTAAAGATGCTGCTTACATTGCAGAGGTGCACCAACATACCTCCGCAGGCCAAGCTACTAACTGTCCTACAAATTCTGCCATCTGGAACTTTCCAACACACCACAGCCAGAGTGGCAGGAGTATCCCGGGCATCCTTCTTTAGGTTCCTCCCCTTCGTCCTGAATGCCATCATCAGCCTCACACCCCAGTACCTACACTTGCCCAACACAGAGCAGTAACAGTAGGAGAACAAGCAAGGCTTTTATACTATTGCAGGATTTCCACATGTTGGAGGCAATGGACTGCACTCATGTGCAACTTGTTCCTCCAGCTGCAACATCACAGCTCTACTGCTATAGTAAGCACAACTATCCGTTGAATGTGTAGGCAATCGTTGACCATCTAGGCCTCTTCATAAATGTCCTTGTGAAGCACCCTGGCAGTGCTCATGACTCCTTCATCTTCAGGCATTACACCATCAATGAGCACTTCCAGGATGCGGCCTATAGGAATGACCTCCTGGTTTGCACATTACAGACCACATGACAGTCAATTATATAGGAGTATGTTGAAATATGGTTGAATGAGACAGAGCATATGTAGTTGGTGTGGGCCTACATACTTGCACCATACCACATGGCATATGCACTACACAATCCTATAAGTCACATATGTTGAGACCACTTACGCCACTGTAGGCCACATGTGCAAATGAACTGTGTGGATGGATTATCATTATTCATGATGCTCTGGTGGAGTAGCCACCAAAATCATATTAAAGTGGCAATGCTAAGTCTTTCTGCATGACATTGCATGGCCTTATAGGTATTCAATAAGGCAAGCCACAGCAAAGTTCAGCATCCATTCACCCTACTTTAAGGATGTGTAAATAGAGCCTGTGGTGTCGTTTCGCATGCAACTCCAATGAAGATCTCACACATTCCACACATCCTGTTTAGGGACCCTGGGACTATGTGAAAATAGTGTGCCTCCCAAGGAGAGGTGAAATGAGAATTCATAATATGTCCCTTTGTCATGTCTAATTACTATGTGTCTATGTCATGTAATGGTGCATATATGGACAAACTGTGGATGTGCTGCATGTCAGCAAAAAGGCACATTCCAACTCTTAACTTTAGATGCAGGTCAGTGCAGCCCTATTACATCTGTCTCCACCATAGGGAATCTCTACCTGTGGTGTGTCTTTGCAAAGTCAAAGGCTGGTGTTGGGATGGAGTACTGAAGTGAGTTTCCTCTGTAGGGCTCAGCTTCCTCCAATCACTCTCCACCATGTGTGCCTTTCTTTCTCTGACTGAGTTGCACTGTGCTCTCAGGGTCAACCTCTGGCTACCTAAATCTGGAAGCTGAGTCCCTCTGTTTGGCTTACTGGAGGGACAGTTCAGGTTTGGGCCCTTAGGGTCCCAGGTTTGGCTGTGCCCAACAATATCCATCTGGGGGAGGTCCCTAACTACTTTTAAGGGGGATCCCTCAGGAGTTTTTAAAGTTTGCACCTCACTAGGGCTACTAGTTTCGGTGCCCCTAATCTGTTGATGGGGGTGCTTTATTTGACAGGGGGCCCTTTGGGTCTCACTGTCCTTCTTGTCCTCTGCAGCCCTGGGCTGAGTAAGGCAAGGTAGAGAGGGGCAGGTTACCTGCTCCAGACTGGGTCTCACCTGAGAAGGGTCCACTGCCATCAGAGGCTCTGTCAGGCCAGGCCTAACAACCTCTGGGACAGTTCCTTCATCAGGGGTCAGATCAGTTCCCTGAGGAGGCTGATCCTTTCCTAAAGTCTGGTGAGGGGGAGATTTCTCTTCCTCCTCCATGCTCTCAGTTTGGGTGGAGTGATCCATCATTTCAGGCTTCACTACCCATGTATCTGTTTGAGTTTGGGCTGTGGCCATCACAGCCCCTCCAACCTTTTCAGGAGGAGACTCAGTTTGGGTATGGGCTGTTACCAGTACAGCCCTGCTACTCTTTTCAGGAGGGAAGTTAGCTAAAGATGGGGCTGAGGTTTGCTCAGCCCTCCCAACCTTTTCAGGAAGGACATCTTGGATTGGGGCTATAGCCATCACAGCCCCACTAACCTTTCCATGGAGATTTACCATTTTAGAATGGGTTTGTTGTTCAACCTCAGCCCAGGCTGAGATTTCCAAATCATTACCCAGTAGGCAATCTACAGGCAAGTTTGCTGACACTGCCACTCTCTTTGGGCCAGTGACACCTCCCCAGCTAAGATTGACTCTTGCCATGGGATGATTGGTTTCTATGCCATCAATGTTTGTCACCTGATATTTGGCATCAGGTAAAAGTTGCCTTGAGGGGACTAGACATTCAGCCACCATGGTGATGCTAGCCCTTGTGTCTCTGAAGGCCTCAACTTTCAAACCATTGATGAGGGGCTCCTGTCTATACTTGCTCAAAGTGTTTGGGCAAGCAGTGAAATTGGCAAACCCCATGCCAGTCTCATAGACAAGAGTATCTGAGTTAGGGGACCTGGATAGGCCAGAGTCCACCTGTCCTCCAAAAGTAAACCCACCCAAATTCTTGGGGGTGCTCCCACCACCTGGGGGACCACTGCTAACAGTGACAGGAGGTGTTGGAGCCTTACCTGGAGGTATATTCTCTTTATTGCCATTCTTGAGACAACAGCTATCTGTTTTGTAATGCCCCACCTGTTTACAGGTATGACAATAAGGCTTTTTCTGGGTTGAAGAAGTGTCTTGGGACCCACCCCCATTCTTGGAGTTTTGGGGCCCTGGGGAAGTCTTTTCCTTACTTTTATCCCCACCCTTCTCTTGAGGCTTGGTAGTCTCTTTCTTTTGGTCACCACCCTGGTTCTTAGGCCTGATCCTGGTTCTGACCCATTTGTCTGCCCTCCTACCCAATTCTTGTGGGGAGGTCAGATCAGAGTCAACCAGGTGCTGATGTAGAAGCTGATTTTGACAATTACTTAAGATTTGCTCTCTCATAATTAAATTATACAATCCTGTATAGTCAATAACCTTACTTCCCAGCAACCAGCCCTCCAGAGCCTTAGTGGCACATTCAACAAATTCAGACCAGTCCTGAGTCTGTGTCTTCTGGGTATCTCTGAACATTAACCTGTACTGTTCAGTGGTTAAGCCTAACCCATCAATCAGGGCACTCTTCAGGACCATGTAGTTTCTAGAATTCCCATCACTAACTGTGAGGAGTCTGTCTCTGCCTCTACCTTCAAAGGAGAGCCACAAGATTGCTGCCCACTGCTCCCGAGGGATCTGCTGTACTCTGCAGGCTCTCTCCATTGCAGTTATCCATTTATGGATATCATCCCCAGCTTTGTAGGGGGGCACAATCTTACTCAGGTTTCTGTTATCAAAAGACCTGTCTTTATCCTTCTGGATAGTGCTGCCACCAGTGGATCCTAATCCACTCTCTCTAGGCTGTCTTGCTCTAGCAAGTTTCTCTTGGGCCAGGGCAACCTCTAACTCTTGTCTCTGGATCCTCAATTCAGCCTATCTCATTTTGGCCTCATGTTCCCTTCTCTGAGGGCTAGTCATCTCCCTTCTGGAGTGACCATGAGAACCTCTAGAAGCATGGGAGTTGTTAGAGTTACCTGAGTGAGTCCTTCTCCTCCTAGGCTTCTGGTTAAGTCCACCTGGGGGTCTGAATGGGTTGTTCCCAGATTCAGTCCCAAATAAGCTTAAGTTAGCCTGGTTCAGTCTACTGACCAGTACCTGACTATTTCTGTCATCATCTGACTCACTGCTCCCCCCTTCTGTCTCTTCTTCCTCTTCCTCCTCCTCATCTTCCTGAGTTGCTCCAGTGATGGGGGCTTCCTCATCTACCAGGACTATAGGGACAGGGGTTTCTACAGTGTCATCCTCAGAAGGATGGCCTCCTTCAGCATTCCCTGTGGGGTCTGCCTTAGAGGTCTTTAGAGTCTCAGACTGGTCTAAGAGCTCTCTAAGGTAGTCTGTAGTAGGGGAAGGCCCTGTCTTCAGACCCCTTAAGACACAAAGCTGTCTTAATTCCTTAAAGGAAAAAATAGCAAATTTGGATGGTGCCCTTGGAGGGTCACTCTCAACAGAGACATTCCCAGTGGAACCCTCTGCTCCAGACATTGCTCTAGTGTGGGTGGATGTGTTGCAATCTACCTACACTGGTGTTTACCTACTAAACCTATCTAGTAGTTGTAGTCAGGGTGTGCTACTCCCTTTGCTCTACAGCAACTATGTTCAGTAGAACTTAAGTATACTAGTCTTGTTTTATATGTACCTAGCAGGTACCTGTATGATCTTTCAAATGATAATCTCAAAGAATGTAATGGTAAAACAACAGCAAGCTCAGATCCCAATCCGCTGCTCACCAATGTGAGAAGTTGGCCTGGTATATAATGCTCACTAATTCTAGTGATCACTTTGTACCATGCCAAGCCACCCTTATGATGATTGGTTGTAATTCAACCTTGTAGACCAGTTATCCTAGTGGTAACGTGGACAAAGCAGTCTTAGGCTAAACTCTGAAAGGCATGTGAAGCCAGCTGTATTTCCACACACAACCCCCTTGAATACCAAATCAAAGGACACCACACAGATATATATTGAAAATATATATTGATTTATTAACTATAAAATCCCCTGGACTCTTTATGAGCACAGAAGCACAAGCGTTAACTCACAAGACAGTTTAAAATACACAAAAGTTGCACAATATGGATGAGCCCTAGGGGCCACCTAAACCATATACTAAGAAAGTGGTATAAGAGATACCAATCAGAACGGAAACAGGCCTAGGGCCTTGGGAATCGCTGGAGCTATTCGAGACTATCAATGATTAAGTCGGGAAAGGCCCGCGGGACTCGGGTGCAGTGTCTAAAGTGCACGCACTTTCCAATGTAAAGTCTATGGTGCATAAAAAGTACAAAGTTAGATAGTTCGGAACCTTCCGAGTGACCTAGAACGCTGAAACTTAAGACACAGGCCCTTGAGATGTGTACCAGTGTAGGAACACCGGCGGAGTTACCTCACCCACAGGAAGCGGGTGCACAGGGTCGAAGTAGTGTCGGGTTTCGTCACGCTGGTCGATGGTGCTTGGAGCTGAAGATGCTGCAGGCGGCTCGATGTGAAGAGTTCCGATGGATCCAAGGGTGGATGTGAAGACCTGAAAGCAGAGGGGACAATGTTCAAAGTCACTAGCCAGTGACTACCGTGGAACCAGATTGGAACCAGGCGATGTTGGGTGCAAACAGGCCTTGAGGTGCAGCTTCTCTCTGCAGCCACGTGGACACCGGGGGTAGAGGATGTCCAGGAGTTGGTCACGAGCTGTCCCACGCAGGCTTCTCACTGTTGGAAGTGTCGGCGACCTGATCGGAGCAAACAGGCCTTGGCTAATGCAAGCCGCACAGAAATCAAAAAAGGCTTACCACTCAGACCAGCAAGGTCAGAGCGGGGGCTCCTTTCTGCAGGAGCTAGGGCAAGTCTGGAGCAACCAGACCCGCAGTGTAGTTTGTAGTTGTAGTCCCCAAGATGGCCGCTGACCACGTGGCTAGTGGCCGGGATGGCGCGTCAAGTGGCACAATGCAAAAGGGCCCCACGCAGATCGTGGAGAGGCTGGGGGGCTGATCTTTGATGCAAGGGCTGCTCGGTGGTGGGGGTTCTCAGTCCCCAAAGCACAACGTCAAGGGTGCCTCGGTTGCTGCGCTGTCAGCTTTTCGGGTGTCTTCCAAGATGGCCGGTCCCACGTCTCTCGGTGCCTCCACGGGTCCCTTCTTTGCAGGGACTGTGGATCGGGCTCTGAGAAGTCTGGGAGTCTGGGTCTTGTCAGGCTCTGGACTCGGGCTCCGGCGGGAGGCGGCGGCAAAGCAGACATTGAGTTGCTGGTTGGTGCCTGTGTTCACAGGGTGGCCACTCCTAGGCCACAAGGGAGATTCTCTTCAGTCTTCTGAGCAGCAGAATGTCGAAGTCCAGTCTTCTTCTTTATTTCAAGTTGATTCAGGATGATCTGCTGTGCAATGGCACTGCTTCCACTCTTATTCCCAATCTGAGGGGTGGATCACCTACTAGGCCCCTCCTCTGGGAGGAACCAGGAAGGGGGGCGGTTACACCCCCTTTCCTTTGTCCAGCTCCTCGCCAGGCCTGGGTCTGGAAAGTCCCAGGACCGGTTTGGACTGGCTTATGCACGGGGACACCTTGTGTGCCCCGGGCATGTCTGATTCTATTCGGCCCTGTCCTACCCAATACTCAAAACCCTGTCTGGGGTGGTGCTCGCACCTCCCAAGGCAGGAAACCCTTTGTCCAAGCCTCCCTCAGTGGAAGGACTCCCAGCAGCAGGACGTGAGACTCGTGTCTGTGGTGGCAGCATCCATTTTGTGATGCTGAGGCTCTGGTTAACTTTAACCGGGGTTAAGGCTACACACATGTCGTGTCCCTCTAGAAGGGTGGAATGCTATCCCCGTCGACAGAACTGTCGAGGGGATAGTATTCCAATTCGTATGACACCTTACTCGACATGTTTTGATAAAGCCAAACCAAAGATAGCATATAACCGCGAGGATTATAATGCACTTAAGAGTATAAGGTATTGCAATATCCCGGAACAGCTTAGGGAGTGGTTCCCGACAGCTGCA
Organism: Lissotriton vulgaris; assembly: GCF_964263255.1. Taxonomy (NCBI): domain Eukaryota; kingdom Metazoa; phylum Chordata; class Amphibia; order Caudata; family Salamandridae; genus Lissotriton; species Lissotriton vulgaris. Next base: position 1,786,255,895 of record NC_141689.1, read on the forward strand.
GACAGGCTCAGCTCATGCTAGAGCACCATCTCACATATTTCCAAGCACTCTGCCTCCAGGATTGAAGAGACCTTCCATAGGAGTGGCTGATAGGAACATATATGTCCAGTTTAGGGTTAGATATAGGGATACTATACCTAAGTAAGAGGTGATTACACCAACTTACCCCAGCTGAGTGATCAGCCAGTTGTGTCAAATATGGAGGCCAGGCCAGGGGTGGCACAATACATGCTGCAGCCCCTGGTAGGCCTTGGATGCACCTATGTCCTGGGTACCCATGGTACACTGTTACAGGGGCCAATAAGGTGAACCAATTCCAATTGTGTTATGCACCTAAGGTACATGGAGTCCATTTTAAGGAGAGAGCAATCAGCCTGGGGCCCTGAAAAGCAGGATCCCAGGCCAACTAGGTCAAAAACCAGCTAAACACCAGGCAAAAAGTTTGGGGGTAACCATAGTCAGATATCCACCTTCCTACAACCCGCGTTGGGGGTAGCTGTGCGCTTAATAAATGTCTATAATAAATAATAATAATAATCTCCCATAACAGCCAACGACACTGTTATCTATGGAATAATGTGCCTGTCTTGGATCAATGCTGCACAGGTCTTGCCAGCTCAGCCACAAAACCCCGGACACTGAATAAGGTGAAAAATATAGCCTACACTGTCCACAAGCAGTGTGGCGCTATAGTGTAGTTAGTCTACCAGTTGCACTGTACAATGCAAAATTAACACAGCTCTCAAACCCCTTTTGTACTGTCACCATAGTGGACACTGTGCACTGCCATGTGTACACTATCATGTCCCACATTGATATCCATTCACTATCCTTCCCATGGCAGAACACATTGAATGACATTTACTCAAAGTCTCAATGACAAATATGTGTGACTGAAGTACACCACATCACCTGCTCCAGTTACATGTTGTCAAATCAGAGGGGTATCAGTCCAGGAATGGCAATAATAGCCAAGAATAGCCAAAACATAATAAATGAATGTGAGATGTGTCTACTCAATGGCAAATGGACTCTCCTTACTGGAGACAAATCATCACCTGCATGACATTGGCACTTATCAGTATGACAAATAGTAAGTGAATTACAGAGAACAGCACTTCTGCATATGTAGCATAGTGTCAGTTATTTAGAATCCCTACTACCGCACAATGTCATAGGACGCCTTTTACAGCAAGCAAGGTGTATCAGTCAACCCTGACACATAACAGAATGGACATGAATGTTGGGCCATACTGTGTCATGACTCTTAACCTCTCGAGTGCCCATGACGAGCTCAGCTCATCATGCAGCAGGGTGGTGCTGTGCTGATGATGAGCCACCATGGTGATGCTAGCCCTTGTGTCTCTGAAGGCCTCAACTTTCAAACCATTGATGAGGGGCTCCTGTCTATACTTGCTCAAAGTGTTTGGGCAAGCAGTGAAATTGGCAAACCCCATGCCAGTCTCATAGACAAGAGTATCTGAGTTAGGGGACCTGGATAGGCCAGAGTCCACCTGTCCTCCAAAAGTAACCCACCCAAATTCTTGGGGGTGCTCCCACCACCTGGGGGACCACTGCTAACAGTGACAGGAGGTGTTGGAGCCTTACCTGGAGGTATATTCTCTTTATTGCCATTCTTGAGACAACAGCTATCTGTTTTGTAATGCCCCACCTGTTTACAGGTATGACAATAAGGCTTTTTCTGGGTTGAAGAAGTGTCTTGGGACCCACCCCCATTCTTGGAGTTTTGGGGCCCTGGGGAAGTCTTTTCCTTACTTTTATCCCCACCCTTCTCTTGAGGCTTGGTAGTCTCTTTCTTTTGGTCACCACCCTGGTTCTTAGGCCTGATCCTGGTTCTGACCCATTTGTCTGCCCTCCTACCCAATTCTTGTGGGAATGTAACATTCCTACTCCAATCCCACCAATTTTGGAGATTGTGTTGGACACTGAAGTGATCATATTTACTATTTCCATTCCATTGTAAACCACTGTGGTGGGGAAGGTGTTGAATATTGAAAGTGTTCAAATTTCTATGACAGCTCTAATCTAAATTATTTTGGGGATGGTGAGGGACACTGCAGGTGACTTACTTCATATTCCCACTCCATTCTAAACCACTATGTAGAGTGTGTTAGACAATAAAGGAAACAACATAAAGTACTATTCTCACTCCAACATAGGCCATTTAAGGGAATGTTTTGGATCCTGAAGTGTTCCGATTTACTGTTCTCACTCCATTCTAAACGACTTCAAGGAAGGTGTGTGATGCTGAAGGGGTCAGATTTAGTACTGCTACATTGGGGAATGCGTTGGACACCAAAGTGGGTCAAAATGATCATTCCCATTCCAATCTAAACCATTTGGGAGCTGTGTTGGACACTGAAGGGGTCATCTTTAGTATTGTCACTAGAATCTAATTCCCACTCCAATCTAAATCACTTAGGGAAATACATTGAACACTGAAGGGGGCTAAATTACTGTTCCCACTCCAATATGAACTATTTTGGGCAAAGTATTAGACACTGAAGGGGTCAGATTTACCATCCCCTCTTCATTATAAACCAATTTGCAGAATGTGTTGGAAACTAAAGGAGTCCAAATTAATAATCCCGCTCAAATCAACAATTTTAGAGAAGCTGCTGGACACTGAAGCAGTCAGATTTACTTATCCCAATCCAATAAAAAACACTCTGGGGACTGTATTGGACACTAAATGAGTCACAAATCCTTTCCACATTCCATCATAAACCATTTTTGGGAATTGGTTTGGACACCCCAGGCCCAGCTCTCCCATGTTGCTGCCATTTTTCTGTGCTTTCTCCTGCTTTTGCCTCTTTTTTCACTGCTTTCTCCTTGCTTTCCCTCCTTTCTCAAAGTGATTTCTCCAGCTTTTGCCTCGTTTTATATTTCTTTCATCTTCATCAACCTGATTTTGTTGAGTACTTTCTCCTGCCTTGTTTTTCACTGCTTTCTCCTTCCTTTCCCTCTGTTTTTCTGTGTGCTTTTTACTGCGTTTTGCCTTTTTTAAAACTATTTTCTCCTTCCTCTCCCTTGTTTTTCTGAGTGCTTTCTCCTGTGCTTTTTATGCATTTTTTACTACTTTCTTCTTTCTCTCCCCCTATTTTTCAGATGTATTATTCCAATTCCAATCTAAATCACTTTGTGGAATATGTTAGACACTGAAGGGGTATATTGTACTATTCTCACTTCATTCCATAGAGTCAGAAGTGAGCTGCATTTGATTCAATGCAAAATGTTATTCTTGCACAACAGGTGGAAAATGGACAAAGTAAGAGCAGGATTCACATATCAATTGTCTAGAGTTAATGGCAGGATCTTTTGAAGTGAAGAGTTTAGTAGAGGGAATCAGTAAGTCAATTCTTTTAAGCATGGACAATGTGTCTGCGGTTTGCTGTGGCACTCTATTGAGAGTAATGAGGTAAAAGGAGAACTAGTAGAATAATTTTGCCATTATTGCCTGGATCTTCAGATGTCTGAGGGCAGAACATAGTCCAGGAAAAATGAAAGAACTGATATCTTCAAAATTGATTAAAAAAAATATTTTAGTGAATGGTTTTTAGACAGGGATGTGTTACTGAGGTTGCAGAGCAGGTAGGAACATTTAGTTGATCTTTTTGCATCAAATGTCTTGGGGCAACTTCAAAAGTATTACAGTTGAAGGACTGATCAGGAAACAAATGCATGTTGGAAATTGAGTTTCTGGTTGGTAGAGGAATGCACCTTGTCCAAGCAAGAACCACAGTCATAGTCAGGGTAAGTCACAACACACCCTAAATTATCCTGTGCTCACCGACTGGTAGCTTGGCACAGAGCAATCCAGCTTAACTCAAGAGAGGCTACACTGTGCTCAGGGGGACGTCCCCTTATCAGGAGACGCTACTTGTTTTAGTCAAATTCACACTCCTTGACCAGAGAATGAGACCCCTGAGGCACACAACAAACTAAACAGCTGATTTATAAAGGATGTGTGTGTTCCAACACATTCTTTAAAGTAGTAACATGCTAAATTTGTGTGGCATTTGCTAAACCGGAATTTAAAATCCAACTTCATAATAAGTTATAATTTTAAATTGTTCAGTGACACCAAACCTGAAAAGTCTATCCCTTTGCAATTGTGAATTCTACTTAAAATATGTAATAAGTTAATCCCAATGTTGTCCAATGGGAGAGATAGGCCTTGCAGCAGTGAAAAACTAAATTGGGAGTTTTTAACTACCAGGACATGTAAATCTTAAATGTACATGCCCTGCCTTTTTAATACATGCCTTGTGAGTAGACAGGGCCTACTTTATGGGTTATATCATTCACTTACCTGATCCCAACCGTGGAGACAACACTGGAGCCGATGCTGAACCTCCCATCCCTCTCGGGGCATATCCCGTTCAAGTAACATAAGAGTCCTTAAACAAAGGGAGTTGGGATCAAATAAGAAAAGAATGACTTGCGGAATTAGATCTGCTCTATGGAGGTGTGACACTGTGTAACAGGATCTGTCAGCTCTGAGACCTTCTACGTTTTGTGAGGTGTATGCGCCTGGGAACAGAATCTCTGTTTTTGCAATGACAAAATACACTGAAAGTAACTAGAGGAGGCAGTGACTAATAGTACACTAACAAGATTCTACAAGATTCTACATACAATGAAAATGCATTAACTTCAGTAACACAAACTGACAGGTTTCATCAGCAGTTCAGCATGAGAGCAGAATACTCATAATCACAGATGGGAGTGTGTCACTCCTGGGAATAACTCGAAATTCAGATTTTGGCACAAGGTCCATACATGCCACAAAGACTCTAAAGTGCTTTCTCTAGGCTATGCACTTCAACAGAGAAAAACAGGACTAAAGTCCTTACTCCTTGAATAGTGACAGTTCTAGCATCAAGGTTGTAGAGAGGGTCTCAAGTATAAACACACAAGAAGAACTGGAGTAATTCACAGAGTGGAAATAATAGAAAAGTCTATCGTCTTTAAAGACAGGGATACTCAGTTCTCTTTCCTTACTATAGGAGGTTTTGGGCACCCTAACCTGATATCAAGTGCTTAGCCTAGTTCTTCAACTTGTCTGAAATTCGAAGAAGATCTTGAAACCTTGACTCAGGAAGACGAGGGGGTACCGAGTAGCTGAGCAGGAGGGAGCGAGGGGGAAAACATTGAGGGAGCTAGTGCCACAGTAAACTCTAATTGGATGGACTTTAAGGAGACTTGAGCGCTTCTTGGTTCCAGCAGGATTCTTCAGGTGAGTGGAAAAGGCAGGGAGCGAGGTCAAGCCATAATTTGGGTTTAGGTGGACTTATATACCCTCTCAAAGTCTAAATGGAAGTTGCATGCAACACACATGGCCTTCTGGAGGGGTTTCAAAGCTTGGGTAAAAACATGTTTCAGTACACTCCCCATGACCTTGCAGAATGGGCAAGGGCAACATGTTCATCAGAACCAAATAGCAGGAAACAAATGTATTATTTTTGCTCAAACGTGCATAGTGAAGAACAACACCAAGGCCCTAATAACAGCGAGAGCCAGGCTCGTCATTAGCTCACAGGACTCTGGGGAAGCTTGCAGGGACTTAATGGAAAACTACATCAAGACCCTAGGAACAGCAAGAGCAGAGCAGGTAATCGATTTGTTTATGGGACATGGGGAACGCTTGCAGGGTTTCAAGCGTAATGTAAATTACGGGTGCTGGGGGAGAATTAGAGATAAGGATGCTGTGAAAACATCGATATGAGGGATGCTGGGGGCACATCAGTCATAAGGGAGCTGAGGGAACAACAGTCAGTGTATCATAGCAGGCCATAAAGCGCCATAGGGGTAAAGCAACATGAGCCCTGCGTCCTAGTCCCACTACACAGAGGGCACATGAAGTGGGCTGTGACAGGTGACTTTTATGTTTGAAAAGGGAAGGTTTATGTAATGAAGTACCTGGAGACAAATGATGATGATAATATCCTGTTTGTATTCTAAGGAGTAAATATATAAACGTCCTAACCACAGGGAATCAAACAGCATTTGACCATTGAAGAACCTCGTAGCCAGGCTCCCAACGAAATAGCATGACAAACATATTTAATAGCGTAAGTCAATACCTTACACCTTCCCCCAAACAAAAACATGTGAACAATATCTGAAAACTAGTTTCATACGTAATCATAAAATATTACAGGAATAGAACAAGCACGAGAACTCCCACGCAGAGGAGGTATACATTTTGAAGAAGAGGATTGTTGTGTATGAATAACAGATGGTGCAAAGTTGCGTACAGGAGCAATTCTATTAAGTGCCAAATGCAACCATCATCAATTTTCACAACATTTTGAAACAACTTAACCACCTTACGTGGAATAGAAAACTTAGGGGCATATTACCAAGCAATAGCGATAATTATCGCTATTGCTTGGTTAGAGACAAAAATGTACCGCTGAGCTGCGGCGCTTTTTACCGCAAATAAACCTTGGTATTACCAAGGTTTAACGCAAATGCGATAAAAATCGCTGCAAAGCATGAATATCGCTGAAAAGTCAGCGATATTCATGCATTACCGAGCTAATGCTCTTAGCCATGTTATCCACCTCCCATTGGATAACATGGCTAAGAACTGCTCAGGGCAGGTGTTAGCTTTTAGAGATATTCGCGCTTAGCGCGAATATCTCCAAAAGTTGGTAATAGGAGATAGCGATGTTAGCGACTGTTTTCAGTCGCTAACATCTTGCCACGCCCACTTTGCATGTCATTAGTGATAAATATCACTGACATGCAAAGTCGGGCCCAAGATGGTCGCTATCTCCTACTAGCTGTCGCTAACTGGTGTTAGCGACAGCTAGGTAATAGGGAGATAATTTTATCTCCGCTTTCTTGGCTTTTAAAGCCAAAAAAGCGGAGATAAATCCCCTTGATAATATGCCCCTTATTTCCTCCAGTTTTTTGTGGAAACCGAACTCTCACACAATCACCAACATCAACTAGAGTATGACCAACCGCATGTCTGACATCAAAGTTTGCTTTAATTTTTTTAGACTTCATATCTTGAAGAGAGCGCCACTGAGGATCCTCAGGAACACTAGTTTCAGCCACCTAACCTCTCAGCCAGGAATGAAATAACTGATTATTAGGTGTACGTCCACTAAACAACTCAAAGGGAACTTTCTCAGTTGTAGAATGAGGGGTCAAACAATAGGCCATAACTTTCTCAAGGATGCATTTTTCCAGTCACGACCTTGTTCCTTGGCAGATTGAATAGATTCTTTTAATACACGATTGAACCTCTCAACCATTCCATTACATTCTGGGTTTTAAATAATAATGCATCGCTTATGAACAATTCCTCTTTTACCTAGAAATTCTTCAATCTCTCTTGAGACTAATTGCACACCATTGTCAAAAGAGTCTCCGGAAGACCCTCTCTAAAAAAAATGTTTTCTAAAAACCTTACCACATCTCTAGTTTCAATACTCTGAGTAACCTTCACTTCTGGCCATCTAGAGTACATGTCAATAAGGACTAAGACATAAAACTGACCAGTCTTACAAGAAACAGGACCTAGTAGATCACGTGCAACATTTTGCCAACACCTAGTAGGAGGATCACGAATGACCATCGGTTGAGTTCTAGTCTTAAACACTAAGTCTGACACCCTGCACTCAGAGCAGTCTCTGACCAACTGTTCTACCAAAATGTCAACATCTGGCCATCAGAAGTGTACACGAACCCTCTCCTTGGTTTTGGATATACCCTGATGACCAGCATGTGCTAAATTAACAATTTTTTCATGAAGTGAAAATGGTGGAGCAAGGTGTGTTCCTCTCCACAAGAGATCATTGTACAGTGAAAGTTCATGTCTTACATTCCAAAATGTTTTGGCATCATCAGAGAGAGACTTAATACCTGTCCACCCATCAGACACATCCTTACAAACTTCGATCAAAACGTTGTCATTTTTTTAAAGAATCTTGCCATTCTGTTTCAGATACAATCCCTTGAACAATCTCACACTCATTGAAATTATCAATTTCCCATGAGTCATCAGAGTCAAGATCAGCAGAACCTTCAGGTATTAGATGTGAAAGACAATCAGCAACTTTGTTGTCAACTCCTGGGATATATTTAACAAGAAAATCAAAGTCTTGGAGAGCAATAATCTACTTACAAATCCTAGAGGAAACTGCATTAAGATCTTTTTTGCAAAACAAATCCTTAAGGGGTTTGTGATCAGAGTGTACAGCAAAGGAAGAACCCCATAAAAACTTCTTAAGTTTCTTGATAGACCAATAGATACAAAGAGCTTCTTTTTCAATTAGAGAATACTGTAACTCTGGGCCCACAAGAGCTCTCGAAAGAAACATAATGGTGTCCACCTTACCATCTTTAATTTGTTTAAGGACAGCTCCTAAACCTTTGGAACTTGCGTCAGTGATAAGAACAGAGTCTGAAGACGTGTCAAAGCTCTGTAAGGAAGGAGATAACTTGAGAGCTTTCTTGACCTCCTTAAACTCTAATTGGCACTGAGGTGACCATGTGAACTTTATTCCATTTTTAAGAAGAGAACTAAGAGCATGAGTGCGGCTAGCAAAATGTGGCACAAACTTATTATAATACTCAGCCATACCCAAAAAAGTTACAAGCTCTTCCCGAGATTGAGGAACAGGCAATTCATCAATAGTCTTTACCAAATGGTCTCTAGGTCTGAGACCATCACATGTCAAACGGTGTCCAAGATAATCGATTTCAGCAAGATTAAACTTACATTTATTTTCACATTGAGTTAAACCTCTCATACAAAATCATTCTAGAACACATCTCAGTCTTAAATCATGTTCAGTTTGTGAAGAACCATGAATCAACACTTCGTCCTGGTAGATCTTGACTCCCTCTATTCCCTTCAACACATCTTCCATGACCCTCTGAAAAATAGAGGCTGCACTGACTAAGCCAAAAGGAAGACGTGTGAACTTGTAAGTCCCAAAAACGGTAATAAAGGAAGTCAGATCCATGGAGTCAGTATCATTTTTAATCTGATGATAGGCAGCACGTAAATCTAATGTTAAAAAAATACATAAATCCTTTAATTGTGCAAGCATTTCAGAACTGTTTGGGAGCGGATACCTGTCCGCAACAACTGAACGATTGAGAGAGCTCAAGTCCACACACAACGCACCTCAACTGAGGCTTTGCATGCAAGAACAACCGGAGCCAACCACTGACTTGCCTCAGTCTCAACAATGATACCATTACACTGTAATTTTTCAAGTTCTAAATGCATAGGGCCCGATTCACAGAATTAACTTAAGACAAAATCCTAAACTTACTACTTTTGGTATTCACAGAATGTACTTACTAGTTTTGGTATTCACAGAATGGATTTACGACTACTAACTTTACGTCCGCACTCGGGCTGGAAATTCCGGCCCGGAGGCAGAGCTTTCGGCTGGGGGCGGAGCTTGCGGCCCAGAGGCAGAGCTTCCAGCTTGGAGGCAGAGCTTGCAGCCTGGAAGCGAAGCTTCCGGCCCAGATGTGGAGATTTCAGCCCTGACTAAATCTCCACCTCTGAGCCGGAAGCTCTGCCTCTAAACCGCAAGCTCCGCCCCCCAAGCTGGAAGCTCCGCCTCCAGGCCGGAAGCTCCGCCTCCGGGTCAGAGTTTCCAACCTGAGGGCAGACGTAAAGTTAGTAGTTGTAAATCCAATCTGTGAATACCAAAAGTAGTAAGTGCATTCCGTGAATACCAAAAGTAGTAAGTTTGGGATTTTGTCTTAAGTTTATTCTGTGAATCGGGCCCATAGACTCTTTCATGGCTAGAGGAACATTTCGTACTTTGCATGTGACAGGAAGAGAGTCCGCTTTTAAAGTAATAATGTGAACATAATCTGAAAGACAACCTAACTTTTCATTAAAAACTTCTTTGAATTCAGCTCTTAACTTTGAGCTGGAGGCATTCTCACAAGAAACCTCATTACAAACTTCCACGCTATCAATTTTTTTTGTGGAGGAAGAGAGAGAAATGTCTCTTAAGAAAATGCAGGGATCAACCCCAGGGACTAATGAGACACCTAAATCAGCTTGGTGAAACCAGCTGATAATGTTGTAACCTCTGCTTAAAATGTACATTTTCCCAGCAGTTAGTCTTTGTTTATATTCAATGTTGCCAAGAAAGAGTTTTATAGGTTGTCCTCTATATGCCAAAGGTTTGATATATGGTTTATAGACTTTCACTTTACCGTGTAGTTTTAGATCAAAGAAATCTTTTGGCATAAGCGAGATTTTAGCACCTGAGTCAAAAAGCATCCTACTGTTACAGTCATTTACAAGAACATAATCAAAAGGCCCTTTACACTTATTATTAGCACATGGTGATATAACCTTGCTCGCCTTTGAGGTTCCAGCGTTCGCAAGTTCTGCCTTCCATTGCTACAGGAGTAGCCGTTCATCTGCCAAGCCCATCGTGACCCAGAGGGAGGAGACAAACACCGCGAGGCCGCAGAGGAGGTGAGAGGCGCGGCCCCGGGACTGCGAGGTACAGCGTCAATAACACCAGCTGTTTCCTCTTCCCGCGTGAGCCGCGCCCCCTCCCAGTGCCCCGCCCCCAACAAGGCGTATTTAACCTCTCACGGCCACCGCTTCGCGGGTGCCGCTCGCCTTCGAGGTTCCAGCGTTTGCAAGTTCTGCCTTCCATTGCCGTTAATAACACCAGCTGTTTCCTCTTCCCGCGTGAGCCGCGCCCCCTCCCAGTGCCCCGCCCCCCTCACCTCACAGACACTTAAGCAGGGCCTTAAACGCGCATCGCGGGACGTGCGCGGGACGCGCGCGGGTCGCAGCCCGGGGCGGAGCCCCGGCAAAGGGCGGGCCCGTTTAAGCCCGTTCAAGTCTGGTCTGGGCCTACCCCTTTTCATCTGGCACTCTGAACTTCGACCTGTATCCTGGTAACCCTTGCCATCACCACTACGCCCCCCTATCAACGTGTATTATAGCGCTACCATGTCCACAAGGGGCAGCAGGAGTAAGACTGCTCAAGGTTTGGGCCAGGTTACTGGTCCAATTGACCAATTTATCACGAAAGCAAATGATGCAATCAACCAAGGGATTGTCCTCTTGGAAAGACGTGTTTCCCAAGACCTTGCTGCAGCACGAAGATCCTCAATGGGCCTTCTGGCTTTAGCCAAAACACCTATCCAACAAGAAACTAATACCCCACTTTTGCTAGACATTCGTGCAGAACTACACACTATCCCAATGAGTGTTGACCTATCTGTCACTCACCTATCCCTAGGGGAAGTCACCCTGGAAGATCTGGAGAAAACACCGACTCTGGAGATTAGTCCCACTCAAACGGCTCCGTTAACCCTGATAGAGTTGCAACCCCTGACAGAATCGCCATCTTTAGTAGTACTTTCTCCTACTAAAACTGATAAGGAGTCAAGGGAGGGTGCCATTCCCAAACAAGACAGCACAAGGCCAGTAGTTAAGAACAAGCAGAACTGTCCACCTAAGCACACAAGGTCTAAAAAATCCCCCCGTACCAAACATCAAAATAACGCTACTAATTCCTTACCTGTTAACATGGATGACCCCTCTGTAACAGCTGCATCGCTCGATGATGCTCAGAGGGGTTATGCTGTTGGCAATATAAACCACTTTGAGCTTAATGCACAAGTGCTAGCTACAATTAAGGATCTCATAAAATCTCAACTGTTACCAATCGAACAATCCTTAAATAACATCGAGAAGCAAATTGCCAGACTAATTAACCATACTAGCCATTTAAAACCTCCTACTACCACTTTAGCCCCTCCAGCCCCCACGATCGCCAATCACACTAAGGTAGTCACTGTACAGAAACCTGCACCCCCATCCTTAACACACAAAACTTTCTTACCCACAGGTAAAACCCTCAAAACTCCTACCATCACACAAGCGATCCAAACAGACACCAAGGGCACCACTAAGCAAGTACAGGGAAAGCCAGTAACAACCGCCGACCCTCCTAAAACTAAATCAAAGCCCCCTTCCCCCAAACCTTTGGTTGTCCATCAGGCTGATGATACCACTAACAAACCAGTTAGACCAAAGAGGCCAATCCATCTTCCTCCAGAGGCAAGCCCCTACACTGTGATCCTCACGGGGGTCCCAGAACTGGAGGAAAATACGAGTGAATCCACCTGGTCCCTAAAAAATAAAGTCATGCAATGGCTTAACATTAACAGACCCCTTCCTTTACATCTTAAGAGTAGACTCTCCATGGTACGTAGGGTTCCCTGGATTGGGGAAACAAGGAAAAGAATACAGGGGGACTGTATTATCATTAATTTTGATGACCCAGAGACAGTCAGATATATATGTTCCTGGTCGACCTTGGAGAGAAAGGGAGGTATAGACACTAATCGTCTGTCCTTTTTCTATCCTCCAAGGTTTCCCCATGAACAAGATTATCCTCTTAGTTGGAACCAATCTCCAGGTTGGAGCTGGTCGCAATTAGATACGCGTAATAGGAGGAGGGACTGGGATCATTATCCTTGGAACTCAAGAAGAGAGCAACCCTATGCAGAGGGGTGGAGGGGGGCACCAACTAGTAATTATTTTTCACCCCTAGAAATGGTGGACTGACCATCAAACAACCAAATATCCCCTAAGAACAAGACTAAAACCCCCCGTCTCCTGATAGCTTAGGGTCATCTCCAAGCCAATCTGGGGAACCTGGTTTGGAACGACTCATTCTGGGTCTCACTAACATGTCCTTTCCCGGGCCTGCGATCGCACAAACTGATGAATCTCTGGCCCCCCTTTTACCCTCAATCCTTGATTTAAGCCATCCTCACTGCCCATCAAATCACTCTGACCCTAACTTATATATGTCCATTCTAACTTGGAACATAGCCGGTCTTTCAAACAAAGCAAAGGACCCAACCTTCCTGAACTACATAAACACCTTTGACATCATAGCGCTTCAGGAATGTTGGGACCTGACACCTACTAATTTGGATGGCTACAGTACACACTTTACCCCAGCTACCCAGTCAAACAGAGGTAGACCTTCGGGAGGTCTTTGCTTCTATGTTTCAAATAGACTCAATGTATCTTTAGAATGCGTTGAGCTCGCTCCATCTGATCCTAGTTCAAAGTCCTTTGGTCCCTACCTACAGGCTTTCAAAATGTCTGGGAAGGAGGCTGTCAGTTCTCTCATTATAAATCTATATAATAGCGCACAGAGAGACGACCAACTAAAATTTATAGAGTTTCTCTCCAAACTTATAAAGAAGGGTATGGGAGGGTCCTGTTCAGATAGACGTTTAGTCATATTAGGAGATTTTAATTGTCATCTATGCCCACACAGTGGAACTAGGGTTTGTGACCTAAGAGCCCCAAATGGTGAACATACTACCCATTTTGAACATTCAACTATGGGATCCCAACTGAACAATCTACTACATGAATGGGATCTGGGCTTCTTCAATGACTTAACAGTGCCCTCGACTGACTTCCAACCTACATTTCATGGTAGGGGATCGCTTACGACAATAGACTTCATCCTCTTGTCTAACAGTCATCAAGGCGATGCCCGAGAAATTAGGAGAGAGGAGCTGGTTCTGAGCGATCACTACCCTATTAGTGCCAAAATATACTCCCCTTCTAGTGGAAACAAGCTCGGCAGCGATATAGAAAATCTTTACTCACACTCTACATCTCTTTCATCGAGAAATGGGTACATTATAAAATGGGCAAAAATTGACACATCGAAATTTCTTGAAAATCTGATCAAATATGACCCTGATCTTTTCCGGTCTTGCTTAGAATACCCTCCCAATCCTGATGAAATCATCCTTGCATTTGACCAAATCGCTTTACAAATCAGGAAAAATTTGACCAGAAATTATAATAAAAACAACGTGTCCAAGAGCCTTGGCTGGTTTGACCACGAGTGCTCAAACACCCATAACATTCTGAAGGCTACCCTTAATAAATCTCCCAAAAAACGGGTGGAAATAAGATCCGCCCGTGCTGCTTATAAACAGGCAATTAAAAATAGGAAAAAGGAACTGAAAACGGCTGCCTGGGAAGCTTTGTTAAAAGCAAACACTTTAAGAGACAATACGGCCTTCTGGAGGGAGGTCAATGCCCCCTTTTTCAGTGATAGGTCAACAGATCTCATAGAAATTGCCATCACGGAAGAAGTTTGGATAAATCACTTCACCGAACTGTATAAATTAGATGACCAGATTGAACCACATAACCTTGAAACTCCACCAACGGAGAGTAATGAGCCGCAAAGCAACCATACAGAGTCGTTCCCGCTTTCCATCTACTTCAACCACTCAGAAGTGGAATTGGCCATTCTTGAAAGCTCTAATGCCAAAGTGCCCGGCCCGGACGGAATTCCAATAGACCTATTTAAAGATAACATTCAACTGTGGGCACCAATTGTAACAAATGTCCTCAACTCCTATGCCCACAAAGGATTCCCCGCAACCTGGCAAGAAGCAATCATAATACCCATTTTTAAAAAAGGTGAAAGAATGGACCCAAAATGTTATAGACCAATTTCCTTATTGGACTCCATGATGAAGGTGCCTGGGAGAGTCCTGTTGAACCAATTGCAATCATGGGCTCAGGAAATTAACATTTTGTCTAAATTCCAATATGGGTTCGTTTCTGGTCTCGGGACAGTGGAACAATGCCTAAACTTAGCCCTGATCATCGACAAATATGTGATGGCAAAAAGGTGCAATATATATATGACTTTCGTGGACTTAAGCTCTGCTTTTGATTGCCTGAACCACAGTATACTTTGGTCTACCCTCACTGACTTGGGAGTTGATTCCAACATACTTGCCTTCATAAAAGAACTATACCGAGGAGCCGGGGCCAAGGTTCGCTATGGAAAGGATGGAACCTGTACGAGCAAGTTTCCTATCAAAAAGGGGGTCAGGCAGGGTTGCATCCTTGCCCCCTTTCTTTTTAACCTGTATATTAACAGTGTTGCCGATTGCCTGGCCAAACTAGATGTTGATTATCCTAAAATAAATGGCCTCGCAGTTCCAATTCTTTTATACGCGGACGACGCTGTCATCATGTCCAGGACCCAACTAGGGCTTCAAAAAGCATTGTCAGCCTTTTCAACATTCATGGGTGTGAGAGGTCTTAAGATTAATGTAAGCAACACTTTTACTATGTGTTGCAGTAAAAAAAAGAACATTTCTTGCAATACATTTATTGATGCATCCAAGATCAGCCTCACGAAAACTTTCACTTACCTGGGCATACTTTTTAGTAGTACAGGCTCATGGAAAAACGCTGTCCACACTCGAAACTTGGCTTTTATCAGGCAAATTGGTGCCTTAAAGAAATTCGCATTAAAACTAGGTGGGAAACCGGTTAGGATTTTGTTGGAAATTTTTGCAGCTAAATGCGTCTCCACTGCAACATATGGAGCTGGCATCTGGGGTCTGGCAGACTGCGGAGAGATACAAACCAGCGAGAACGCATTCCTAAGATATTTGTTGGCTGTTCCCCGATCTATTTTTACCACAGTCTGTCACAATGAGCTCGCCCGGGTACATATTTCGGATACAATCAAAGTCGCCCCAATTCTGCTATGGCACAAAGTATGGTCCTCGGAAAAAACAGTGCTTAACCAAGATGTAATTAAGGACTGTATGGCCTTAACTGATTCAAGAAAAATACCTTGGCTTGCCTATGTACAGAAATTTTTAACATCGTTGGACTTGGCTAATTTATACGTCAACCCGACTATGTGCCAAACCATTTCTAAAAAGGACCTTAAGGCTCGCTGTTTGGGTTTACTTGTTGACAGGCGCTCTTATCTCGAAGGTAATAAATCATCGATTGCTTACCACAATCTTTTACTTTATGATGTTGGCACTCCCTTTTATCTTTCCCCGACTCTTTCAACCTACACGAGAATGTTGCTAACAAGGATGAGGACGGATTGTTTTTACCGTCTACTAACATTCCCCACCATAAATGACTGGTCTACCACTTTGGCGGGCTGTCCTTGTGACAATGTTTCCAAGCAATCCAACATTCACGTCCTTTTATTTTGCAAATTTTATGACTGGGGCAGAAAGAAACATCTCCTCCCACTCTTGAAACTGTGGGGCTTAAGACAGTGTAGGCCAGCCTTACTCAAGCTATACATGCTCGAAGATGAACTTACAATTACTGCAGCTGCTAGCTTTTTGAAATTTGCAGTAAGGTGCAGAACGTCTATGAATTGACTGACTTCTGATCCCCGACAGCCATAATTTGTATAATCTTATACTCTTTCTTCTATTCCCAAATTTCATGTTTTATGCTTGAGTTTTGAACTCATTTTATTATGCTGTATTAAATGTGCTTTTATGATTTTCCTTTGCTAAAATCGAATAAAGCTATATTTGAATTGAATTGATATAACCTTGCCACAATGTAGATCCTCTTGTTCATGTTCAGAGTCATCACTTTAAAAAAAACTTCCTTGACACGTTTACTTGATTTAGACTTTTTGGCTCTACAAGCTTTAGAAATATGACCAAGTTTGCCACAGTTGTGACTTTTCAAAGAAAGAGCAGGACAAGATTTGTCATTTGCAAGATGACCATATAGATCACAACGAAAACATTTGATATTTACATTTTCTTTTCATCTGGTAGTAGAGGAAAAGTTACTAGTATAGTGACCCTTCCAAGCAGGTTCACTTTACTTCAAAGAAGGCTTCACAGGATTTTTACTAATAGTATGAACTTTCTCTTCAGAATTTCCATTCTCCTTTTTTATAACCTCCACACAAGCTAAAGAATGTTCAATTCTCCTGGCTAAGACAATCACCTCATCAAGCTTTGCATCATCTTTTTGAAAAAGTTCATCTTTTATCTTTTCAACATTACAACCAAGAATAAATTGATCCGGTATGCGTTCCTTCAATGAGCCTTTAAATTTGCAAGTGGCAGCTAACTTGCGCAAGGCAGTGATGCAAGTCTCTACAGACTCATCAGATTTCTGAACACGCCTCCCAAAATGATAATGTTCTAATATCGTGCTTAGTTTTGGAAGGTAATGTTTGTCCAATTTTTTTAAGACCAATTTCAAACTTATTGAGGTTGTCAGATTCACCATAATTTAAGTCTGGGAGGTGTTCAAATACATCTCTTGCCCACTGAGCCAAGGCACTGTAATAAATTAGCAGCTTTATTTTCTGTGCTCAAAGATACACCACAGATCCTGGCATAGTTGAGAAATACCTTTTTTTTCATTTTGACTAGCGTAAAGGTGGATCACCAGGATTTGAGAGAAAGAAGGGTGGAGGTGTCACATTTTGCATGTTGAATATAAAATTAAGAAAATTCTTTTTTTTTCGCTAAAAGTTGTTCCTTTTAACCTGGAAAGCAAATATGACGACTCACGAACAGGAGAAAATAACAATAAATCTAAGAATATTATTTGACAAATAATAAACAATCTGTAAAGCAAAGTAGCTGATTAAATTTATAAAACTGAGTGTGACCGAGTAATATGCATGTAACAGACATAATGAGTAGAACTTGAGAAAGCATACAGCGGTATGTATCAGAGAGTAACAAGCATGGTTCATCAATAAAATATATTGTACACACAGTATTTAAGACTGAGTTTGTAATACTATCACAAGTATGTATGTAAAATAATTTGCTGTGCATATCCGCAAGAAGAAAGAAGATTAGGTAAAATGAAAATTGATTAAATGCAAAGCAGTACGCTGTGTGTAATGGGTGTTGGAGCGTAGAGAATGCTGTGCTTGTAAGTGCAGTTTAAGTATCAAATACATTACAGAATGCTGTGCCTGTCAGCGTAGAGTAAAAGACAAGCAACCAATGATATTTTCCAGTGCTGTGCTTGTCAGCGCGCAGAGTGAATGAAGTATTTCAACTTGCTGGATACATCAGAGTAAAGGGGAAAAAACTAAAATAACTGCTGACACACAAGTGTGTGTTAAATAAGTAAATAAGAAAACTGCTGTGCTTGTCAGCAATTCTTAAGACATGCAAGTCGTAATGAAGTATCTAAGAATGTGGATTGCAGATTTGTAGAGTTGTATTCTATGCTTGTCAGCGCTGTTTAACTAACAAGCAACTCATAATGGTACTGCAGGCTTGGGAATCCGTAAGATGGTCTTTGTGAAGTGAGACCAATACTTTGCTAATGAGATCTTGATGCGTAGCGTGAAGACGTGTAGGAATGCAGCTACACAGCTGATCGGGACTCGCTGCTAGGAGACTGGTCAGAGTGGCGCACAGCTTGAAGACGCTGGTATGCGCCTGAGTGTGATGCGAAAAGACGCGATCAGCCGAACACGACTATGGAGCGCGAACTCCAATTTAAATAAATACAGCAGGTGAGCGTGTAGTTGTACGTACTACAGAACAAATAAATGTTTTGGTACATAAGCAACGGCAAAGTACAACGCTCACTGTATAAATCTCCAAGGGTGAAACGGGGTATCAAGAGAGTCTCTTGTAGCGTTTTCTTTAGAAACAAATCAGGGAGTCTCACGTAGAGTTTGCTCTAGAAACGAAGCGCATATGAAGAAGTCCTTGCGCTAAACTAGAAAGAGGCAGCAAGTGTGCAATATAAAGCCAAGCACAGTACCTTAGATTTGTAATATCCACTTATCTGTGTTAGGACTCTTCACTTGATGAAAGATAAGTTCCACAAAATGTTGGATGTTAATGTCTTGCGTCTTCATGGGAAAGATCCACTTCCGGTCGTCGCCAGTGTAATGAAGTACCAGGAGACAAATGATGAAGATAATATCCTTGTTTTATTCTTGGGACTAAATGTGTAAACGTCCTAACCACAGGGAATCCAACGGCAACTGACCATTGAAGAACATCATAGCTAAGCACCCAACACATTCTATATTCTAGAGCAGCTCATCAAACTAGAGCTGCTCATCAGACTTAAGGTTAATGAAATAGCATAACAAACATATTTAATAGCATAAGTGAATACCACAGGTTAGGCCTGGCAAAAGGGTTACCTTGCCAAATCAAGCTGGCAGTGTGAAAGTGCACACACAGTCTTTGAAATGGCAGGCCTGAGTCATGGTTAGAGGACTATTTAAGTGAGTGGCACAGTGAGTGCTTCATGCCTACTAGTACCATTTAATATACAGGCCCTGGGCACATGTAGTGGACTTAACTGAGACTTATAAGTAAATTAAATATGCCAATTAGGAATAAACTAATGTTAACATTTTTAGGGGAGAGAGCACACACACTTTAGCACTGGTTAGCAGTGGTAAGGTGTGCACAGTCCTAAAACCAGCAAAAATGAGTTCTGAAAAAGGGAGGGAGGCAGGCAAAAAGTTGGGGAAAGACCAACCTAAGGCTGTTAGGTATAACAATGCCTTTTTACATAAATGGCTAGTTATGGAAGCATATGGTTTTCCGCTTTTCTCATAGCCCTGTTATAGACAAAGGGAGACCAGGTTTGTCTGGGTTTATATCACTCCTTGGTGGTTGGTGCAAGGTTGGTTTCCAAAGTTAATGGGGATAAGTGTAGAAGTCCCGCTCTTAAAAGAGGTGTTTCCACCTTTACTGAGGAACGCTCAGAAGGAGTTCAGACAGGACAGTTACAGTTTAGTTACAGTTTATGAATTGGAAGGTTTTGGGGTGCTTGGGGAGTCAAAGACCTTTCAGAGGAAGCTTATTTTGGTCAAAAGAGCATTATGACTAGGATAAAAGAGGCGATATTGCTCAGCTAGCAAAGTTTCATAAAGTTTGTTTATTGAACAGGGTTTCATTCCTTGGGATCAACTGAACTACAGTTTGTGCATTTTCTAGTGAATATTTACAGCAAAATGTTGAACTTCCAAAGAGTAGCAGCCACATTTATGGGGTTCTGGCATAGGGCAGCACAGCAAGTCACCTTGCTGCACTGCCCGACGTGAAAGGCCAGGAATGTACCATATGTCTCCAATATAGTGAATTTCTGGTAGTTCTCCCTACACTGACGCTGTTTTGGCAGCCTAGCACCAACACAGACACACTTTTGCCATGGTGCAAGGGTGCCTGTGTTGTTGGCTTGCATGTTTTTTTGCAGGAAGGTGGCCCACCTGCACCAAAACAATCATGGGAGTCGTTTTCCTCTTTCTATATGTGCTACAGAATGCATCACACATGGAAAGAGGAAAGAACGAGGTGAAATAAAGGTATTTCGCCTTAATGGTCCTGCCCTGGGGAGGCATAAGGTTTTGGTGCAGCAACAGGTTTACATGGTTTTGTAAATCTGGGAAGCGTCAAAATCTAGGGGAGTTGTGTGTAAGCACCAACTGCAATGCTCATGGAACAACTCCCTAGCGCAGAGTAAGGCAACACAGCAATTTGCGCAGCCTTGCTTTACTAAATATCTATGAGGCCATTTAAAGTCAAGTAAAGTGGCTTTGTCTGACCTCATAAATATAATTTTGTAGTTTGAGCCACAGGACCGTCACAAAATGTGATGCTAAGGCTGAGCAAAGGGCTCATAAATATGGCCCCAAATGCAATTGATTGATGATCGCGGCAGGCTTGTATGTTTATGCTAAGCATCTAAGCCTAGATGTTTTCTTTTATGGGACATAATTGTTGTGTTGTTGTTATTGATCAACAGGCCAGATAACAGAGATTTGCCATAGAACGCAATTGTTTTGGTAGATGACAATATTGCTTTGCTTAGTATACTTACCGGACAATTATCAACATTAGGGGTCTGGATTTATAAAATAGGTGCTATGAGCCAGAGAAGGAGGTATTCAGCCTAGCAAGAAGAACTACAACTAAAAGAGCAATGGGATACTCAGCACAAAGATCTTGTGATGTGAGGCTGCTTAGTGTGAATCATTTGTTGATTTTGATTTTTGAATCAGAAGCTGGCGGTGACTCTTGTGGGAGAGGTTAGATGTGGTAAGAGAGAAACAGGAGTAAAGGTGGATGAGTTTGTGGCTCCTTCCTGGAGAGGTGCAAATTCTTATTAGGCTTATGTTTTAGGAGGTCAATTGAAGGGAATTTTGCATATTGCACATTAGTTGAATGTGGCTTCATTTACAAAGTTGTATTTAAATGCAATTGTACACACTTCAGTATGTGATGCGGGGGCTTTGACATTGCATATGATCAGAGTATCTGGTCTTGGAAACTGTGATTATCCTACCCTGTGTATACCTCACATCCTTGCAGTATAGTAATGTAGGGATATTCATGGAGTCATTTATTTAGTGTTTTCTATGTCAGCATGACTCACCTCTTTTATAAAGTAAATCTGCTTTTCTATAGTATATTCAGAATTTTGACATAGCCGATGTATTGTTTTTTCTGTTTGTAAGTTTTTGAGTTTTCATTCTTCAGAACATTGAGAAGCTCAATTGTGGAAGTTATTTGGGGGAGCCTTGCAGAAGCGAAAAAGTTTTATTATTCAGTTTGATGACAATGTTATTCTTTGAAGACAATATTACATGGACTGTGTTCTAGAAAGAGTAGAATGTCGTTAATAGTTTAGTTCTGTTACAATGGTCTGGCACTTAATCCGACCTGACATGTCTTTAATAAAATCTCGATTTTTCTGACAATCTAAGCTTGGAAAATCACTATTGCCCACTGTGGAGGGATTATGACAGGCTTCAGATAGAAAGGCAAGAATGTCAATTAGATTTCAGGATTACTCATGTGATGATGTATATTTTCTGGGGGCTAAGGACATGGGTGCTGATTTTTTATCTAGAATGTTTGCAACTCTGGAACAGAATAAGTATGAAAAGTTGGAAGACTGTATAGTGACTACCATGGTTGTGCATATCAGTGTGGTGATGCAGTGTAAGCATGGTTACAAATTGTTTTATCTGCTTACTTTCATTTACTACTCTAACTGTACTGGGACCTTTACAAGAAGACAGACTTTCTCCACCGATAGGAGGGGTGGAAATTAAGATGAACATCATGGTAGCTGTCAAATGAGGAGCAGTAATTGGCAGCCAATTCACATGTTTGAAATCAGATTTAGATACAACACTCTTAAGACCATAATGTAAAAATAGAGAATGGCAACTGGAAGTCCCAACGTCCTTAAGAAGGTAAATGAGTAAGAATTATACAATCAACACCTGGTGTTCAGTCAGAGCTCACTAATTCTCTCTACAAAACATTTAAATCATTAGTCACTGTCAAATGGAAGAATTAAAAGGACTCAATAATAGACTGAGACCAAAGTTGAATATTTTTTTTATTGTATTAGAAATTTAGAATTCATCATAAGCAGCATTTGCTTAAGAAGTTCATTTAACAATATAACATTTTTCATAACAGTGCAAAGTATTTAAGCAAGCATTCAGTTCAGCAATCGCCACTGAGTTACAGAGTCCTACCACCAAAAAAGGAGGGAGAATAGTTCATCATTGTCTAACAGCTCAGATTCTAAGGCAATGGGAAAGGTTCAGTTAGAGTCCATTAAGGATGAGTCAATTAGCATTACCAGTAATAAAGAAATGGGAAATTGTTCAGCAAAAATGACTCTGCCTGTCTGCTTCCAACTGTAGCATAGACCATGCAGTCTAAAGTTAGTAAAGAGTTCAAAAATCAAGCAGCAGAGCATCCTGCTCTCAAGTAGGGAAAATCAGAAACGCGGTCATCAAGTGGCAACATTCAATGGTGTTGCCTCTCCTTTGGGGTTCTTCTTTTATAGATTCTTTAGTAAAGTCCATTGGTGTGGAATCACAGCACCATCAAAAGACCATCACATTGGTTTGATCACATCATGTCATCTGAGATGATTGAGACATTGAGCTTTTTTCCCATGAAAGTCATGGAAAATGAAGTTTTAAGCGTCCACAAAGACCTTACATTGGTAGGAAAGAAATACAAAGTTGCAACTTATAGCCACAGCTAGAGTTCTATTTCCACAAGAATATTTCACTGTGCGCATTGAAAGTGCGTTGAAAATATTTCAAGGGGTAGAAGTGTACAGACCAAATAAATTACATTACACTTGCAAAGAACGATACATTGTATCAAATCAGGGAAAGAGTCAACACCAGAGGAAAGTGTAATAATACAAGCAATTGTAGTTTGAGTAGGTTTATTTGTCAGCACAGCATAAGGTCCTTGCACAGCAACAACAGGATGAAACTGACAGGCAATGCAGAATGTTTCATGAGCAAAGCTCTGTTCAGAACATGGAACTCATACAGAAACATAACATGTCGCATGCAGTTAAGTTAGCATTACACATATAAATGAAATAAGCTTTGACTTTACTTCAAATATAATGAAATTAAATAATTTCAAATAAAGAATGTATAAACTGTCTCAAAATATTACTACACAGAAATGACTATTGTTAGAAATAACCTACTACCACAAATGTTCGCATTCATATAAATGCATGTTTTTCAAAAAACATATTTCTAAGGTTTTCATAAGCTATAGTGTCTGTGATATCATTCTATAAAATATCAAGCTTGCACTTCATTGCTTACATATTTTAGCCCCGACTTTTGTAACTGATGCACATTAGGAAACAGCCTCAAAACACTGAGGCCCGTATACATCAAGCTAATTTACGATTGCAAATGTTGACAATCTCAATAAAATGCCACTTGAGATTGCAAAATAGCTTCTTCCAATGTATGAAGCAAATTCACAGAAAACCTCACTTTTCGCAAATTTTGCGATTTTTAATTTACCGAATCTGTAATAGCGATTCTGTATAATGGAATTGTAAATAGGAAATCGCAAACTCCTAGGCAACAAGAATTTGCAAATACAGAATAGTCAAGAGTCGCAAATTGCATCTCCTAAATAGGAACAAATCATTCAGGTGGTAAAAATTTCACATACTACAAATCAGGTGTGAATCATCAGCAAACTACTTAAACAGTCCCAGAATGCATCAGAGTGTCCCACAATGGCAGCACTCTACGTCATGGTGAGGAGGATGAGTCTAAGAGCAGCAGCATAGCGAAGAAGGAGGATACAGGAGTGAATATTCAGAGTGCTAGGGCAGACGGAGGAAGACATGTTTGATAAATATAGGCTGAATGCTGCCACAATGTTAGATCTCATTGTTGCGTTAGACCCAATACTGCAGTGTCAGACTCGCAGGACACATGCCATTCCCACCCATGTGCAGGTCCTATGCTCTCTGCATCTCCTAGCTTTAGAGACCTTCCAGGGAGTAATTGCAGCAGCTGGTGGTGTCTCTCAAAGTTCCCTTTCGCGCTTCTTCAACGCTTTCCTAAATGCTATGTTGCAGAGGATATACCACCACATTTGGTTCCCCACAACACCACAGGAATTGATGCAATCTTAAGGGGACGATTATGATAGCGGATAATCCGCATCCTCCGGGCCGGCGGAAGCCACCGCCGGCCCGGAGGATGCGGATCATCCGCTGCGGACTGAGAAAAGACCCCCCGCCAGATTAGGATGGCTGGGGCATCTTTTTTCCGTCCACTGCTTTTCCGCCGCGGTCGCCTTCCGACCGCGGCGGAAAAGCTCTAACATGGCTGGCGGTGTCTATCAGACACCGCCAGCCATATGAGGATGGGGGTACTCCTATGCCTTTCCACGGTGGCATTTCCGCCGTGGAAAGGCATACAGTGTTATCTTCGGGGGCCCGTTGCGGGCCCCCAGTGGTGAAGGGGGTTGGGGGGTGCACATGGGGGGTACCTATGGTACCCCACTGCTTTTGCGTGCACGAAGTGGCAGGCACCACGCGGTGCCTGCAGCTTCGTGCATGCAAAGGTAAACATGCATTTTTTAACATTGCAGCGTGTGCTGCTTCAAGCAGCACCCGCCGCAATGTTAAAAATACAGGATGTGACCGAAAGGGTGGCGTTCACATCCTAATTAGCACGGAGGGACCGCCGCTGCCCCTGCGGACGGTCCCTCCTCCTCTGGGGTGGCGGACGGACGCATTTCCGTCCGCCATCCTAATAGGCCCTTAAATTAGATTTTTATCAGTTTGCACAATTTCCACATGTCATTGGTTGCATTGATGAGACACATGTACCCATAAATCTCCCTCAGTGAATGAGTACATCTAAAGCAACCGAAACCATACCATTCACTGAACATTCAAGTAATCTTCAATTCTAAAACAATAATCACAGACATAGTGGCAAGTTACCCTGGCAGCGCACATGACTCCTACATCTTCAGGCATAGTGGCATGCACAGAAGTCTGCTGGCGGGTGAATTTGGAGAAGGATATTTGCTGAGTAATCAGATGTAATACTGTTTTGCACACCTGTCCTCCATGGTGACACATAGTAGCAACTAATGTATATTTATTTTTCACATCCTATAGGCGATAGTGCATACGCTGTGAGGTCTTTCATCCTCATTCCATATCTGAATCCTATGACACAAAGGGAGCAGCAATACAATCTTGCACACATTGCGACACGGAGTGTGATTGAGAGAGTATTTGGTGTACTCAAATCCAGGTTTGGCATTCTGCACAAAACCGGTGGGGCTTTACAGTATAGGCCGGAGACATGCTGTGAAATTATTGCTACATGTGTAATGTTGCATAACATTGCCACTAATAAGGGCACTCCCCTGGAATACTCTGATAGTGAGTCAGAACAAGACATCCAGCCAAGAGAACCACACCAAGCAGCACACGGTCCAAATGTACCAGAGGGGAGACAGAGACAGGTGAGTAATCACTACACAGCACAGTATTTTCATGAAGGTTTATTTTGTTACATGTGTTGATGCACACATACCATTGTCAGACAAGTGCAGTGTGGGTGCAGAAAATCAAATCACATTGTCTTGGCACTGCAACATCAGTGTGGACAGGATACATATTTCTGGTTATGTCACCAGATTGGTGCATGTCCAATTGTCTACTTCCTCCTGCCATGCACTCCTGTGGCCCTGTCAGTGGCTCCGCTACCCCCATTAGTGATCCCTTCATACCCGCTTGACTCCTGGTACTGTGCCTCCTGCTATGTGACACAGGTATGAATAGACTGCTCAGGCTGGAGTCTTCCTCACTGTCACCCCCTGAAACGCATGAGGCTTCCACTAGCTGCTGCAGTCTGTAGTCCTTCCACAGCTGTGGTGACCCAAGTGAGGCCCCTGGCCACATCCCTGCAGCAGTGGGCCGTCTCCACCTGCATGCTGACTGCACGCCTTGAAAGCTGAGCTGTGGTATGACTCAGCCTATTAATGGTCCTGGTGCAACTTTGCATGCGTCCCATGGAAGTCTGATGCCTCCTGCCATTTGAGACATGCTCAGCATGCATGACCCTGCACATATCCTTAATGGCAGTCGCAACATGGTCAAGTCTCTCGGTGTTGGACCTGTGCCTTTCAACTACTGCAGTAGTGAGGTCTCTCAAGCAGTCATGAATAACACCCATGTTTCTTGACATTGTTCCAAGTTGGCCCTGCATGATACGGATGTTCTTCCGTTGCAGGTGCTGGACCCACAGTATCTTGCTCCAGAAAACTTGCAGTGGTTTCACCATTGCCCTCAGCATGCGTGAGGAGTGCCCTGGGCCTTCGCCTGCAGAACTGCACGGAACTGCGCTGCAATGTTGACCGTGGTGGGGGTGATGGTGGTGTATGTGCAGGCTGCTGTGTGTGAGCTCTTGTGTTGCTGTCCTCATCACTCTCTAAATCAGGGAGTGGTTGTACTCTTCTTCTGCAGTGAATAGGAGCAGGTATGGGTGAGGTTGCTGGCATGTCTTGTCCCTCATCATGCTGTTCCATGTGTCCCTCGGACTCATGATCATCAGCCATGTGACTTACCCGTGCTGCATCTGTGATTGGTGCAAAGTGTGTCTTTTGGTTTCTCGCCCTAAGTGCACCAGGTATGCCTAGTGTGGGTCCTGGGCTCACTGTGCCACTGAAATCAAGCTAGCATGGCTGAAGATGGGTGAAACCCAGAAACCGGTCCTAGGATGCTTGTTTCTGCTCCAGGGAGGACCTGGCTTGGCAGTTCGGGTTAGACTGTTCCCATGAGGCACAGGGTCAAGACTGATTTGCATATGGCCAGGTCTAAACTGGGGTGGCATGGTGAGTAAAAGAATGATGGATTTAACCCAGATGTCTTGACTGGGGTGAAGGTTTTGATTTGTTCTGCATTCCATTCATCAATTGTGTGTCTTTTGCTTTCTTGCCCTAAGTGCGCCAGATATGCCCAGAAGTGGGTCCTGGGCTCACTGTGCCACTGGAATCAAGCTATCCTGGTTGAAGAGGGGTGAAACACTGAAACCGGTCCTAGGATGCTTGTTTCCGTTCCAGGGAGGGACTGGATTGGCATTTCGGGCTGGACTGTTCCCATGAGGCACAGGGTCAAGACCGATTTGCATATGGCCAGGTCTAAACTGGAGTGGCAGGGTGAGCAGAAGAATGATGGACTTAACCCTGATCTTTTGACTGGGGGTGCATGTTTTGATTTGTTCTGCATTCTGTCCATCAATTTTGTGTCTTTTGCATCTGTGATTGGAACTGTGCAAGTTCAGTTATTTTTGTTTGCACTTGTTTGTATCATTGCGCCTGCACAGTTATATCAAATCTACGTCTGTAATATAAATAGTCTACTGTTGTCACTTTATTGCTGTACTCTGCTGCGCTAGAGCTTTGTTAGTCCCTCTATGCCTTGCCCTTACATTTGTCTGCATACAACTCCCACAATACATTAGGGTGTTGCATGTAAAATGTGGACTGGACTCAGGTGTGCTACACTACGCAGGGCATACATTTGGGGCAGATTGTGATTACATTTCACATACAACCATGTTTAGCTGTGCTCTTACCTTGGGAGGTGCCCGCATGTCCTGAGGTGTCATTATGTGTCACATCAACAACTGCCTCTGGCTACAAAGTGGATCCACCATGTCCTCCAGTGAGGTGTTTGGACGCTCGTTGGATGCTCCCCCTCCTGTTTTTTTCTGCTGCGGCTAGCCTGTCTGCCACCCTCTCTTTTGCTCAGCTGCGCAGGTCATACCATCTCTTCTGCAGGTTTAGTATATCATGGTGTGTCAACCCCACAGAATTTACCTTGGTTTGTATCCCAAGTCAAATCTTCCTCTTCACTGACTCTGCAACATGCAGGGATTGTTCCCAAACAGTTATGTCTCTGGACAACTTCCTCAGTGAGGATTTCAAGTTCCTTGTTACTGAACTTGATCTTTCTCTTCCTGCCTTCTTCTTCTTTTTCTGCTTTTCATTGGCCATGGTGTGTTTTTCTCACAGCTCCTGTTCAGAAACTGCTCCTCCAGGGTGTGCTCAGGCAGTGTTCCTCCTGCTCCTCCTCTCCCTGTGTGCAGGTGTGTTGAATCAATGAAAGACTTCCTGGCTGTGATGTCATCGAAATGCAACAATATGGGTAATTCACAATTTCCGATTCTGTAATAGCGAATTCGCAAGTACAGATTGGGTAAACACGAAATCGGTAATGATATTTGCGATTTTTACTGAATTGGTTTTGCGATTCCACAATAGCGATTCCTTATTTTTCGCTATTACGGAATTGCAAATACATTTGTGATGCATATGGGCCTCAGCCACTTCACTTAGCACAAAAACGTCATCAATGTAGGTTAATAAGCAGCATGTGCATAAGTAAATCATTAGTTAAACTTTGTTTATGTGTATTAATATTACCTTATGTGGGTATTTTCTTCATCTCATATTTTAAAGCATGTTTTACGGGGCTTCTTCTACACTTGTGTCTGTTCAATGTATCACTGTGTCTATCATGTGCAATGTGTACTTTCAACCTTTTGTGTTCTCTATGAAATAATGTGTCATGTACTTTTAGAAATCTCTCTGGATCAGTGGCATAATCCAAAGAAAACAGTCAGGGTAATTATCATGAGGAGGAAGTGCTGAAAGTTGTGATAGATTACATTTATGTGGGTTGGCTTAAGAAATCATTAGTGGGTTGTCAAATGAAACATGTGGACTGGCAATTAGGCCTGTGAGAACTGTTAATTACCCAGGGAAAATCAGAGTGATTTTGGCAATTTTGCCTCACTCCAGTGAAGCAATATTACTGAAAATTAGGCAATTGGACATGTTTGCCTAATTTGGAGTAATGTGGAGCAAAAATGCCAACCCAAGAGCACAAGAGCAGAGTCTGAGTGGCTGCTTACTGCTGCTGTTCCTGTTCATTACATTTAGCGCTCTTTTCTTAGAGCTAAATGCATTCTCAGGTAAATTTCCGATGCAAGGGTGCATTTTATGATAAGAAAACAGCACTAAATGCAAGTTTATGCTCCTTGCCTAACTCCACGTAATATTGAGTAAGTTTGCTGTGATTATGCTAAAGGCAAATTTCCCGAGTTACAAACACCCCTACTCCTAATGGGAAATGTCTGGTAAGTGTTGGTGAAATTATTTCCCCTACAAAGTTGAGGAAGTGCTTGGTCAAAATAGGAAGGCCATACTGGGATTGAATATATAAAGAAAAGAGCAAGAGACAGTTTATTGCAGACTGTCATAAATATGGAATTTTAAAGGTGAGTTTAGTTGTACATCAGCTATGAAGATTCAGATAAAATTTGGATAATCTTGCAGCCACCTCTCTGTCTGGTTGTTTGCCCCAGTTTTCCATTAGATCAAATGGCAGTTGACATTGTTAATCTACAGAGGTGAGGAGTTGTGATAAGTATTACTTATGGACTATAAACTAGAAATAGTGCAACATGTAGCATCTGGCAAGATGGTGGATGTGGAAGAAGCACCTGTAGTTTTATTCAGTAACATTAGGTATAGGCTAAGTATAAAATAAATACAATGAATGACAATGGAGCACACATTTACTTCTTTATACAATCAAAAGAGTAGAAAGAGTAGAAAGATTTGTGATTAAAAAAACTCCATTTAATTGGTAGTGAAGATAATTTGGATTAGAAGGAAATGATGATGAATTTGTGGTCTTACAAGACTACTACTGATACTTACAGTCCATATTGCATGATGAGGAGCAGACGTCCGTGCTCTAAGGTTATCCCAAGCTGGATGTGACAATTAGGGGTGGCAACAAATTCTGCTCAGCCTTAGGAGTTTGCAGAGTTTTGCCCACTCCATTTTACGCTTGTAATGTGGCATTCCACCAAACTTGGCCAGCCTCCATGTAGCGGAGTTGTTGGAACAAGCTTAAAGTTAGTGCAAGTAGCTCAACATGGCGATTCCGTCCTCTCACGGAACTCCGTGGATTCTAACAGACTTTTCATATAACTCTGCAGAATTCCACAATCTGAAATTCCATGAGTTTCACCCATCACTAGTGACAATCAAGAGTGATGTTAAAAGAAGTGTTGAGAAATCTCAGGCTCAGCACTTCATCCTTGATTGTCACATCCAACTTGATGTTGAGATCTCAGGTTTCCATGGAGCAAGAATAATAATTATGAAGAGAGAAAGAGATGTCCAAAGAGAGACTAAGAAGCTGAACTAGAAAAGCACTTTATTAAACCACTTCCATAGAATCTATAAAGATGAACAAAACCCCACAAAAGAAGAAATAGAAAGGTTTCTGTCTAATTGAAATGCTCTCTTTTATGTAGTTGGACACACGGCACAAGTAAGAGGAGAAATCCAGTTGGTTGCTTCTTGATAATAGTGTTGTGGACAGTGTTTGGAATCCAGAGTCACAGTATATTTAACCCAATCAATTCTAGGATTGTATAACTGTAACCAAGGTACACCAAGAATAGTGCCAAAAGTAGGCATGTCTATTAAGTCAAAACTGATTATTTCGGAATTACTATTGTCACAAATTAACCTGAGAAGTTCAGTCTGCATAGTAATAGGTCCAGAAGTTAATTCAGACCCATCTATTGGTATTACTGGTTAGGGCTTTTTCCTCTGAATACAGGGGACACCATATCTTTTGCCCACTTGCGTATCCATGAAATTGCTGTTGGCCCTGGAATCCACAATACTGGGTAGCACCATTCAGTTAATATTCTTAAAAACCATAGTCACAGTACTAGTAAAATGACTAGGTACCTGTACGATGGTACCAGCTACATCATGACAGTCCCTATCCTAAAGGTGAACCTGATAACTGCTCTCAACCTGTCCTTTGTGTTTTACATAAGCCACTGTCGTTTTGCCCGAGAAGATCTTAGATTTTTTGAGCCATTCACGAGCATAATGGCTACCCTTACCATAATACAGACAAAGGTCTAAGGACCGCCTCTTCTCCTTTTCTTCCTTTGTTAGGGGTCCCCACATACCTCCAATCTGCATAGGTCCGGACTGAGAAGGGATCTAGCCTCTTCTTTTGTATCCCCTCGAAACATGTAGAACTGAGGAAGAGGGTTTATATTCTTTTCACCCCTTCGTTCATTTAAAAGATGACTTAGTTTTATACAAGATCCATAAAGTCTACACAGTCCTCAAGGGGATCTACCACTTGAGATTACAGGTATTTGACTTCTTCTCAAAGACCCTGATAAAAGAGAGAAGTTAATTTCTCTTAAGGCCAATGAGTCTCGGATACCAAATGATTGAAATTGGACATGGAAGTCTTGCTTTTCTTGCCTTAGGCTAACTAGTTCAGTATCACTGGCCTGCATAAAGGCATGTTTGGCAAAAAGACATTGCAGCTGGTCTTTAAATTCCACACAATTATACAGAATAGGGTCGTCATTGTCAACAAGTGGAATGGACCAGGTTGCCGCTAAGCATGGGCGGAAAATCCGTTCTGCTCACGGATTTTGTGGATTTTCGGTAAATTCGCAATTCGCGAACTCTTGCAAATTTACCAAAAATCCGCAAATTCATACGCAGCGGATTTTTTTGCTTGGTGATACAATATTGCGGCGTGCGGCGTTCACTTACCGTCATTTAGCGTTTGCCGAGTTGTTTTTCTCGATATTTTGCGAGTGCTGCGCCATTTTGGATCTTGCTGCGGGATCCCGCGGGAGTTTGGCGACGCATCGCGAGAGTTCGCAATTGCGAACATGTAGATGCGGCGGGCAGCAACAATCTCGCACTCGCGAAATTACAACATTTGCAATTCTGCACAAGAAATCCACCAGCAAGCAGCATAAACCTTCTGAAAATGATGATTTTTATCAGAATAACTCCTCAGGTTGACATTTGCCTGCACTTTTTTGGATTTGAGGCCTTTTTGACTTTCTTTGGATCACTTTTGGATTAGAAATCAATTTTCACAAGTAAGTTTGTTTGGGGCATTACAGTTGCTGTTCTGCAGAAAAACGAGTTTTGCAAAACTGAAAGCACTCAGCAGGTGCAAAAGTTCACTCATCATTAGTAATCATTCCCTGTAGTGCTTCCTGAGGGGCCCCTCCAGAGTTCAGTTGCCTACTTGCAACTATTCTATGACCCTGCTCTGACCCTCTCAGCAGGCTCATAGAATTGCTACAAGTAGGCCACAAAGGTCCTGCGAAAAAAATTTGCACTGCAACAGAAAGCAAATTACAGATAAGGAAGCAGGTGCCAGACAGTAACTTTAAATTCAGTGACACATTAATCAACCCCAAAATAATTCATGTCAGTTGAAGCAGGGCAGGTGTGCTTGCTATTCCCCCCCATAAACTACAGTGATGAATCAGAGGGTGGCAGTGATGTACCAGAGGGTGGCATGGGTGAATCAGAGGGTGGCAGTGGTGAAACAGAGGGTGCTGTGAACCTGTGATGATGAACCAGACGTAGAAACAACAAAGTTGCGACCGTTGCGAGCCGACAAGTAAGTTCGCAATTGCGAACTGGTACAAAACCCTCGCGAACTGGCAGAAACCCTTGCGAACACACCAAAAAAAAATTGCGAGAGTTCGCGGATTTTGCGGATTGCGAGTTCGCAAATACACAAATTCGCGAACGCCAGATTCGCAAAATTCGCCCATGCTTAAAACTTGCCGCTGTACCTGCCAGATAGGTAATCACAAAGGCAACCTTAGCTGTGTCATCAGTAAAGGTGGCAGGTTTACAAAGGAAATGAAGATGGCACTGATTCATAAATATACCAAACTTACTGTTGTCACCACTAAATCACTCTTGAACGGCTAAAGGAACAGGTAATGGAGTAACTACTGTCACATTATTATTTACTGCTTTATCGTATTGAAAGGTGGGGGGTTGTACTTTAGGCCCTTGGGATTTGATGCAGCCCCAGGGGAACATCCCCGGGGATGTTCACTGACTTCATAAGTACTGATCTCTCATTTTAGGGCCTGATTCCCCTGTCTTTCGTCTTTAACTTCTGCCTGTCTGAGAGAAAAGGCTGGTGCTAGATCTTGGAATGTGGGACCTGCTCCTGCCCCCGAGCCGTTATGGTTGTCAGAAAGACCCGCTTGATCCATCGCCGCTTGAGCAGTAGAAATTTTGTTGGCTTGGTTTTCTGTGCAAGGTCTACTCACCTGAGAAAAAGAAGTACTGAGAAAGTGGAGAAATTCCAACCTCTCCCCTAGTGCTTTAAACTCCACGCTGCCTGGAAAAACAGCAGTGGGCAGAAAAGAACCAAGGTAAACAGTGAAACAAGGGAAGGATTCAGGTATTCAAAGATTTGGCGTTG
Source organism: Lissotriton vulgaris (assembly GCF_964263255.1). Lineage (NCBI taxonomy): Eukaryota > Metazoa > Chordata > Amphibia > Caudata > Salamandridae > Lissotriton > Lissotriton vulgaris. The sequence continues at coordinate 1,786,289,418 of NC_141689.1, forward strand.
TAAAATGGATGAGGTGTGTCTGTGACACCCCGTTGCGAATTCCAGGGGAAATCATCAATAGGAATATCTTAAAAATAGAAAAAAAGAGCTTCAGCGTGTTACACCAATAGAACACATTACACATACCAAGCAGGACACACAAATTGATATCACAAATATGGGTTATTTTTAGGTTGCTCACCCAAAAGTTCTTTGAAAGTAATTAAAAAATGACTCCAATGAATCACAGAAAATTTCCATGAATCAACAAAAAAGGGAAAATAATATGCTGATCTCTATTTCTCAAAAATAGGTAAGAAGTGACTGATGTTTGTACAGAATACCTTTCTTCAAAGTCCCAAATAACAGACACAGCACAGAAGGAGATCGGGACAAAATTGAAAAGAAAAAAAAGGAAGCAGTGCACTTAATCCCCCCATAAGTTGAAAAAACAAAGATCCACTGGACTCATCTTTTACCCTGGGCAGAGTGGCACTCCGCGGAGTTCCAATTGTAGGAGAGTAGGGTCTGCAATCCTATGATCACCCAGATTTTTTGCTTTTGTTTCACTGGTTTACGACTTTCTCTGGCTGTGGGCCTGCCAATCAGACCCACAGCCTGGCTGTTCTCTTTCTAAATTACGATATGTACCCTAGGTGCATTTACCAATTGGTACTGGGCCACCTTATCAGACCCCGTAACGCAGGGCATAGGTGTACCCAGGGCCGCCAGGGGCTGCAGCATGTATTATGCCACCCCTGGCTGGCCTCCTAAATTTGACACAACTGGCTGCATGACAGCTGGGGCAAAGTCGTGTAATCACCCTTTGCTTTAGGTATAGTAGCTCTATATCTAACCATACAATGGACACCCGAGTTCCTATCAGTCACTCCTATGGCAGGCCTTGACAATCCTGAAGGCAGAGTGCGTGGGCTCGTGTGAACTAGGTTCTGGCCCGAGCCGAGCCCGGTTGCAGCTTGCGGAATCAAGACCCAATGGCTGTTCCATGATAACGGGTACCACATCGGTAACTTCGGTGTCGCGTTATCAAGGCATGTCGAGTAAGGTGTCATACGAATCGGGATGCTGCCCCCTCACCAATTCTGGCGACGAGGTTAGCATTCCGCCCTTCTAGAGGGACACGACATGTACGTAACTGTGAACCCCGGTTAAAGTTAACTAAAGCCTCAGCTCCACAAAATGGATGCTGCCACCACAGACACGAGTCTGACCTCCTGCTGCTGGGAGTCCTTCCAGCGAGGAGAGCTTGGACAAAGGGTTTCCTGTCGAGGGCGGTGTTCGCACCGTCCCAGACAGGGTTTGTGTATTCTGGGTAGGTAGGGCTTTTGCGAGAAGGTGACTGCGGAGTGGCACCCCGGTGCTCACTACGCATCTGCCGGTTAGAACCAGTTCCAGGGGCACCAGCCCTGGCCTGGGGAAAGTCCGGCAGGGGAGAGGGGTGTAACTACCCCCCTTCCTGGTCCCACCCTTAGGGCAGGACCTAGTCATGTACCCACCCCTTTCTTTAGAATAAAGGCCGGAGCGGGGACCCTTCCAAATTAGATCATCTTTGAATCAAGAACTACTTTCTACGAAAGGACCTTCGAGACTCTTCTCAAGATTTCTCCCTTGTGACTAAGGAGTAGTCACCCTGCATCAGCGGGCACCATCTAAGAACTCTGCGGGTTGCTGTAAGTCCTTCCTCAAGGAATCCGACGGCCCAGCTCGACGAGAACCGGCTTCCCTGGCACCTCTGACCTCTACCCACGTCATCAGCTCAGCTGTGATCTGTGGGTGCGACGAGACCTCGAGGGACCGGCCATCATCAGAACCTGCACGCTCTTAACCAGCACGACCATCGAAGCAATTCTCTGGTGAGTGCTCTGGGGTCCGAGAAGCCCCGACCCTGAGCCGCTCCAGCACCGAAGTGCAGTCTCCCAGCATCTCCACGATCTGCGTGGGGCCCTTCTGCTCGCTGCTCAGCACGTTGTCCGGTCACTAGCCGCTGGCTTGTGCCCTTCCTTGACGACGACCGACAAACAACTCTGCTGGTCTGGTTGCTCCAGATCGGCCCTTGCTCCCTTTTCCGAGAGGAGCACCCCGGACCCTCCTGGTCCATTCAAGACGCCATCTTAGGCCTACCACGTGGCCCTGAAATCTGCCAAGGCTTGTTGCCCCAATCCTGGGCCCAGCGACGCCGACAGCATCATCCTTCGTGGGACAGCTCGCACCTCCATCCTGGTCGCCGACAACGCCTCCTGGTCCATGAGACTGCAGAGCCTAGCGTCGCCCACTCACCTGGTCGAGGTGACGGCCAACCGGTGCCCTCCTGGTACCCTCTGACTACTGGCTAGTAGTACGAACTTGGTCCCCTCTGCTTTCAGGTATCAACGATCTCTGATCCAGGCTTGGATCTCTACGAACTATTCATCACTGGTCGCCGGCCAGCAACTCCTTTTCTTCCGGCTCCTGGCTCGTCAGCGAAGACCCCCGACGCCTGTAAGACTTGTGCAGCCGCAGCCCTCGTGGCTAGGTAACTTCGGCATTTCGGTGCCTGCATAGCCTCCTTACTCTAGGGTCCTGAGTCCCTCGCTTCCGACTTGCCTTATCGGGTCCGCCCGAGACCACTAAACTTCCCGTGTCTTCGGACACTTGTTTTAATTGTGCACTTGAAGTATTTTCCTAAGAGATTTGGTTTGTGCTTAGTACCCTGTCCTCATAAAGAGTACAGGGCTGTTGTGATTCTTAAATAAATATACCGTTTATTTTCATAACACTTGTGTGGTGTCCTTTCACTGGGTGTTCAAGGGATACATGTGTGGTAAACAGCTGGCTTAACACGCCCTCTCGAGTCTTTAGCCTTAGACTGCTCGTATCCACGCTACTAGGATAGCTGGTCTATAGGTTGACTTACAACCAATCATCATAAGGGTCGTTTGGAACGATACATAGCGGTCGCTAGAATAGCGAACGCTGCATATCGGGCCAACTTCTCACATTGGTAAGCAGCGGGTGGGATTTGAGCTTGCTGTTGTGTTACCACACGTATCCTAAGAATATCTTGTTGAAAGATCACATAAGTACTGTTAGTACATATAACTAAGCTTAGAATACTCTGAGTTCTACTGAACCAGCTGTTGCAGCTCCTCAAGGCCTAGCACACCTTGGCTGCAACTCTTAGCAAGGGATCAGTAGGTAAACACATAGTGTAGGTAGGTGCATCACTTACACCACACTAGAAACAGTATGTCGGACAAAGGAGGAAACTCTGAGTCTCCCCTTGTGTCAGTTGACCCTCCACAGGTCATCCCTTCAAGATATACTGTGCTGAGCTTCAAGGAGTTAAGACAAGTGTGTCACTCCAGGAAGATCAAGCAGGGGTCTAACCCCACAACGTCCTTTCTGATTGGTCTCTTGGAGACTTATGATGCCAGAAAAGCTGAGACCCTTCCCAGCTCTTCTAATCCAGAAGGAGACATGCCTCCCCTCGAGGGAACCAGAGACGATCCTGACCTCATCCACCTCGCAACTGAGAACGAAGATGTGGAGGATGATGAGGATGAGGATCCCTCTGGGGATGAGGCAGATAAGGGACAGGTAGAAGTCGTTAGACTAAGCAGGTCCAACTTAAGCAAGCATGACAGTGGTACTGGGGGACCCCCGGGGCCACTATCAGGTCAGCTTAACATTGGGAATGGACGAGCCCGATCTCTGTCAAGAGACTCTGGCAGATCCCTTCAAACCAATGGCTCTCACAACTCTTCTCAAAGAGGTATGACGTCCCCTCAGAGGAGAGTGTACGAAGCTAAGGAAAGGGCAGCTAATCTGAGGATTGAAAGGGAAGAACTTGCCCTGGCCAAAGAGAGGCTTGCCTTTGCTAGAGAGCAGCAGTTAAGTGGGGCAGTCCCCACTGGTGGCAGCATTATACCTAGCAATAGGGAAAGGAGTTTTGATACGAAACACCTTGGTAAGATAGTGCCCCCCTTTAAACAAGGGGACGACATCCACAAATGGATTACTGCTTTGGAGAGGGCCTGCACTGTGCAAGGTGTTCCCCAGAGTCAGTGGGCAGCTATCTTGTGGCTCTCCTTTGAAGGTAAAGGAAGAGACAAGCTCCTCACCACAAGGGTAGAGGATGCTAATAATTACCACGTCTTGAAGAATACACTCGTCGAAGGGTTTGGCCTAACCACGGAGCAGTACAGGGTGCTGTTCCGGGATACCCAGAAAACGCAGTCTCAAGACTGGTCTGACTTTGTCGATTGTGCCACTAAGGCTTTTGAAGGCTGGTTGCTGGGCAGTAAGGTTACTGATTACGAAGGATTGTATAATTTGATGATGAGAGAGCAAATTTTAAACAATTGTCAGAACCAGTTGTTGCATCAGCATCTTGTCGACTCGGATCTGACCTCTCCCCAAGAATTGGGAAAGAAGGCAGACAGATGGGTTCGTACAAGAGTTAAACAGAACCAGGGCCAGAATCAAGGTGGTCAGAAGAAAGCAGACCAGAAGGGTAAAGATTCTAAGGGGGAACAAAATGACCAGAAGTCTTCGACAGGTCCCCAACAACCCAAAGAGGGTGGGGGTCAGGCTCCCCAAAAGAAGAAAGAAGGCCAATCCAAAAGATGGTGCCAGTACTGCAAAAGTAAATCTCACTGGTTTAGTGAGTGCACCAAGAAAGGAGGAGGGCAGACTCCTGCCACTGCAGCCCCTAAGGCACCTGTGCCCCCTAGTACAGCCAGCAGTGGTAGTGCACCTCCCAAGGGTTTAGTAGGGTTAACCCTGGGTTCTGAGGGGCGTGACAACTTAGTTGGCACACTCACTCAGGCTGTCCTTGTCAGTACAGGGGATGTGGATATGTCCCCTGACGTAAGTCCCAATACTTTGGGCAAATACAGACAGACGCCTTTCATAAACGGAAAAATGGCTCAGGCCTATAGGGGCACTTGTGCCAGTGTCACCATGGTGACACCTAACTTTGTGGACCCTGGACAGATCATGCCAGGTACAGAATTCCTGGTGACCAATGCAAGCAATGTCACTACCAATCACAGTATGGCAATTGTAGCTTTCTCCTGGGGAGGGGTAACTGGCCAAAAGAAGGTTGTAGTTAGTTCAGACCTCCCAGTGGATTGTTTGTTGGGCAATGATTTGGAGTCATCACAATGGTCAGAAGTGGAGCACCGGACTCACATGGAAATGTTAGGCTTGCCAGCACATGTGTTCGCTGTGACCAGGTCACAGGTCAGGAAATGCCCCACTGAACAGGTGCTGGATCCTGGAACGACGGACCAGACACCTCCCAAGAAAAAGAGCGGTAGGGTTAAGGCTGCGCCTTCCCCCTTGCCCCAGGTCGTGGATCAAGTCTCAGAGGAGGCTGACCTACAGGAATTGAGGGAAACTGAGCCTAGGGAGTTCGAACTTGATCAAGTTGAATTCTTGGGTTCAGGGGGACCCTCAAGGGAAGACCTGGGGAAGGACCAGTTAGACTGCCCTTCTCTTGAACCCCTCAGACAGCAGGCTGCTGCTGAGGCTGCTGGGAACGCCACAGGTACCCACAAGGTATACTGGGAAGATGGACTCCTGTACACTGAGTCAAGAGACCCCAAGCCTGGCATGACCAGGAGGCTGGTTGTACCCTTGTCTCAACGTGGTTTCCTACTTACCTTGGCCCACGAGATTCCCTTAGCAGGTCACTTAGGCCAGACGAAAACGTGGGACAGGCTTGTCTCACACTTTCACTGGCCTCATATGAACGAAGATACAAAGGAGTTTTGCCGCTCCTGTGTCACTTGCCAAGCCAGTGGTAAGTCAGGTGGCACGACAAAGGCCCCCCTTATACCAATGCCTGTGGTGGGGGTGCCCTTTGAACGGGTGGGGATCGACATCGTCGGTCCCATGGAACCACCAACAGCATCAGGGCACAAGTTTATACTGGTGGTAGTGGATCATGCCACCAGGTATCCTGAAGCTATTCCCCTTAGGACCACTACAGCACCTGTTGTGGCAAGAGCCCTAGTTGGAGTATTCTCCAGAGTGGGCTTCCCTAAGGAGGTCGTCTCCGACAGAGGTGCAAACTTTATGTCGAGCTACTTAACTGCTATGTGGAAGGAATGTGGTGTCAACTACAAGTTCACTACACCCTATCATCCACAATGCAATGGGCTTGTTGAGAGATTCAACAGGACCCTCAAAGGGATGATTCATGGACTACCTGAAAAGCTTCGGCGTAGATGGGACGTCCTGATCCCCTGCCTTTTATTCGCTTACAGAGAAGTCCCACAGAAGGGGGTTGGCTACAGCCCTTTTGAACTTTTGTACGGGCATCCTGTGAGAGGACCCCTATGTTTGGTGAAGGAAGGATGGGAGAGACCTCTCGAAAAGCCTGCAGCCAACATAGTGGACTATGTGCTTGGCCTCCGCTCGCGGATGGCTGAATACATGGAGAAGGCATCTGAAAACCTTAAGGCCAGCCAAGAACTCCAAAAAGCTTGGCATGACCAAAAGGCTGTCTTGACTGTTTACCAGCCCGGACAGAAGGTGTGGGTGTTGGAGCCAGTGGCCCCAGCAGCACTCAAGGACAAATGGTCCGGGCCCTACACCATCCTGGAGAAAAAGGGAGAGGTCACCTACCTGGTCGACCTGGGAACTCCCCGGAGCCCCCACAGGGTGCTTCATGTCAACAGGCTCAAGGCATATGTCGACAGGAAGGACATGAGTTTGCTCATGGCCCTAGATGAGGGACAGGAAGAGGAGAGTGACCCTCTCCCCGACCTGCTCACTCAGAATCCTGACGATGGATCGGTCGATGGTGTTGTCTTTTGTGGCAGCCTCTCCGAACATCAACAGAAAGACTGTAAACAGGTTCTTCAGTCTTTCAGACATATGTTCTCTCTAACACCCAGTCAGACCGATTGGTGCACCCATGAGGTTGACACTGGTGACAGCTTGCCCGTCAAGAGTAAAATCTACCGGCAGCCTGATCACGTTAGAGACTGCATCAAGAGTGAAGTGCAGAAAATGTTGGAGCTGGGAGTCATTGAACCCTCGGATAGCCCTTGGGCTAGTCCCGTAGTTCTAGTGCCGAAACCTCACACCCAGGGCGGTAAGAAAGAGATGAGGTTCTGCGTAGACTACAGGGGTCTCAATGCAGTCACTAAGACTGACGCCCACCCAATACCAAGGGCAGACGAGCTTATCGATAGATTGGCTTCGGCCAACTACCTAAGTACGTTTGACCTGACAGCTGGGTATTGGCAAATCAGATTAGCTGAGGACGCCAAGCCTAAGACCGCATTTTCTACCCCTGGTGGGCATTATCAGTTCGTGGTGATGCCCTTTGGTCTGAAAAATGCACCTGCCACCTTCCAAAGGTTGGTGAATCAAGTCCTTACTGGGCTGGATGACTTCTGTGCGGCGTATCTAGACGATATTGCTATCTTTAGCTCCACCTGGGAGGATCACCTGGTCCACCTGCGGAAAGCGTTAGAGGCTCTGCAAGCAGCAGGCCTCACTATCAAGGCCACCAAGTGCCAGATAGGGCAGACACAGGTTGTATACCTGGGCCACCTTGTAGGTGGAGGCCAGGTTCAGCCACTGGAGAGCAAAATACAGTGAATCAGGGACTGGGCTCCTCCAACCACCCAGACTCAGGTTCGAGCTTTCTTGGGCCTGACTGGATACTACCGGAAGTTTGTCAGGAACTATGGTTCCATCGTGACACCATTAAACGAACTGACAAGCAAGAAAATGCCAAAGAAGGTTCAGTGGACAGCGAGCTGTCAAAAAGCATTCGATGACCTAAAGCAGGCCATGTGCACGGCGCCTATCCTTAAGAGTCCGGACTACTCCAAACCATTCATTGTCCAAACAGATGCTTCTGAGTTGGGTGTGGGAGCTGTTCTTTCTCAACTGAATTTTGATGGTCAAGACCAGCCCATTGCTTTTATAAGCAGAAGGCTGACCCCTAGAGAGAAGAATTGGTCAGCTATTGAGGGGGAGGCCTTTGCTGTGGTTTGGGCCCTGAAGAAGCTGAGGCCATACTTGTTTGGCACTCACTTCAAGATTCAGACCGACCATAAGCCCCTCTTATGGCTAAATCAGATGAAGGGTGAAAACCCCAAACTGCTTAGGTGGTCCATTTCCCTACAGGGGATGGACTTTACAGTGGAACATAGACCTGGTACTGATCATGGCAATGCCGATGGGCTCTCCAGATATTTCCACTTAGAACAAGAAGACTCACCTGGTCAAGGTTAGCTTATTGTTCCGACGTTTGGGGGGGGTCATGTAGGAGAGTAGGGTCTGCAATCCTATGATCACCCAGATTTTTTGCTTTTGTTTCACTGGTTTACGACTTTCTCTGGCTGTGGGCCTGCCAATCAGACCCACAGCCTGGCTGTTCTCTTTCTAAATTACGATATGTACCCTAGGTGCATTTACCAATTGGTACTGGGCCACCTTATCAGACCCCGTAACGCAGGGCATAGGTGTACCCAGGGCCGCCAGGGGCTGCAGCATGTATTATGCCACCCCTGGCTGGCCTCCTAAATTTGACACAACTGGCTGCATGACAGCTGGGGCAAAGTCGTGTAATCACCCTTTGCTTTAGGTATAGTAGCTCTATATCTAACCATACAATGGACACCCGAGTTCCTATCAGTCACTCCTATGGCAGGCCTTGACAATCCTGAAGGCAGAGTGCGTGGGCTCGTGTGAACTAGGTTCTGGCCCGAGCCGAGCCCGGTTGCAGCTTGCGGAATCAAGACCCAATGGCTGTTCCATGATAACGCGTACCACATCGGTAACTTCGGTGTCGCGTTATCAAGGCATGTCGAGTAAGGTGTCATACGAATCGGGATGCTGCCCCCTCACCAATTCTGGCGACGAGGTTAGCATTCCGCCCTTCTAGAGGGACACGACATGTACGTAACTGTGAACCCCGGTTAAAGTTAACTAAAGCCTCAGCTCCACAAAATGGATGCTGCCACCACAGACACGAGTCTGACCTCCTGCTGCTGGGAGTCCTTCCAGCGAGGAGAGCTTGGACAAAGGGTTTCCTGTCGAGGGCGGTGTTCGCACCGTCCCAGACCGGGTTTGTGTATTCTGGGTAGGTAGGGCTTTTGCGAGAAGGTGACTGCGGAGTGGCACCCCGGTGCTCACTACGCATCTGCCGGTTAGAACCAGTTCCAGGGGCACCAGCCCTGGCCTGGGGAAAGTCCGGCAGGGGAGAGGGGTGTAACTACCCCCCTTCCTGGTCCCACCCTTAGGGCAGGACCTAGTCATGTACCCACCCCTTTCTTTAGAATAAAGGCCGGAGCGGGGACCCTTCCAAATTAGATCATCTTTGAATCAAGAACTACTTTCTACGAAAGGACCTTCGAGACTCTTCTCAAGATTTCTCCCTTGTGACTAAGGAGTAGTCACCCTGCATCAGCGGGCACCATCTAAGAACTCTGCGGGTTGCTGTAAGTCCTTCCTCAAGGAATCCGACGGCCCAGCTCGACGAGAACCGGCTTCCCTGGCACCTCTGACCTCTACCCACGTCATCAGCTCAGCTGTGATCTGTGGGTGCGACGAGACCTCGAGGGACCGGCCATCATCAGAACCTGCACGCTCTTAACCAGCACGACCATCGAAGCAATTCTCTGGTGAGTGCTCTGGGGTCCGAGAAGCCCCGACCCTGAGCCGCTCCAGCACCGAAGTGCAGTCTCCCAGCATCTCCACGATCTGCGTGGGGCCCTTCTGCTCGCTGCTCAGCACGTTGTCCGGTCACTAGCCGCTGGCTTGTGCCCTTCCTTGACGACGACCGACAAACAACTCTGCTGGTCTGGTTGCTCCAGATCGGCCCTTGCTCCCTTTTCCGAGAGGAGCACCCCGGACCCTCCTGGTCCATTCAAGACACCATCTTAGGCCTACCACGTGGCCCTGAGATCTGCCAAGGCTTGTTGCCCCAATCCTGGGCCCAGCGACGCCGACAGCATCATCCTTCGTGGGACAGCTCGCACCTCCATCCTGGTCGCCGACAACGCCTCCTGGTCCGTGAGACTGCAGAGCCTAGCGTCGCCCACTCACCTGGTCGAGGTGACGGCCAACCGGTGCCCTCCTGGTACCCTCTGACTACTGGCTAGTAGTACGAACTTGGTCCCCTCTGCTTTCAGGTATCAACGATCTCTGATCCAGGCTTGGATCTCTACGAACTATTCATCACTGGTCGCCGGCCAGCAACTCCTTTTCTTCCGGCTCCTGGCTCGTCAGCGAAGACCCCCGACGCCTGTAAGACTTGTGCAGCCGCAGCCCTCGTGGCTAGGTAACTTCGGCATTTCGGTGCCTGCATAGCCTCCTTACTCTAGGGTCCTGAGTCCCTCGCTTCCGACTTGCCTAATCGGGTCCGCCCGAGACCACTAAACTTCCCGTGTCTTCGGACACTTGTTTTAATTGTGCACTTGAAGTATTTTCCTAAGAGATTTGGTTTGTGCTTAGTACCCTGTCCTCATAAAGAGTACAGGGCTGTTGTGATTCTTAAATAAATATACCGTTTATTTTCATAACACTTGTGTGGTGTCCTTTCACTGGGTGTTCAAGGGATACATGTGTGGTAAACAGCTGGCTTAACACGCCCTCTCGAGTCTTTAGCCTTAGACTGCTCGTATCCACGCTACTAGGATAGCTGGTCTATAGGTTGACTTACAACCAATCATCATAAGGGTCGTTTGGAACGATACATAGCGGTCGCTAGAATAGCGAACGCTGCATATCGGGCCAACTTCTCACACCAATGAGTTAAAAGAAACTCAGTGGAACTCCGCTCTGGCCCAGCCCAACATTTTGTTTTTAAAGGATTAAAAAAAAACACTTACCTTCTCTCTGCATTTCATGCAAGATGTCAAATGTAGGGTGTTGCGACCGGAAATGCGAGAAGGACAACGGCAAGGAGGAGACAATGCGGTGAGGAGGAGGGCAGCCAGCAGGCAACAGAAGACAGGGTAAGTGGGTTTTTACCTTTATTTTAACACTTTTTTGGGCCGGGGCTGAGGGGCGTACTTTGCTCCCCAAAGGAGTTGGAGTTTTACTCAACTTCATGTTCCCAGCAGTGCTCGGAGTTGGTAAAACTCTCCAAACTTCGCTAACGGAGCAGAGTATGTCGCCTGGTCAACAAAGTTGAAAGTTCCAAGGGAAAACTGGAGTCTATCCAATGGGAGTACAGCAACTAAGGTTTACAGTGTGGTACCAAAGCCGCAAGGAGTCCGTTGAGATGAGGAGAGGAGACAGAACAAGCCTCTTGGAACAAAGCAGACAGCCTTTCAAGACCAGGTCGCCTCCGGGCGTGAAGACATGGTAACCCGCCGTGACAAACTGGTGGCAGGAATTCCTTCCGAGTACATGAACCAGAATCAAAACCAAGCATAGAGGTCATGAAGTGTAATCTCGATATAATCCCCACCTTCTAAACCAATGAGCTTAGTTACGTGAGGACGCTATTCGCGGCTCTCTAGCAACCAAAAATACCATTGAGACCCCGAATATACCATATGGCTCATGCTCCAAAAATAGAGAAATAAACAACAAGGTAACAAATTGGAAGGAAAAAATTATGAATAAATGAAATGGGACAGTTAATGAGTCTTGATCACATTTGCATTCAGACAGAATGTATTGTTTTTGAGGCGATGGTTTCCTGGGATGTGACACAACCAGGCACTTATACACCAATCAAGCTACCCAACTCTGACTATAAAATCCCCAGGAAAATTATTTCACCAAGTTTGGCATGGGTCATCACACAATTAATTAATAAAGACAAGAACCCACCAGTTATACATCAGCACACATTATCTGATCAAAGCTATAGATTATTTTAAACCCCCACAGCAGTCCTATTTCTTGACACTGTGTCAGGATCCCAAAACCCGAGATAGCAGTAATTACACACCCGAGATGCCGAAGTCTAATTCAGAGCTTGATTGGGAGTTTGTGGACAGAAAGAGTGCGATCTCAGAACTCCAAGATGGCCGCAAGGCTGGAGTCGAGGTTCGCAGTCTAGTGTTTTGCACAATCGTCAGCAGAGTCAAGGTGAAGCGCGCGCGAGCGGAGAACTGCGCACTTCACCTGAGAGCTGACCTGGAGAGGAGTGAATTTTGTCATCGTCCATGAGAACTTTTAGAAAACCCAGAAAATCTTAGTGTTTTGTTTCCGCGTTTATGTATTTATATAAATGGCGGAAGTTTATCAGTCCGTAGTAAACCTTAGAGCGTCCGCAATTGTAAAATAGCGGCGAGTACCCGACCAAAGATTCCGAGTTGAGAGGCTATCTGTTTACAGAATTCCCCAAGTGTACAGATTACCGCGAGTACATATAAGCCCTAGAAAGCAGCGGTACTTATCGACTTGAAGCGAGCAGCAACGTCCGTCTGAAGAGAAAAACGAACGGAGAGAGAGGCTGCAGGAACATAGCCTGAGGAGAAAAAGAAGATAAAACGATAAGTGAAACTCAAATTCCTACAATATAGTATCTGTGAGGAGACAAGTTAATGAATGTTAAAAGAAAACTTACCTTGTATGTAATTCTCGAGTATTTCGAATAGCAGATTAATTCAGGACAAGAACAGTTACAGCAAACCTAAAAAGGGAGAGAAGAAACGAAAATAAGTCCAGATAAAAGATAAGAAGACAGCCACTTGTAACAGAGGAAGATAAGACTAGCAATGCAGTAAGTCAGATTACATTAAGAAATAAATAGATAAGTCGAGAAAGAATAGTTCAAAAGACCTATAACCCTCGTTGTGTACTTGATATATTCACAGAAAATTAACCAGCAGAAGAAAATAAAAGGCATTAGGATAAAGAACAGAAAAGGCAGAACTGAAGTGAGTACCTAGAGAGAACCTAAACAAAAGTGTAGAGTAGTTAAATAGGAGGACACACATTAAATAAATGAAAACCTAATTTACCCTTACAGGAGATCTAATAAGAAGAAACGCAATCTCTAGATGCCAAGAAAAGAAATTAGAAGAGAGGGCAAGACTCTTGGAAGTTTATGGTAGGTAAGATTCTGGAGGAAAGGGTACTGTAGGAATAGTAAGGTATTAGAGCAAAAGGTAAAAAACTTTCATCCCTACAGGGTTCCATGCAAGAAGCAGTCTGCAGTTCGGACTGACGAGAGGAACAGCCAAGAAAGTCTCTTCTTGCTGTTTATTATTTTATCCAATTTCCCCCTTCCCCCTGAGGTAATGATTTAGAGACTTGTCAAAACAGGCTCTGGGTGATTGCCAGGGGTGGATTTGGGAACTAGCATCTCTGTTCCTGTGCAGTAAAACAAGAAGTATCCTTTGGTATTCTGACAGAGTGAAGTGCCCAAGTTGCACCTTGCACCCGAACAGAGATGGCAGAAGGAATAGACCTGCAAGGGTTAGGAGTAATTTTAGACACAATTCAGAAGGAGTTAAGCGCAGTCAGAGAGGAAAATCAGAACCTTAAGTTGGAGATAGTGAATTCCAGAAAAGAAACAGCAGATTTAGTACAGAGATTCAGACAACCTTTTGGTTCAGGGCAGGAAGCACAAAATCCATTAGCAGAGGGTTCCAATAGAATGACCACTCAAGTGATCCATTCCTTGTCCCCGGTTATCCTCTTGGCAGCTCCAGAGCGATTTAGTGGGGATCCCCAAAAGGCGCAAATATTCATAACCCAATGTTCATTACATTATATGTGCCGCCTTTCAATTTTTCCCGATGCGCAATCCAAGCTCGCCTTTGCCTTGTCCTATCTGAGCGGTGATGCAGCGGCTTGGTCCTTGCCGCCTATAACCAGAAATGACCCAATTTTGAGAAATTATGAGGAATTTAAACAAGAATTTCTGCGGATCTTTGATAGGAGGAGAAAATCTCAAGTGGTCGACAACGAATTGCTGGACTTGAAGCAGGGAAACCAAGATCTAGTCTCGTACTTGGCGCAATTCAATAAGCTGGTGGTGGAAACTAACTGGCCGGAGAGCAAGCGAGCAGCAGTGTTTTATCACGGATTGAGAGACGAGTTAAAGGATGCCCTGGCAGGAATCCCAAACCGACCCACCAAAATTTCGGCATTGGTGGATCTGGTGTTGGAAATAGACTTTCGGCAGGGAGAAAGGAAAGGAGAAAAAAGAAAAGAATTTAGGCCAACGGTTCCAAGGTTTGATCGTGTCAGATCAGAAAATAGTCGAAGTAATGAAGGATCTTCGGGGATAGAGCCAATGCAAATTGGAACGATCCGTGGACCTCTGTCGAAAGAAGAGAAGGAGAAGAGACAGAGTAGCAATCTGTGTATGGATTGTGGAGCTGGAGGTCATTTTGTCAGAAATTGTCCCAAGAAACCCAAGACAAGCTACAAGCCGAAGAAAAACTAACAGCACCACCTGTTGGAGGAGTTGTTCAGGTGGGTGCGAGCATAGAAAAAACTCCTGAAGAACATCGAGTGGCAAATACTCTACAGTCAGTGGCACCTCATTTGAGCTTATCAATGGAGATTAGATTCAGACACTCCACCTTGACTGGGGTTTCAGTAATGAAAGATTCCGGAGCCACTGGGAACTTTTGTGACCTGAAATTCACAAGAAAAGTAGGAATACAAGCAATTATGAAGAACAAAAGTGAACCAGTAAGAGCAGTGGATGGAACCAACCTATCTTCCGGCCCGATAGTGAGCCATACCGAAATCATCCATCTTGTCTCAAACAATGGTCACAAAGAAAATATCCAGTTTAACCTAATTGATGCTCCCCTGTTTGAACTAATCCTTGGTCTGCCTTGGCTTACCGAGCATAATCCGACAATCAACTGGAGTAACAGAACCATAAAGATGGATTCCCAGTATTGCATAGAAAACTGCTTTGGTAATAAGGAAAAAATGCAAGAAGTCAATCTGGCTCACTCGCTGTGTCATAACAGAGGATCAATATGTGTAATAAATGTACCAGAAATTCCGGAGGAATATGTCGATTTCCAGGACGTGTTCAACGAGATGGAAGCAGAGCAACTGCCCCCACACAGACCTTACGATTGTAAGATCGAGATTGAACCTGGGTCCAATTTTCCTTTTAGTCGAGTGTATGCACTAACCCAAAAGGAACATAACCATCCAAAAGAGTATCTGGACAAATACTTAGCCAATGGTTTCATCCGACCCTCGCAATCCCCGGTCTCGTCGCCTTTATTTTTTGTGCCGAAGAAAGAAGGGGATCGGAGGATCTGTATAGACTATAGAGCGATAAACCGAATTACTAAAAAGAACAGGTACCCATTGCCGCTTATATTAGTGTTATTAGACCAAGTTAAAGGGGCACATATATATACCAAACTTGATCTGAGAGGAGCCTACCATCTAGTCAGAATGCGAGAGGGCGACAAATGGAAAACGGCTTTCAGAACCCAATTTGGACTGTTCGAATACCAGGGTATGCCTTACGGTCTATGCAACGCCCCTGCGGCCTTTCAACATTTCATCAATGATGTACTCAAGGAATATATCGATCAGTGTGCCATTGAGTACATAGATGATATTCTTATTTATTCCACAGACACGGAGAGGCATCAGGATCAAGTCCGAGGGGTTCTGCAGAAGTTACGAGATAACAGACTGTTTGTTAAGCTGGAAAAGTGCGCATTCAGTGTTACCCAGGTGGAATTTTTGGGTTTTGTCATCTCTCCAACTGGCATTCTAATGGATCAGCGGAAGATAGAGGCAGTGGTTAACTGGAAATCACCAGCGAGTGTCAAGGAAGTTCAAAGTTTCATTGGTTTTGCAAATTTTTATCGAAGGTTTGTCAATGAATTCTCTCACAAGATTTTGCCACTCACTAAACTTCTCAGAAAAGGAATTCAATTTGAATGGACGGAAGAAGCTGAGAGGGCCTTCGATTTGTTAAAGCAAGATTTCACATCGGCTCCAATTCTTCAGCATGCTGACCCAACTGAACCCTTTTATGTTGCAACTGATGCGTTGGATCAAGCTGTAGGAGGAGTCCTACAGCTTGAAACAAGGTGACAAGAAACAAGGTGACTGGGCAACTGCATCCTGTAGCTTACAGGTCAGGAAAGCTATCTCCGGCCGAATGTAACTATACCATCACAGAGAAGGAGTTATTGGCAATAAAAGATGCCTTTAAGGAATGGAGACATCATCTCATGGGAGCCCAGCACCAGGTGAGAGTATTTACGGATCATCGAAACATTAAATTCTTAAAGACTGCCAGAACATTGACTCCAAGACAGTTAAGATGGTCATAGTACTTCGCAGATTACGATTTTGTAATTACATATCGACCTGGAACACGGAATGGAAAGGCGGACGCCTTATCTAGAATAGACACTGGAAATCAAAAGACACCTCTAGAAAACCAATCTATCATTCCCAAGGAGAAGATAATCGGCGTTACAACTTCTGTTAGTTTGGAAGCAAGTATTTCAGAAGTAATGAGTCCAGAAGCTATGCAAGAATGGGTTAAGGAAAAAGAAGGTAGAGAAATTGTTCGTCAACTTCCTTACTATCAAGGCCACTTGTATATTCCAACTAAAGAACTGCAGCAACAAGTCATGCAGGAATGTCACGATGCAAAATTGGCTGGACATAAAGGAGAAGCAAAGACTAAAGAGCTGATTATGCGCCACTACTGGTGGCCGGTTATGGCTAAGGACATTGAGGAATATGTCAAGACTTGTGAAATTTGCGCACAGGGAAAATCTGAACGGTAGGCTCCAAATGGGTTGTTACAGCCCTTGCCCACACCACCCTATCCTTGGCACACCATCACCTTAGACCTCATTGAAGATTTACCACTTAGTCTGGGCTATGATACTTTATTAGTAGTAGTAGATACCTTCTCAAAAATGGTAAATTTTACAGAATTACGAGGCCTTCCTTCAGCTAAGCAGTTGGCTACACATCTTAGTGCAGAAATAGTAAAGATTCATGGAATTCCCAAGATAGTAATTTCAGACAGAGGAGCACAGTTTATATCTCATTTTTGGAAATCCTTTATGGAAAGCTTAGGAACAGAGGTGAGGTTCTCGACCAGTTACCATCCCGAGACCGATGGTCAAACAGAAAGAGTGAACCAAGAATTGGAACAATATTTGAGGTTGTTCCTTTTGAAGCAGGATGGCAACTGGTCAGAGTATTTATGGGCAGCATAGTTTGCTTATAATAATGCCAAGAACGTGTCCACAGGGTTCTCACCCTTCTATATAAATTATGGGAGGCATCCAAATTCCACCCTGAGACAAGTTGATATCACAGTCCCAGCTGTTAAAGATGTAGTGTCCCACGAGCAAGTATGAGGGGAGACTCACGGTGGTGGAATGACGTCACAGCCTCGGTGCTTCAGTGCCGAAAATCCCTCAAGAAGGCGATGAAAACAATACCACGCCTGTACTAGGAAACAGCAGGCAACGCCAGAATCGCAACAGGAGCACCGGAACAGCAGACACAGGAAGACACTCCGTAAGGTTGGCAGAAGTTCAGAACGAAGCCGACAGGAAACGCAGGACATCAACGCCAGGACGCCGACGAGGCACATCGAGGGAAAACGGAGGTGCAGGACCACATCGTTGTCAATGAAAGGAAGACACCGTCAGGTAAGTGGAACTCAGTTTAATCGTGGATGCAACCTCTAAATCCCGGCAGCAACTGTCGGATTCAGAACACGATAAAATCAACACTCCAAGATGGAATGGAGCTGTCCACAGCATGGGCTCAAGCGCGACACGAGCCAGGACAGATCCCAACATCCCAACACATAGTAATTTTGAAACATAGAAAGAGCACAGCACCAAGTATAAAGACAGCTAATTGATCCCAACCAGCAAAATTATTTTAATACAAAATACATAGAGTAATTTGTGTTCAGCCAGCAATCTTCATGACAGTTGTTTCTGTAGTTACAATATTGATACAGCCACAGCCGACACGTGTTTCGTCGCCATTCGCGACTTTTTCAAGGCTGTTAACAAAATCATACAGAATATTACTTTGTAGTTGTATATGAATCAGATGGAGAGATATGAAACATTTTCTTAACTAGATTTCAATTTCAAAGTTTGTGAATAGCCCTAATGTGCTTTTTCAAAAGTCCCTCTCCCTTTTGCTTAAGTAGTCATGCAAGAAAGGTGAACAGGACTAAGAATCTACAAAGATTTATGTGTGACCCTATTTGGTCAAAAAAGTGAAGACAACTTAAGTAATGTGTAAAACACAAAATTAATGAAAAAAGAAATTGATAAGAAAAGAAGAGAAGAGAGAAACATTTTGAAATCCCAGGAAAGAAACGCCTGTGTTGGTGGTTCAAGAAATCAATATGAAAACCAGGTATAGAATACCTTCGAATGAAGTGCAGTCAGAGCTCAGATATTATTTCTAATTGGATGGATGAAAGCGCCAAAAGTCCGGATATGATGGTGCAGAACAAGAAGAGAATTATGGCCTGGTAATTGTGAATCCCGTCCACTCGTAGTTTTTTTCTTGTAGCAATAGAAAGGAAATAAAAAACGGAGTTAGATCTAGAATAAAACCCAACTTAATCTCCTCTACACATGTGTTGCCATTTCCTCTAGTAATTTGGACCATCTGGTTGCCGATGTAGCACACAATTCTTACTGCGAATTACCTTATTTCTTTCGCTCAATTGACTGTGCTATACATTTTAACCATCTTTTCTATCGGTTCACAAATTCAATGTTATGTTGGTCATATGTTGTTATCCACCTCTCCCTATCAGTATCAGCCTTTCGGGACGAGGCAGCAATGATTTACCTCCACGAGAGAACTAAGGTAATGTGAACATTTGCCCCGGTGCAGTCACCTAGGTAAAGATGGATCTCTCCTGACATCTGGTGGCAAAATGAGGAAAGAACGAATACATTCGCTCACTGGCTTTCAATTATTTTTCGGGAATGAGTTTATTGTGGAATGTTCCTTTCACTACACAAGGATTATTTTGCAAATTAAATCAGTTCGGGTTTATCTAGAAGATTTTTTACTTTCATGTCATAGTGGGTGTATGTTATTTTCCAAGATATTTATCAACATAATATTCAAAATAAAATGACATTTTGATACGCATAATACGAGAAGAGTGTTATATATGGGCACAGGCAAACGCTCTCTTTTCCAGTGGTCTTTTTTAAAATGTCGGAGCATATTATCAAGGGGGTTTATCTCCGCTTTTTTGGCTTTAAAAGCCAAGAAAGCGGAGATAAAATTATCTCCCTAATACCTAGCTGTCGCTAACACCAGTTAGCGACAGCTAGTAGGAGATAGCGACCATCCTGGGCCCCACTTTGCATGTCAGTGATATTTATCACTAACGATATGCAAAGTGAGCGTGCCAAGATGTTAGCGACTGAAAACAGTCGCTAACATCGCTATCTCCTATTACCAACTTTTGGAGATATTCGCGCTAAGCGCGAATATCTCCAAAAGCTAACACCTGCCCTGAGCAGTTCTTAGCCATGTTATCCAATGGGAGGTGGATAACATGGCTAAGAGCATTAGCTCTATAATGCATAAATATCTCTGACTTTTGAGCGATATTCATGCATTGCGGCGATTTTTATCGCATTTGCGATAAACCTTGGTAATACCAAGGTTTATTTGCGGTAAAAATCGCCGCAGCTCAGCGGTAAATTTTTGTCTCTAACCAAGCAATAGCGATAATTATCGCTATTGCTTGGTAATATGCCCCGTCGATTTTTGTTTTCGGAACCTTACATGTATATTATTCATGTAGTATTCATATAATTTGTGCTGTTCAATGCAAAAATAACCGTTACCCAACTGCAGCTTCGCGTCATGATAGAAATGATGAAAAAATCCGAGGCTGTTTTGCACGTGAAAGAGTTTAATTATTGATTTTAAAGTTTCTGTGTGCGTGGGCGAATGTGTGAATAAAGGGGCATATTACCAAGCAATAGCGATAATTATCGCTATTGCTTGGTTAGAGACAAAACTTTACAGCTGAGCTGCGGCGATTTTTACCGCAAATAAGCGGCGCCACCCGCGCCTAGAGGCGTGGCGCCCTTAGTGGCATCCGGGTGCAGAGCTGGCAGGGATGTTTTTAAAATGGTAACCAATCAGGGGCAGGGAAGAGCCAGCAGACGACGTCAGGGAGGCAGGGCTGACCGTCCCTCCCCCGAGGGTACAAAGCCCCGGGGGAGGCTGAACTAATCCTCTTTGTCCTCTTCCACCAGCTCCGGCGGCAGCAGACCAGCAGTAGAATTACAGTGTAGCTGGGTCTCTGCACATGGAGGAAAGAAGAGGGCCTCACAGCGTGGTCGCTAGGTGAGTCTTCCCGTGCCTACCAGTGTCGCTGATTAGCACAAGGCTCATCAAGTCAAGCGGCGCTACAAAGCAGTAGCGCAAGATATGTAACCTAAACGATGTTTCCTCTTTTTCTTACTCCGAGTTAATGCTTCATGGAGAGGAATGCAGTCGAGGAGAGTTCCAATCGGAAGCGGGAGCGAGGAGTTGGCTTGTCCGGTAATATACAAATTTAAAAGTTGATTGCAACTGTAGCGAGGAGTTGGCTTATCGGCTTGGGCAACATCGGACCTGGGGTTCAGGGTTCGACTCTCGGTATAGATGCCAAACATCCTCGGTTTCTGGGTAACTCACTGATCTCCCTGTGCCTAGCAAACAAATGTATGTGCCCGCATGTAACGTAAATTGCGTTATACAAGCAACACACAATGTTAGAATACCGTTGATATGAAATAATATCGTCACAGCTATTGTCGTCATAGCGTCTGGGTAATACAATTTAAACAGACATCGTGAATGCCTTCGCGCCGCTAGAAGTGGCGGCAAGCAGGTTATAGCGCTAGGCGTTTCCGACAGGCAGCCTGGTTTTAGGGGATGCAGTCGTAGGGGTCAGGGCCAGGTGCGGCCATTTTGAGGGCTCGTTAGTCCACTTTGAATGAGTGGATGGCTCTTCGCGGCCATCTAACAAAGACTTTCACCCTCTAAACGGTAATTTTTACAGATGTTGTGTTTATTAAAATAAAGTATTTTGGGTCCGTAACCTTCCCCTACCAGACAACAAATCACCCAAAGTGAAATCCAATCTGGCCCCCACCCCTGCTCTTCGGGAGGTTGTCATATTGTTCTCTGGTTTGTTTCTTAGATTCATTGGGTTTGGCTCTGGCAGCGCTTTTAGGATTGATTGGAGCTGCTGTGGACAGACACTTTCGAAAATCCCCATGATATGCGTGCTACCATCCCGATCCATAGTGCGAGATGCGATAAAAAGTGCTCATCAGTTAACAGCTTACACTGCCATGAATAAGCGGTGCCACCCGCGCCTAGAGGCGTGGCGCCAGCGCTGTAGAAAACGTACAGGCTCAAAAGAGGCAGCCGGCCAGGGCGCTTGCTCAGATTGGTGTAAACTATGTGCTTTGGTATCAGAGCGCTTGCCAATAAGGACAGAACTTTACATGAGGACATTTCAGGGGGATAAAAAACAAGAACAGGGTTAGCTTAACGGCTAGGGCGTTCGACCGCGGTCCTGGGGATCTGAGTTCGAGTCTCGGTTACGACGCCAATAAAAAATCTTGTTAATGTGGTTGTTGGGGGCTATTTAAGTGATATGTTCGGTCCGTCGCCATACTGCAGCTTAATGATGCTATGCAGGACTTTTATTATTTCTCTTTGAAAAATCGGTGTTCTTTGCTTGCCTGTCATTGGGAGTGAAAAGAAGTCAAAAATTAGTGAGCATTAAGCAGAATGCAGTCGGGGTTGTGCAGGGAGCGCTGTATTGCTTATTTAGCTCTGTCAAATTAGATCAATGGCTAATTTCCGCTTATCACGTTGCATCCGCAGAGCCTGTTTTCTGTTCAACGAGGTGTCTTTTATCCTTACCGAGCATGGGTTTTGGGACGAACATTTTGGGCATGCCAATTACATATAGTATCATTCCGAGGTTTCTAAATCAACAGAATTGAAAGCAGCTTTGAAATAAAGCAAATATACATGGTCAGCATTAGTGGACAGCGGGTTGTCCTTGACAAATTGCTACAAGGCCCAGACGAGATCAGCTTTGAAGGGCTTTGATGAAATCCATTTGGTCAGCCATCACTGGTTCCCAGCGGAGGGGTATTGTGTTCATGCATAGTGGAGGCATGCACAGAGTGCCTTTGAGTGGCTTTGCCAATACACCTTCTCTGATCATGATATTATGTGCATGCATAACGGAGGCATGCACAGAGTGCCTTTGAGTGGCTTTGCCAATACACCTTCTCTGATCATGATATTATGTGCATGCATAACGGAGGCATGCACAGAGTGCCTTTGAGTGGCTTTGCCAATACACCTTCTCTGATCATGATATTGTGTGCATGCATAACGGAGGCATGCACAGAGTGCCTTTGAGTGGCTTTGCCAATACATCTTCTTTTGATCATGATAGGAGCAGCCCGAGCGCAAGTCAGAGATGTTTAGCAAACATTGCGAACTAATCATCACTAGTCTCCCACTTTTAATATCTGTCCTGAGTGGTCCCGTTTTAAAAAGATGAGGGCACAGCGTGAAGCGCACATCACACTAATGATTTAAAATGAGATAAAGCCCACTACAGGTTTCAATAGAAGTGCCCGAAATACATGCGCTAATGTTTTCCATGAAATGGCGAATAGCCAGAGACTTGCAGTGCATATTTAATGTTTTCTCAAGATGCGCAGCAATTTGGTGATTAATTCTGCAGCTCCCAGTCTAGTGTCACGAGCATAATTGTGATGCATACATGGTGCGCGTGCTGCCCGCTACTGGGTCTGGGTGAGTGGAAGGGCATACTTGTTCCTCTAGCCACCTATTTGTACTGTTAGCTCTATTGACTTATCCGTTATCTATCCTCCTTCATGAACCCCTACTATGTAATGCGCTCTGATAGCTGCAAAGATCTTGTCCGCGCTATATAAAACTCTCAAGATAAAATAAAATAAATAAATACAGTCCGATATCCCTCCACCGAGCTCCAGGATCCATTTACTCCAGTTAGCACAACCAATCTATAGGCAGAAGGTGGCGTAATTTCTTGCAGCAGAAAGGGGGTCTACCCCAAATATGGACTGATTTACTTGAATTTTCCCCTGAGAAGGGGGTTTAATATGTGAGCACCGGGCTGGCAGGAGGGGAGGGGCTGACCTGTTGGTGGTCCCGGACCTTTCGGCCCTACCCCGGGATACCTAAAAAATTGAATCTTTTGGGGGAGTTACCGAGTGGTAGGTAACTCTGCCAGGGATGGACCGCGTTGCGGTGCCCTGGAAGTTATTAATATGCATAAGGTAAGGGGCCTGCTGGCACTTGCCATGAACCTTTGAAATGTTCCTCAGTAGAGGAAGGTCGAGATACTGATGTGTTGTCTACACAATCGATGAATCGTTTTTCTTCCCTATATCCTACTTTCAAACAATCATGTGTGATCTGGTGGATCTTATTAATGGTGTTCTCATAACAATGTATGAGTTACTTTGACGAAGGTTGTCACTTATCATTGCACAATGAGTTGTGTCGTTGTGATTAAAAAAGGCTACGCCCTTGGTTGAACCATTAAGCATAAAGCATTATCACAAACTACGGTGATTGAAAAGAATCTTTGGAGGTGTACGGGTAAGATTAGGGGCAGCCTTTACTTGATACCTAATATATGATGCGAAACATTTAGCATAACAGAGCGGTTTAAGAAAACATTGGGGCATAGTACCAATAACTAGCGATTTAAGACAGGTTGCATGACCAGAAGTAACGGGCAGTTAGACACTCTTTACAGCAGCATAGCAATAGACTTTTTCTCAATATTGCAAATGTTTATAACTGCCTTTATTTAAGTTTTCCTGGCGTCATTTAATGTCTTGGCGTAAGATGTCAATTTATTTAGGCACAGTAAGTACCCATAGGCACACGGCTACCTGATTCATTACAAATGGGTGAACAATCATTTAACAGGTGAAGGGACTCCATTGTTTCCCAGTTTCAAGTTCGGCATTGCAATGCATTATATTATTCGGTTACATCAAGGAAACCGGGACGAGTTATTGCTGGCGTTGTTTCGACTCAACTCCACGATTTCTTTGGTAATCATATCCCTTGAATCAGGAAATTGGCTTACACATGATGATCTCGGTATGCTTATTAGTCCTTATTAGGTGGTTCAACATGAACTCGGAGCCTGTTTTTTATATGCTACAGGTGTGCAGCAGCTCTCATGATGCCACTCCCTGATGTAACATTTATACCTTAATAAAGACTGGCGTTCTAAATCCCTCCCTGGTAGCCTCGCCCCCCGGCATCACCCCACCTATCTGCCCTGAATATGACTCCCTTTCCTTTGTAGCTGATCACCTTACTTCCCCTCCTCATGACAGTCAGTTCTCTAGCATGTTTTGTATACCTAAGTGAGGCTTCCTGCTAAATACCTATGTGAGGCTTCCTGCTAAACTGTGACAGCTATTTTGTATGACTCATAGTATCTAGCAATTGTTCCAAAAGTAGGCAAATGCGCCTTACTGAAAGGTCCAGGTCACGTTCGGTGAATGGCTTTTTGTTGACCCCCCGTGTCCATACTCACTGGCGCACTCATTAGAAAAACTAAACAAATGAAATTGGACAATCAATGGAGAACCAATTGCACTTAATTTGAAAACAGAGGTTTGTGTTAGGTCAGGGCCGTCCCTCCTTAAGGGCAACCCTTGCGCTAGGAAGATCTACATTGCCTGACAATACAGGTTGACTCCTAGTATATAGTATGGACGTGTGGTGTTCATTCTAAACCTCGCTGATAGCAGTGGAATTGCATAGCTAAGTCACCACCATGAATATACTCCTGGGAAATTTTGGGACGGCATACCACTCGCATCACCTTCCTGTTTTCTCCAACAGTCCTAATGTTGTAGTTTAGGTCGCTAGAAAGTTTGACTTGACTCACAAGGAAATTATGATTCCTTGTATGAGTAATTCTGTGGGCTAAAAGCCCCCCCCCCTAGATCCATCGCTAGTTCCGTTAAGGAGCAACAGCGTTGGTAAAGCCAGTAGGTTGACCCAGGACCTATTACGGGCCGTGGAAATTGTTAAGGCAAGAATACGCCACTCAATTATATCTCTACCTAAGAATAGTGACAATGGTATATAATTCTGCTGGAACGGTACAGGTGTTTCCAGGCAGGGGAATGTAGAACACATAGGTAGTTCTTTAATTTTTTATCAGGAGTATATGATTCTCACTTGGAAAGATAAGAGTTACTAATTGAGTTACTACTGCTTAAAGAGATAGACTCCATGCTCAAGCATGACTGTGAAAGGATCTAAAAGCATCACCTGCAGCCTATGGGAAGTGCTGATGGATGGCCCAGTATGCCATCAGCTGTGTATTGTCACGTTTTTGGTAAGAACGGGGGTTGATCCGCAGGCACCGTGGGTTCCAGGATTCCCAGGCTTACATAAACAGGTGTGCGGTGCCAACTGAGAAGGCTGGTAGGTCGGGGGGAGGGCGAGCCCGCCAGTAAGCTACTCGCCCTGTGGCGGGGTCCCAGGCAAGAAAAGGGTGTGGACTTCCCCTTTTGGTATGGACTGGCTGCCCATGGAAAAGGGCAAGCAGTCGTTGTGGGACTCTTGGCTGGTGGGAGAGGTGGGACTGACCTGCTGGTGGTCCTGACCACACCTGCCCTACCCGTATGACGGGGTGTCGGTTTAAACATTGGAGGGGGTATACCCCGGTATGTTGGTCACCAGTAGTGACAGATTATTTACCTGCGGCTCTGTTGACCGGAGGGCGGTCAACTTAAGGAGAGCAGGCTATTTTGGTTGTGGCCTGCTGGCACAGCCCGAAGGACAAGCAAAAGGCCCCCTTGGAGAGTGGGGTCTAAATATAATGGCAATCTATAACTTTGAGATTATCTAATAATGTGTGTTGATAAGCAAGTAATTTTAAAGATTTACCTTAAACCTTAATCAAGAGGAATAAAAGATTAATGACACTGCTTGAAGTTTAAGTTTAATAAATAAAAGACTACGCGGTGAATGACAACAACCTGTTTCATGTCTTTTATGGGAAGGGGGGCGACTTGCACCCGGTAGGCACACTATAAGCGGCGCCACCCGCGCCTAGAGGCGTGGCGCCCTTAGTGGCATCCGGGTGCAGAGCTGGCAGGGATGTTTTTAAAATGGTAACCAATCAGGGGCAGGGAAGAGCCAGCAGACGACGTCAGGGAGGCAGGGCTGACCGTCCCTCCCCCGAGGGTACAAAGCCCCGGGGGAGGCTGAACTAATCCTCTTTGTCCTCTTCCACCAGCTCCGGCGGCAGCAGACCAGCAGTAGAATTACCCACCCACCCATCCCTGCAACAAGGAAGAGAACGGCGGGGTCCCAGGCAAGAAAAGGGTGTGGACTTCCCCTTTTGGTATGGACTGGCTGCCCATGGAAAAGGGCAAGCAGTCGTTGTGGGACTCTTGGCTGGTGGGAGAGGTGGGACTGACCTGCTGGTGGTCCTGACCACTCCTGCCCTACCCGTATGACGGGGTGTCGGTTTAAACATTGGAGGGGGTATACCCCGGTATGTTGGTCACCAGTAGTGACAGATTATTTACCTGCGGCTCTGTTGACCGGAGGGCGGTCAACTTAAGGAGAGCAGGCTATTTTGGTTGTGGCCTGCTGGCACAGCCCGAAGGACAAGCAAAAGGCCCCCTTGGAGAGTGGGGTCTAAATATAATGGCAATCTATAACTTTGAGATTATCTAATAATGTGTGTTGATAAGCAAGTAATTTTAAAGATTTACCTTAAACCTTAATCAAGAGGAATAAAAGATTAATGACACTGCTTGAAGTTTAAGTTTAATAAATAAAAGACTACGCGGTGAATGACAACAACCTGTTTCATGTCTTTTATGGGAAGGGGGGCGACTTGCACCCGGTAGGCACACTATAAACCTTGGTATTACCAAGGTTTATCGCAAATGCGATAAAAATCGCCGCAATGCATGAATATCGCTGAAAAGTCAGCGATATTCATGCATTTCTGAGCTAATGCTCTTAGCCATGTTATCCACCTCCCATTGGATAACATGGCTAAGAACTGCTCAGGGCAAGTGTTAGCTTTTGGAGATATTCGCGCTTAGCGCGAATATCTCCAAAAGTTGGTAATAGGAGATAGCGATGTTAGCGACTGTTTTCAGTCGCTAACATCTTGGCACGCCCTCTTTGCATGTCATTAGTGATAAATATCACTGACATGCAAAGTGGGGCCCAAGATGGTCGCTATCTCCTACTAGCTGTCGCTAACTGGTGTTAGCGACAGCTAGGTAATAGGGAGATAATTTTATCTCCGCTTTCTTGGCTTTTAAAGCCAAAAAAGCGGAGATAAAACCCCTTGATAATATGCCCCTGGGTGATTAGTTTGCTAGATTATTGAGTGCAGAATGTAGATAAAACACATTCAATGAATAGATGAATGGTTTGTTGAATAAGTAAGTCAAGGATGGCATATAGGGCTGAGTCAGTGAGAGTATGGTTGTGTATGCTTCTATCATAAAGCAGCACGTGTCCTTGTATGTAAAATTCTTGCAAAGGGCATGGCTGCCTCAGCTACTATAAAATGGACGAAATATATTGAAGTAAAACTGAATATGAGCACTTGTAGATATGTATGGAGTGGCTATACAAAACAATACAAATAAAAATATTAAAATGTTATATGTTAAAAAAAAAAAATCCCACCCACAAGCCTCAATGGGATGCTTTGGTGGGGCTACTCGTTAGATCTCCTGCCGTAGGATACAATTCCCCATATATAGAAGGATGGCCTGAAGGGGCCACCTTTACAGGAACACCTACATGGGATACGATGTGCCCGCTGGATCATACTGTCCATGTCCCAGTCACCAGTGGCGGCTCCTCCATTAGTGCGGAGGAGCGTCGCCTCACTGCTTTCTCACAGTGCGAGAAGCAGAAACATAAAATGGTATTTTAAATACCATTTTATGTTTCTGCTTCATGCACTTTGAGAAAGCAGAACGTATCACTGGTTGGGGTTGGGCGGGTCGGGGAGGAGTGGCTTGCCCAATCCTGTGGGTCCTGACTGTTTGGTCAGCCCTCTTGGGATGACCAAACCAGTCATGCATACTCTGACTCTGATCTATGAAGGCTACATGCAGCCTACATTTTTTATTTTACAGAGTTTTATATATCGCGAACGTGACCCGAAGGTGTCGGGTATCAGAGCGCGTTACATAGCAACAGTTGAGTTACATGAGAACATTCATTTTTGTTAGGCGCTGGGCAAGTAAGTGATTTGCCCAGAATCACAGATGTTCAGCGTCACCCGAGACTCGTACCTGGTTGCCCAGATTCGAGGTCAACCGCCCCAGCCGTTAGGCCAACTACTCTCATAGAGAAATTGCCTCCCTATAGGGCGCCGTCCCCACCAATCAAAATGCTGCCATTGCAGCACTGTGATTGGCTCACGGGAGAGGAGGGATGCTACCTGTGGCTGAATCGTTTTGGAAAAATGCTGGACCCTGCCAGGAGCTGAGGTGGCGCAGGACCCGGTAAGGTAAGTTTAAAAAAAATATATATTAAACGCCCCCTGTGAACCCACGCAACCCGCCGGGCGACCCCACCACCAACCCCCCCAACCACAAGTCAATGCAGGCCATGACTGCCAGTCACTCAATGTAGGAAAAGATTTTCGAAACAGGGGGAGAGCCTGACCCGCCCCCCCCCGGTCGTCCCCCCCAGGTCGTCCCCTTCTGCCCCTTCTGGGATACCCAGGACTCAAAGGATAATTTCTATGTGACCAGTAGCGGCTCCTGGAGGGAGTGCTACGGGTGGTGACTCAGGGCGGAGGAGTAGCAGGGTGGAGGGTAGTAAACTCCGGATTATGGCCTAACAGAGATAAACATACAAATAAATAAATAAAACTAATTTTGTTGTGCTCTGCATCGCAAAATGCAGCCGGCATTAATCATGGGTGGGAGGACGGGGGTAGCGCGGGGAGAGGGGTAATTTAATAATTTTTTTTAAAACATAGCTGTCCCCCAGCCGGGTCCCATACTTTCTTGGTGCCTGCTCCAGCTCTCCTGCCTCCAGCAGGAACAGGAAACAGGTTATTCTTATAGCTTTGTGTGGTCTGAAATAGTCTGAATTGTCAAACTTGTAGGAGTACGACGGTTAGATGTTATGCTGGTACTTTAATTGGCTAGTACCAAAAAAGAGCTGGCTCTAATCAGTAAGGCTGAGCACTTAGAACAACATAACAAAAGGATATGCCAAAAGTGATATGAAAATTTCAAACATTAAATGGCTTCCAGAGAAGAAAAACTATTCTCAACCGGGATTTGCTAATTATTATGGAGAAGTGTGGCTCAGTGGTTAGAGGCGGCAGACCCGGAGCTGGGATCGACCGTGGACCAGGGTTCGTTTCCTCACCTCAGCGGGTCTCGGGGTCGAAATTCCACGGCCTCGACAATTCTCGCTCCGGTGCCTACTCGACTCACGGGGTCTCACTCTGCAACTCTGGGCAATAGCTTGCTTAATCTCCACGACGGCCCCTCGCGGCGGGATGCCTGGCTTTCACCCTGTGGACACCCTGCCGGGGCCTCTCACAGGGGAATACCAGGACGGGTTCCCTAGGCAAGCGCCAGGATGCCCTTTGGGTGACAGGTTGCGCTATATAAATACACCTACATTTACATTAGCTATTTATTCCATGTCAATGAAAAAATGCAACATATGGGTTGTTTCAGTCAAAATGTTACAGACACATATAAAGTGAATTGGACACAGCACGATAAAATTACACACACACTTTCACTAGTCAGACATATCACAGTCATTCATCTCACATACATGCATTCATACAAAATACTTAACATTGTGCAATCCCGGTTGATAATAGTTTTTCTTCTCTGGAAGCCATTTAATGTTTGAAATTTTCATATCAGTTTTGGCATATCCTTTTGTTATGTTGGTACTTTAATTGGCAGCATAGAACGGGGCAATGCGTGGTGCAGGATGCAGTGGCCTTCCCAGAAGGGCCCTGGCACTTAATGTTTTACATTTTCAGCACTGGACTGTCCAGCAGGACACTACAGGGTCTCCGCTGCAAGAAACATGACACTTACACTGGGTTTTCATGTAGTGAAACCTGCGAATTTTCGCAGGGACGTGAGTCATTGGCGAATCTCCTTTATCCGCCAAACTGTAAGAAACCTTTAGAGCGCAACTATGCTTCCTTGCTTACTTGCTTACTTAGATAAAAACTGATAATAATCTAAAGTTCGCCAAAAATGTTTATCCAAAAATATCGAATAGCATAAATATTATTGCAGCATAAAAGAGGAGCCAGGCTAATTTTAAATAATAAATGTTGCTTTCCAAGAATTTCTTGGAGTGTCACGTTACTTGTACTAGAAACAACATCCACAGTGTTACTGTAATCATTCTGATCAAAAACTAACAAGCACCGTTCAAAGATGTGCATCATCGGGGAATTATGCATACAATGTGAAAGAAACTTGGTTGAGACAAGAAAGTAAACATTATTAAGTTCTGAATTTACATATGCAAAAGCGGAATAAATAAGCAGTTGTAGCAAAAATGCGAAAAAATCCCTAAGAGTGAAGTATCAAGGGGCTATATACATTAATTTACACATTGTGCCTCATTACGAGTGCCTTGGAGGGTTTCCTCGACTTGTCGCGTCGCTTGCTAAACGCAGCCAGGTGACATTTAGTCAATAAGGCTGAAGGTCATAGCCAATCGGTGCAAAAACACCAGTTCTTGATTGTCATTCCCCAGTAATTTGTAATCAACTGTAACTCCCCTCCTCGTCCTGAAGTACTGGTTGCCGTAGTATTTATATTTCAATGTGGCGGGATGCAGAGACATAAGCCGGACCACTAATAATGGGGCAGGGTGTGAGCAATTGATTTTCTCACCGTATGACACCATCACCTACACCAATTCCAAACAGGCCTAAGTGCATGAGCCCACGAATAGTTTCACGTTGATGCACTGATCTGTCAGGAAAAGTGTCTCCCCAGAGCACTCTGTTTCAAAGCGTTTCAATAAAGTTCAAAAAAAGTTGTAATGCATGTAGATCATTTTTCAAGTTATTCTTTACTTGTGCATTTTTTTTTGTGATTCTTCTCATTCTTTACAAGTATTTTAACTCATTGGCCCAATGCATTTCGGGCTGAGCCCTTCCTCGGGGGCCCTGTACAATCCTGTTCAGGCGAGTATACTGGTTACTCTGTGATAGAGAAATTATCGAAAACGATAGTCATGGAGATCCGTGGTGGAGTCCGGTGTGGATGTCAAAGTTCCGACCTGTTTCCGCGTTCGAAACAGGTCGGAACTTTGACATCCACACCGGACTCCACCACGGATCTCCATGACTATCGTTTTCGATAATTTCTCTATCACAGAGTAACCAGTATACTCGCCTGAACAGGATTGTACAGGGCCCCCGAGGAAGGGCTCAGCCCGAAATACATTGGGCCAATGAGTTAAAATACTTGTAAAGAATGAGAAGAATCACAAAAAAAATGCACAAGTAAAGAATAACTTGAAAAATGATCTACATGCATTACAACTTTTTTTGAACTTTATTGAAACGCTTTGAAACAGAGTGCTCTGGGGAGACACTTTTCCTGACAGATCAGTGCATCAACGTGTAACTTTACCCTAGTACAGAGGGTTTCACCCCACGGGCACCACCTACACCATCAAATTCTATCACACTTAGGAGTGCGTATCCCGACCCCCACTTTTGGATTCTTGTATTTATCCCACGAATAGTTTCACTTGCTAGGAGAACTTTGAAAACATGGAAGACTATCTGTCAGTAGTGCTGTCCCAGAGGCTTCTGGGATGGATAATAGTCAAGAAACTGTGAGGTATTTTTTTTTGTCTCAGTAGATAAGGAGAGATGCTCGAGGAACTCTTTCCCACGTTAGATGAATCTTGAAATGCTAGCTGTGTGCCGCAATTAACAAATGTCAGGTGCTTGACACTACCACGTGGCACCACACCTGTATTTCTTGTTTCAGGACCACTTCAGTGGATCACAGAGATGAGAGGCGTTCATTAAAGGTTCTTCGTCAGTATAAGAAGGGCTAACATCCCACTGCACAGTATATTTCACTGAATCCCGATTCTCTTTCTAGGAAAGTCAGTTAGCATTCTACTAAGCAGATAGCCGTATGAATGAGGCCAAATGTTATGTTATGTTATGTTATGTTATGTTATGTTATGTTATGTTATGTTATGCTGGTTTTTTTATAGCGCAAGGCTACTCAAAAGAGTGTCCCGGCGCTTTGGTTGCAGACCTATCTCATAACACAACAAGAAAGAAAAGAAATTAAATAAAAAACAGAAGATACAGAGAGGAAAAAGAAACAGAACCCAGGGCGCAGCTAAGAGGTGAAAAGCCAAGTTTTAAGCCCTTTCCTAAAAGCCAGTAAGTTCGACGTGCTGCGTAGCACCACTGGCAGCGTGTTCCAGAGCTGGGGGGCTAGCAATCTGAAGGAACGGCCTCCAATACGTGCCCTTTTGACACGGGGAACATTAGCAAGGTACAAGGACCCTGACCTCAGGGACCTGGCTGGATGATAAAACGCCAGCCTTTTTTGAAGGTATTTCGCTCCTGTGAAATGCAGCGCCTTATGTGCCAACGTCAAGGCCTTAAAGATTATCCGCTTCCGAATGGGAAGCCAGTGCAGCGCCTGCAGGAGGCCCGAGGCTCTAGCACGGCGAGATAGTCCAAAGATAGCCCGTGCTGCCGAGTTCTGGACCACCTGTAGCCGTTGAAGCAGGTATTCCGGCAGGCCAAGATAAAGAATGTTCGCATAATCAATACGCGAACCAATTATCGCCTGCACTGTGACTTTCCTGTGCTCCTCAGATAGTAAAGGGAGAAACTTACGCAGCATCCGGAGCAGGCCAAAACACGTGTCGGTAAGGCCGATTATCTGGGAGCGCAGTGTGAGGCCATTGTCGATCTTAATCCCAAGGTTTTTCGCCACCTGGGAAGAACTAGCTGGTGGGAACATGTTCTCCGGCCACCACACCTTCCAGTCCGGATCTACACTGCACCCGAAGAAGAGGACCTCGGATTTATCCGAGTTGCACTTGAGGCTGTTGTGGTGAAACCACTGAAACACAGCCTCAAGGCAACCCCGGATCCTCTCTCCGTTGAAGTCCGCACCCCTCTCACAGGTGAAGAGCAGCTGGGTATCGTCAGCGTAAGAAACGATCTGAGCCCCGAAAGACTACGCCAAAGCCGCCAAAGGTGTCATGAAGATATTGAAAAGGGTCGGGCTCAAAACAGAGCCCTGAGGGACCCCGACCCCCAATGGCGCCATCTCGGCGGAGCAGGCGGAGGCCCAGACCGTTTGTCGACGGCCCGTCAAGAAGGAACGAAACCAATTGAGCACCGTCCCCCTAAGACCGATCTCAAAAAGTCTTGCGAGGAGACCCTCGTGGGGGACGGTGTCAAAGGCCGCCGACAGGTCTAACATCACCAGCATCACCCTACCCCTGAATCCAGCACCTCCTTAATCGCCTCCGAGACTTCCAGGAGAGCTGTTTCGGTGCTGAGATTGGTGCAGAAACCTGATTGAGTAGGGTGGAGAAGGTCATGGGACTCCAGAAAATCGGCGAGCACCTTATGCACATGTTTTTCGATGATTTTTGCACAGGCAGGCAGAAGCGAAATAGGTCTATAGTTCGCTAGTACCTCTGCATCCAGACCAGGCTTTTTCAGCAGGGGGATGATCATCGCCTGCTTCCATGACTGAGGGACCACACCCTGAACCAGAGAACAGTTCAGCAGGGGGTTGACAAGAGGGTTGATGACTGCCGCCATTTTCGCCAAGAACTTGGCGGGGCAGGCATCCCGCGGAGAGCCAGATTTGAGACAGGCCATCAAATCCAACGAAGAGGCCATGGTGATAGGGGGGAAAACTGCTAGAACAGGGCCAGCACTGGTCGGGAGGGTCAAGGCCTCCCTCACCGAGCACGGCATCTCGGGCTCCAGCACAGGAAAGGAGTGACTCTCTGTGTGCAAGATTGCCCACTATGCATTTGCATCGGATCAACCGTATGTGTCTACAGCAACTCCAGTTTACATAATTCCTTAATACACTAACAGCAAAAATGGTGCAATAAATCTGTGGCGTTGTTAGACCTGTCAGCCCTAGGGTGGTCGTTCCCTGTTTTTTTCGCCCTTGCCTTATTTTTTCCACCCTCTTTTCCGTTGGCCCTAGGTCTCCGGGCGCCTTACTATTGCTAATCAATGCTAAGGTGCAGGTGCTCTCTTCTTCCAACATGGCTGCCACAGGCCCCTGCTACTGCGGAGTGGTCTTTTTAATAGCACCCTAGTTGCCAGGAGCTGGCTGGGACCCTCGATACTGCAACACCAGCCCGCCTTTTTCTGCCATAGCTAGACTAGGGAAGCTCCTGGAACCTTCCGGAATAGGGGAGGGATCTTCGTTTTGCAGCCTTAGAGAGTGGTCACCTGACCTGGGTGTATATATATATATATATTTTTAAACTATTTTTATTATTTTCATTGTTGGTAGCCATGCACGTTAACAAACAATACTACAAACCTTCAGCCATAATTCCAACACACCATTATACATAGTCAGGGTTAATAATGACATTATTATGAGAAGCAATTTGTCTTGTAACTCATTATAGTTATCAATGTTAATAACCCAGTCCCCTTTTCACTCCTCTTCGTCATCTGGGAAGGCGTCATCTTCTTCAGGCAGCATGTCACACAGTTTTCCCCTATATGTATTCCAATTAGACCATACTATATTCCACTTTCGAGGGCAGGCCCTCGCTACATACACTGCCCTTTCGGTAAACCTTAGTAAGTCCATATCTCTGCTCCATTGCGCCAGCGTAGGTAGTTCCGCTGCGTCCCATTTTTGCGCAATGTCCCGTTTCGCCACCACAAGGGCCAGCGTAGTCCATATCAACCCATACCTTGATAAGTCATTTGGATCCCAGATATTTAAAAGACACTTACGCGGTTCCGGAGTTAGCGACACCCCCAGTGTTTGTGAAATTGCGCATTGTACCTGGCGCCAGTAGGCTGCAATGAATGGGCATTCCCAAAGGGTATGAAACAAGGTACCTTCAGCACCACAGTTTCGAAGACAATATGGATATGGTGCTCTCTGAAGTTTATGTAAGGTGGTCCTCGTGTAGTATATCCTATGTAGGATTTTTAATTGTATTAGTCTAAACCTAGCCGAGATGCCCACTTCCCTTGGGGACGCCAGTGCTTCATTCCATTCCGTGTCGTCTATAGCGCCTAGTTCCTCCACCCATCACTCGCGCAATTTCAGCGTGGGGTCTGTGAGGTTGTTTATTAGTTTTTTATAAGTGAGGGAGGTTGCGCTATGTTGCATATAGTCTTTGAGTAGTCTGTCCTCTAATGGGGACATTACAGTCTCTGCTGTAAGTACTTGCATCAGAGCGTGTCTGTTCTGAACGTATCTATATGTTTCTGTTGGACCCAGTGCATATTGGTGTTGGAGTTGAGTGAAGGGGATTACCGCCCCTTTATCCTACAATTCTCCCACCGTCGATATCCCTTAGTTGTCCCATTGCGTAAACCCTTTACTCTTTCTTAATTTTCCTAGTGTTTTGGTGTCCCAGAGTGGGGTAAGTTTAGTGATTACGTCCTTCCAACTCAACCTTGCCTGCGCGCTGTGCCATATCGCTATCGTGTGCTTCGCTGGGTGTAATTGTCCTGTTACTTGGCTTCTATTGTATAGCGTTGAAAGCATGTCGTCGGTGCCCAGTTGGGCCCAGTCAGCCCTGTAGGCTGGGTCATCCCGAGGTGCGTGGATCTACTGGTCAATTATTTTGAGTTGGGCAGCCCAGTAATATAATTGCAGGTTTGGCAGCGCAATTCCTCCTTCATACCAGCTTCTATTCAGCTTGGTATGGGCAATACTTGCAGGTCGGTCACTCCATAGCAGGTTAGTCACTAATGCCGTCACTTGTTGAAAGTATCGCAGTGTGACCGGGTAGGGTGAGTTTTCTAGGGCATAGAGGAATCTCGGAAGGGCCATCATTTTGTAGAGTGCTGCTCTACCAAGAAGTGTGAGCGGCAATTGCGCCCAGTGTTTTACAGCGTTTCAAAGCCGGTCTAGTGGTGGTTTTAGGTTTCTGTCATAGAATTCCGTCTGATTGTCAGTGAGATATATGCCAAGATATTTGAAGGAGGTCGTGACTATCTTGAGCGGGCAATCCCTGTCGAAGGTGGGCATACAGGACTGATTTCAGAACACACAGGACTGATTTCGACCAGTTTAGTGTGTATCCTGACGTCACCCCATATTCGTCGCATAACGACAGCAGTGCTGGCACACTTCTTTCTGGGTCCGTCAGATATACCAACATATCGTCGGCATATAGCGACACACGGTCTACCCATCCCTCTTTCCAGCTAACACCTTTCAGTACTGCTGTACTTCTAATCAGTGCCGCCAGTGGCTCCAGCACTAGGGCGAATAACAGGAGTGAAAGGGGGCATCCCTGTCGGGTTCCTCGCGCCAGTTGTATTGTGCGTGAAATATGACCGTTCGCCACCACATGTGCGACTGGGTTGGCATATAGAAGGAGTATCCAGGCTATAAATTTGGGGCCAAAGCCCATGCGGGTCAGGACTGCGAATAGGTGTCCCCATTCCACCATGTCGAAAGCCATTCTCGCGTCAAGCGAGAGGATGACGGTTCGCTCTAGTAGTAACGGAGCTCGTGCCAGCACTCCGTGTAAGCGTCAAAGGTTATGGGCAGTACTCCTATGTGGCATAAAACCTGATTGTTCATAAACAAATAAGGAGAGTAAAGGGATTTTATCCACCTGAGTGGTCGGGAGAGTACACCTAATCCCCTGGAAAAGGTAAATATATAACAAAAAGGAGGAGTACCACCATGTACAACGCTCAAGGAGCGATCTTGGTGGGATAGAGTCCTAATGAGTATAAAGAAGAAGTCCTTCTTTGTTTTTAATAAACCCCTCACTCACCGACCTGGTCGGTGACATGCTTCATCATCGGGCCACCTTGACAGCCGAGTGCCATCAAGGTGTGCTACGACACCTGGAATACAGTGGAGCGGGTATGTGAGTGATGAATGCAAAAAAAGAAGTAAGTGAGATAAAAAATGTCCTGGTATGGCTTATGTGTGAAAATTTTACTCTTAAGTCTACTGGACAATAATAAAAACAGTGTATTTGTCGATACAATAAAGGTTTTAATTTGACCAGATGTATCTATAATATGTGTGCAAGGTCTACATGTTTCAAGCCAGATGGAAATTCCCGGCTTTTCTTCAGGACCAAAGAAGGGAATGGGTGGTCAGGGTACACTAACACCCTGCCATACCTGCAACCCTTCGTTCCCTAGTAAAAAATATTTACAGGGCAAAAAAGCAAAGTAACCCAAAAAGTGGTTACAAAAATAGTAAAAAACCTGTGAAAGAAAGAGAGAGTATAAGTCTCCAAAACTAGTTACAAGCCTGTAACGTAGTGCAGTGGCTGAATTCGCTCTCTCTGTGAATCATCCCACAATCAGTTATTGCGAACTAGTTTGGTGCAATTCGTGATGACCGAGTGTTGGGCATTTGCTAATTGGTGGAAGAAAAAAATATTTCCCTCCACACACCTATTAAAATAAGTGTAAATAGTGAAGGAGCGTTATTTGTTTACTGCTAGCCTCCTTATATTACACATGCGAAGTGGAAGAAAGGTTTTTCTCTTAACACACCTATCAATATAAGTGTGAATAGTGAGCGAGCGTTATTAGTTTATTGCTTGCTTCCTTATATTATAAGTGCGTGGTTAGCCAGCATTCGTATCTAGAGAGTGAGAGGGGAATACCGACGTGCTATTGTTGCAACTTGATCCATACCCGACAGTACAGTACACACAATACATTTAACATAAAATGAAAATTAAAGCGTGCTTACTCCTACATAGGGGTTGTTTTGCTGCATGGGATAAAGGGGAAAGGGAGGCCACGGTGAAACATATTCTGAAAACAAAGAAGTAGAAAGGGTCAGCTGTGTACCTCGTGGGTAGTTCGTGGGTACCAAAAAGCTTCGTGAGAGAAAAGCTCGCGTTCCGAGAAATGGAAACGCCAAGAACTACTTACAGTTTCTGTGGGTAAATCAGGTAATGTACCTATATCCCCCTCCTTGTGCCCGTCAAGACCAGAAAGCGGGGCCGCTGTTAAATGCAGCCGCCATCTGAATCGAGGTGGGCGTGGTTACCGTAGCGTGATGACGTCACGCGTGCATCCAAACAACTACGGAAAGCCACTAGGCACGGCTTGGGGTTGTCAAGGGAACGCGGTAGCGTTTCATGTTTACTATTGGGTACGTGAAAAAAATTATTACATGCAAGCTGTTAATGCGCTTCCGGGACAACAAAGAGGTGAAGCGTAACTTAGGGAGAGAAAACAGGCAAACTGTTAGTGCACTTTTATGGGATAAAAAAAGCGGCAGGCAGTTAATGCGCTTTTAGGGATAAATGAGTGAGTAAAAAGGGGGCTGTTTTTGTTCCATGACCCCCGGGGGATTTTTTTTTTTCATTGACCGGGATGGAAATTCTATCAGGGGGCCATGAGTCAATAGTGGTTTTGTTTGTTATAACACCTTGTCCGCCTTATCTATGCTCAAGGAATAGGGCTACAAACAGGGGTATTCGAGTCTCACAAGGGAACCTAGAGCACGCTAGCCCAAGGGATGTTATCATTCAGACCATTAAGGTGTGTGGATAGTCTGTACACCCATCTTTGCTCCTTCTCATAAAGGCGTTTCTGTACATTCGGCCCAGGAGTTATTTGTTCGATGATGGTCCAGAACATATCATTTGGTGTGTGACCATTTTCAATAAAGTGATCTGTAAGTCGGGTTGCATTTTTCTTACAGCGAATAGTGCTGCGGTGTTCGCAAATCCTTTGCTTCACTTTTCGAGTGGTCATTCCTATGTACCGTTTATTACAGGTACATTCGATCAAATACACTACATTACTGCTGTTGCAGTTGGTGTGAGAAGTCTGCCTCCATACTTTGCCATCTTCCAAAACCAGAGTTTTTGTGTTCTTTGTCAGATGACAGACGCTGCAGTTTCCGCAACTGTAGTGTCCGGTTACTTCTGGTAGGCCCCAGGTTTTTGTGATAGAGTGTGTAGTTGATACTGTCTTTACTTTTGGTCTAGTGTTGACCAAAGTGTCCTTGAGGCTATGTGATTTTTTGAAAGAGAAAAGAGGTTTTTCCCAGGGTAGGTTTCCGGTATTTAGAATTGCCCAGTGCTTGTTTATGCTTCTGGTCATCAGGTTAGAAATTGAGTTGAATGTGGTCACGCATGTGAGGGGTATTTCATCATTCATCTCATTCTTTTTCTCAAGCAGTAGACCAAAAGTAAAGACAGTATCAACTACTAAGAAAAATGAAACCCGACTTACAGATCACTTTATTGAAAATGGTCACACACCAAATGATATGTTCTGGACCATCATCGAACAAATTACTCCTGGCCCGAATGTACAGAAACGCCTTTATGAGAAGGAGCAAAGATGGGTGTACAGACTATCCACACACCTTAATGGTCTGAATGATAACATCCCTTGGGCTAGCGTGCTCTAGGTTCCCTTGTGAGACTCGAATACCCCTGTTTGTAGCCCTATTCCTTGAGCATAGATAAGGCGGACAAGGTGTTATAACAAACAAAACCACTATTGACTCATGGCCCCCTGATAGAATTTCCATCCCGGTCAATGAAAAGAAAAAAATCCCCCGGGGGTCATGGAACAAAAACAGCCCCCTTTTTACTCACTCATTTATCCCTAAAAGCGCATTAACTGCCTGCCGCTTTTTATATCCCATAAAAGTGCACTAACAGTTTGCCTGTTATCTCTCCCTAAGTTACGCTTCACCTCTTTGTTGTCCCGGAAGCGCATTAACAGCTTGCCTGTAATAATTTTTTTCACGTACCCAATAGTAAACATGAAACGCTACCGCGTTCCCTTGACAACCCCAAGCCGTGCCTAGTGACTTTCCGTAGTTGTTTGGATGCACGCGTGACGTTATCACGCTACGGTAACCACGCCCACCTCGATTCAGATGGCGGCTGCATTTAACAGCGGCCCCGCTTTCTGGTCTTGACGGGCACAAGGAGGGGGATATAGGTACATTACCTGATTTACCCACAGAAACTGTAAGTAGTTCTTGGCGTTTCCATTTCTCGGAACGCGAGCTTTTCTCTCACGAAGCTTTTTGGTACCCACGAACTACCCACGAGGTACACAGCTGACCCTTTCTACTTCTTTGTTTTCAGAATATGTTTCACCGTGGCCTCCCTTTCCCCTTTATCCCGTGCAGCAAAACAACCCCTATGTAGGAGTAAGCACGCTTTAATTTTCATTTTATGTTAAATGTATTGTGTGTACTGTACTGTCGGGTATGGATCAAGTTGCAACAATAGCACGTCGGTATTCCCCTCTCACTCTCTAGGATACGAATGCTGGCTAACCACGCACTTATAATATAAGGAAGCAAGCAATAAACTAATAACACTCGCTCACTATTCACACTTATATTGATAGGTGTGTTAAGAGAAAAACCTTTCTTCCACTTCGCATGTGTAATATAAGGAGGCTAGCAGTAAACAAATAACGCTCCTTCACTATTTACACTTATTTTAATAGGTGTGTGGAGGGAAATATTTTTTTCTTCCACCAATTAGCAAATGCCCAACACTCGGTCATCACGAATTGCACCAAACTAGTTCGCAATAACTGATTGTGGGATGATTCACAGAGAGAGCGAATTCAGCCACTGCACTACGTTACAGGCTTGTAACTAGTTTTGGAGACTTATACTCTCTCTTTCTTTCACAGGTTTTTTACTATTTTTGTAACCACTTTTTGGGTTACTTTGTTTTTGTGCCCTGTAAATATTTTTTACTAGGGAACGAAGGGTTGCAGGTATGGCAGGGTGT
The DNA here is from genome assembly GCF_964263255.1 of Lissotriton vulgaris. Lineage (NCBI taxonomy): Eukaryota > Metazoa > Chordata > Amphibia > Caudata > Salamandridae > Lissotriton > Lissotriton vulgaris. The sequence goes on from NC_141689.1 coordinate 1,786,330,437, forward strand.
TAGTGTACCCTGACCACCCATTCCCTTCTTTGGTCCTGAAGAAAAGCCGGGAATTTCCATCTGGCTTGAAACATGTAGACCTTGCACACATATTATAGATACATCTGGTCAAATTAAAACCTTTATTGTATCGACACATACACTGTTTTTATTATTGTCCACTAGACTTAAGAGTAAAATTTTCACACATAAGCCATACCAGGACAATTTTTAACTCACTTACTTCTTTTTTTGCATTCATCACTCACATACCCGCTCCACTGTATTCCAGGTGTCGTAGCACACCTTGATGGCACTCGGCTGTCAAGGTGGCCCCGATGATGAAGCATGTCACCGACCAGGTCGGTGAGTGAGGGGTTTATTAAAAACAAAGAAGGACTTCTTCTTTATACTCATTAGGACTCTATCCCACCAAGATCGCTCCTTGAGCGTTGTACATGGTGGTACTCCTCCTTTTTGTTATATAAAACCTGATTGGTCAGGGTGACTCAGCAGTGGGGGATGGGTCATCAATCAAAGCAGTTTCGCGAGAATCTTCGCTTCTGCATTGATCAGCGAGATGGGGCAGTATGACGCGCAATTGGTCGGTAGTTTATTAGGCTTAGGTATTGCCACTATCGTCGCCGTTTGCTGATCCTGTGGTAGCTCAGCTTTCATAAGGCTCTCTGTGTACATAGCCAGCAGCGGTGGGCTAAGTGTATCGGACATAAGTTTATACCATTCGATGGGGATCCCATTGGGGCCCATGGCCTTTCCAGATTGTATTGCCCTTATAGCTAGTTGTATTTCATCTACAGTGAGGTCCGCTTCTAATTCTTGGATTGCCTCTTGTGGAAGCGTCCTGGTTTCAATCTGATTAAGAGAGTCTAAAGCTGCGTCCTCTGTGACGACTCTGTTAGGGGTATACACCCTTTCGAAGTGGTCCGCCAGCACATTGACTATCTCTTCAGGGTGTGTCTGAGGATGTCCCTCCGCTGTGTGTAATTGCTGTATGGCTCTATTGCTCCCCCCTCACTTTTCCAACCAGGCCAACATCTTGTCTGCTTTATCCCCAACATCATATATTTTGTGGGTCGTGGCCGAGATATTATCAAGGACTTGTAAACGGATATGGTCTTTATGTCGCTGTTGGTGTATTTGCAGAGTATGTGCCGAGTCCGTCGTGGGTCTGTCATGTGGGCTACATTTGCTGCGTGTAACGCTAATTCTAGCTCTGAGAGTTCCTGCCGCTGCGCCCTTTTGTGCCCTGTGATGGAAGTTATTGCTTGTCCTCGAAGGACAGGTTTATACGCCTTCCAGAGTATCGTGTGAGAAGACACTGACATTTCATTTTCGGCAAAGTAGAGTTTGGTCGCCTTCTTAAGAGCTGTTCTGATTTTGGGAATTTTCAGGAAATTAGGAAAATAGGGTATATTCTCCTCTTGGTCTTCTCCTGGCTGGAGAGAGTCAGCACTAGTGGCGAGTGGTCTGAGATGCCCCGAGGGAGTATATCTATGGTCTCAACTGCGTGCATCCCATTTCCCAACAGTAGAAAGTAATCTATACGGGACAGACTGTTGTGCACTGTCGAATGATAGGTATATTGTGTAGCTGTGGGGTGTTTGTGTCACCATATATCTGTCAGGCCTAGTGCTGTTAAGAAACCTTGAAAGCTTGTGGGGTTGGAGGCATGCGTACATATCGGGAATTTATCTAGTAGAGGGTCAGCTATTGAGTTAAAGTCTCTTCCAATAATAATGTCTCCCTCCGGAAGGTCCAGTAGGAACTCCCCAAAGCCTGCAAGGCCACTGTTTGGAGTGCTGGCGGGATATAGACTGATACCACAGTTAAGGGTCAGCCCTCCCATTGCCCATGGACTGCTGCGAAGCGTCCCTCATCATCTATTTTATGCTGTGAGAGAATGAATGTGGATTTTTTTTTTAGCAAGACACCTGTTCCCCTGGAGCCCAATGTGAATTCTGAGTGTGCCACCATTTTGTAGTATTGGCGGTCTAGTGCTTGGCATGCCCTCCATGTGAGATGCGTTTCTTGCAGTAAGACTAGTGCCGGGCTTTGTCATTTGATAGCTTGCATGACCAGTCCCCTTTTGATTTTGTCTCCTAATCCCCAGACATTCCATGTCAATATTTTGAGGGGCGGAACCGTGGTTCGCTGCGTCAAGTCATCATTGGCTGAGAAGTGCGAGGTCTGTGACATAATGGAATGGATCTGAGTGCGACTAGTCCTTCCTTCCCCAACAGTACAGTATTCATGTTGTTTCGTAGCGTGGTGTGTGTCAGCATGTTGCCATGTCGTGCTATAGCGTGTGAATTACGAACAATAACAATTAAACTCCCCCCTCCACCCCCTTCCCTGCCTCCCTGCTCAACGGACTTACAACTGTCCGCCTCCCCAACTTCGCGTGCTTATCCCAACCCCGAACCATGTACTTGCTTGCGGGGGCAAGGAGTCTCCTGATGGTGGCCGCCCCATCAGCCCTCCTTAGCCTCACCCAGGTGGAGTCCAAGGGCAACACGCCCTAAATAGCAGATGTCATGTTTCATAGCCCTGTGATGTAGTCTACTATGATTCCGGTTGGCGGTCGTCTTGGTCCAGACCCGTCGCCGACAGGTCTGCTAAGCTATTGCATCTTGACGTTTGTGTTTCCTGTAGGTGTTCATGTCGTTGGTGTCTTTGACCCGTGTTGTTGCGGCGGGGTGCTCCCCCTGGCCGCCAGCCCTCCAGCCAGTCCCGTACAGTTTCAGGTGTGTCGAAGAACCATGTTTTGTTATTGTCCACTACTCTTAATCTTGCCGGGGACAGCATTGAGTAGGGCAGTTCTTTCAGTCTCAGCACTTTTTTGACTTCTGTAAAAGTTTTACGACGGCGGGCCACTTCTGCCATGTAGTCCGGGAATAAAGCTAGTGTCGAGTTTTGGATTTTTATCGGCGGAGAGGTCCTTGCTGCTTGTAATATGGCATCTCTATCTCTGAAGTTGAATAGTCTAGCTAGCACTGGTCGGGGGTGCCGCACCCGGTTTAGGCACTCCGCCAGGCACTCTATGCGCTCTTTCCACAGAGAAAAAGTTCGACAGACCTTTGGGTTGCAGATTAGTTTTGATCAAGTCTTCGACATATAGGTCCATTGCTCGCTTACCTTCGGATTCCGGCACCCCTAAAATTCGTACGTTATTGCACCTTGAGCGCCCTTCCTGATTGTCCAGCTTGTCTTGCAGTTGTTTATTGATTGTTTGCATTTGTTCCATCGCTAGTTGCAAATCTGAGGTATCCTGAACCAGGGACTTCGTGACCACCTCCACCTGTGCCACCCGTTCTGTCATCTTGTGAAAGTCTGCCCGTAGTAGGCTCACCTCGGCGGATATGGAGCCCACCGTTGTTTGCACACTAGACAAGGTCTTCATGATATCTTCTAGCATCACTTTTTTGGTTCTGTCTCCGTCTGCGCCTTTACCTGTGGAGTTGCGTCCCTCTTGTTGCGGGGATTGCTCTTATCGTATGCGTATTTATCCAGTTGGCCCTGCGCCGTGGTGTTTCTAGGACCTTTGTTCGACATGGCAGGCGGTGCAGCGAGGCCTACCGGGCGGGGGCGATGTCTCAATAGTGCGTGTATAGAAATATCCGCTCTCTGTCACAGCCGCTGTGCAGAGAAGGGCTTCGATATGGCTTTGAGAGTGGCGTGGGATCGCAGCTATGTCATCGCTGAAAGGATATCTATGTCAGCGGTTGCAAGTATGGTTGTGATGTCAGGAGTTACCCATTCACCGTCTCTCCCATCGCCGCATCTGTGTGGCCCAGTGCAGTGGAGCTGGTTGGTAGGACAGTATGGGTCTAGGGCCGCGTACAGTGGGTCTCCACACAGTCGCTCCGCGTGCGTATCGTCAGATGCTCTCAGGCCTCGTTCACCTATCCGCCTCTCGTGCAGTCCTCACCAATTGCAGCTGTAACCGTTGTTCCCCCCGCGCGACCCACGCATTGCTCCTTAGCTGGGTACAGGATTTTGTGGAACAGTTCATTAAGTGGGCAGTGCCTCAGCGCAATATCTCCCCCTCAGCGATACCCTTGTGCGCTCACCAACACTAGTGTTGCGTCGTTTGCCTCTTTGTTGTGCCTTACGGGGGGTAGATGAGAAGTGGCGAAAGTCGTGCTGGGAATGGTCCCGCTCCCGATCAAGGTCGGTAACCAATGCCTCGCGCTCAGTCAGGGCGGTGCGCAATAACCTGCTCCTTCACCACGCCGGCACAGGCGGGTAAGCGGTCGGCGGGGGTCCAAGTCTTTTCCAGTCGGGCGGGGGATTACAACTTTCGTCCGCCTTTATTTTCGCCCGGATTGTGGCCGTGTAGATGCCTTATACCCCCGTCGGATCAGGGTCGATTTCCGGTAGTCGTCGCCGCTCTGCCCTCACTTCCGCCCGGGCATGCGAGAACTTTAGACCGGTGCTGCGGATGCGTGGCCAGGCCGCGCCGGATTCAGTACTGCTCCGACCATTCAGGGTGCCGGAAATGTGCCGGGATTGCACCGGACGGTGCCGCTCAGGTTCCACTCCTGGATTCAGCCTTCAGAGGCTGCTTTGTGACGGATATGTGGCACGGATTAGTGGATGGGGCTGCTTCAACCACGGAGCTCCTCTCTCACACAGCCACCATGTTTAGCTGCTAGCCACGTCCCCCTCCCTGGGTATATTTAAGGAAAGGAGGGAAAGTTTTTTGTCAGTTGAGGCATCACTGACCTGGGGGAACCTGTGCAGGAGACTTAGGCGGTAGGGCCTAGAGGGGAACCTATGCCACTGGGGTGACAGGCCTTAGGCGCTGCCCACCAAGCTGAGTGAGGGACTCTGATCTAGCCAACTGATCTGGCCCAGGGACCACCTGCAGTGACCTACAAGGACCAATCTGCCTTCAGCCACCAACTCAACTCCCCCCTCAAGAAACTGCTTCCAAAGGGCTCAGGAACCATCTAGCGCCGAGAAGAAAACCTACCTATACTAACCAGGACCACTGGGGATCAACCAGGTACTGGCACTGTGTCACCCTTGCGCCCCTTGGCTCAACCTGGGCCCCCTTTACTGTCCTGTCACTTTTGTGTGGCGTGTCCTGATTGACCTGCCTAAATTGCCCCCAAGCGCTCTCCTGCTGTGCCCCCGGAGAAGCACTGGCATCCCCAGAACTGCGGTGCCCGTGAAAGCACAGTGATCTTCCCCAAGCGCTAGACTGTTCGAGACTTCTGGGCCACAGAACTGCCCCCTTCACCCTACGCGCTGTCTGCCTCCTAGGCGCTGGGGGACCCGAGACTGACGGGCCCGAAGCGCCGCTTGTCCCCACATGTGTGCCCCCCCTGCGAAGCGCTGGGGAAGAGAGGAGTGCTGGCCAAGTAACTCACCGCCGCAGCCCCGTAAAGCGCTGTGTCCTGGGGTGCTACTGGCTGCCCCGCGCTGTTGCCACCGCCGCAGGCCCGGGCTGACCTGGTGGGCCCTTCCGCTGCTGCCTGCATCATCGCAGTGGCCCCCGGTGTCAGGAGAGGGCCGCCGCCGTGCTGCAGTGGGCCGCGTTTTAAGTATGAGCGGAAAATCCGTTCCGCTCGCGGATTTTGCGAATTTTCGGTAAATTCGCGATCCGCGAACTCCCGCGAATTTACCGAGAATTCGCAAATCCGCGAGCGGCGGATTATTCCGGGGGCAAAAGTTGAACCTGTTGTAACTATTTTAGGATGGCGCCGGCAAGCTGCCAGCGCCATCCTAAAATAGTTACTAAGTTAGCTTCAACAGGAAGCTCTAATAGATAAAATCGAGCAGGTGCTGGATTTTATCTATTAGAGCTTCCTGTTGAAGCTAATTTAGTAAGTATTTTAGGATGGCGCTGGCAGTTTGCCGGCACCATCCTAAAATAGTTACAACATGCCCTTCCTGTAGCGTCGTCGAGGCAGGTGTGCCTTCTTCACAAATCAACCGTGGAAAATCAGCTGTGATGCTGGATAGAGGCTTTTGCATCCTTGACTTTCACGAGCACAATACCCGTGCTGTTCTTGTGACCAGGGGTTTCTTTCTCTTCATCTGCTGAACTGATCTTTCTCTGACCTTTTATACACACAAGAGGCATGTGAACTCGTATGGTAGCCCTGCCCGTTTGGCCCCGCCCACACACTCGCGGTTTGCACCCTCTGCCCGCCATTCACCCACTATGATGGACAGCTCACTCAAGGGACCCCTGCACCCGTCGGGGCGATTGCATAGTAACACACACATGGTCGCTCGAACTAGTTGATGCTCAAATTCAGTGACTCATTCATTAGCCCAAAAACAATCGTGAGCGTCGTCGAGGCTGGACAGGTGTGCCTTCTTCCCAACTCTACTGTGGAAAATAAGCTGTGATGCTGGATAGAGGCCTCACAAGAGGCATGTGCACTCGCATGGAAGCCCCGCCCCCGCCCCAAATCCGCGGATCCGCAAATCCGCAAAATCTGCGGATTTTGCGGATCCACGATCCGCAAATCCGCGGATCGTGGATCTGCAAAATCCGCCCATGCTTACCGCGTAGGCCCTGAAGCCACCGCCGACCCTCCCACGTGACGAGGTCGTCCGGCCGCGTCATCGGCCATGCCCCACCTTTGCTCCCGGCTGACGAGAGTGAAACCTGCACGTCCCCACAGGCCGCGCTGCCGCTGGCGGCTGCGGGCGCGCCTCCTCCCTGCCACCTGTGATTGGTCCTGGGCCCAGCGAGACTCGGAAGGCCCGGGACCAGGGGCGGAACCAGCGCCAGCGCTCGAAGAGAGCGAGAGCCCCCACCAGCCCCGGGAGGAGCGCTGGAGCCATGCGGGCCTCCCTGGACCAGCCCACTCCTCCCCGAGGCCTGCTGACAACGCTGCAAGTGCTCCCCGTGGAGCCAAAGAGACAGAGGTAACCCGATGGGGAGGTGGGCGGAAGGCACGGAGGAAGAGCGGGCCCCCTAGGAGCGGTAAGGGAACCCCGTGTCTGCCCCTCCCCCAAGGAAAGTTGTAGTTGGGCCCTGTTGGCCCTGTTTGAATCTTAGGAGGCCCCCCATTGTGCTGAAGGGAGGAGAGGAAGAAGGGACTGCAGGCCTGCTAGCCAAGGAAGTGGGCCAGTACTGTTGCAGGAGCCTGCGTTTTCCAGGAAAGGTGCAGAGGTTTATGATGAGAGGTTTATGATGAAAGGTTGAATACTTCCTGCGCCAATGCTTTATACTCATGCCTACCAACATGTAGCAGGAATGCCCACAGTTATCTCTTGAGTTGCTCCTTTAATGAAATGTTTATGGAGATATGCTGTATTGATTAGGAAATTACACCCTTTGCTCCGTTAATGAAATGGTTATTGAAACATGCTGCAGTGATGATTGAATTAGATCACTGATATAATATCGAGGGACATAATATCGACTACCAAAAATATCGGCGAAAAAATATCAACAGACAGAATATCGACTATGTATCTACGAACAGGTAAGTACAAAAATATTGAGTAAAAAATATTGTTTACAAAATATAGTTTGTAATAATATTGACTTTATTATAAATGATATTAAATTAAATTAATATTAAAAATTATTTACTAAAATATACTTATAAATACTTAAATTATCTTATAATAATTAAATAATTAATTAAAGTTATAAAATGTACAATCATATTTGTTAAAACATATATATATAGTAACATAATATAATTAAAAAATACCCAATATTATTACCGTAGGATAGCGGAAGTGTAAAATTACTGTTCCCACTCCAGAGAGTGCAACAGTAGGGAAAGCGATGGATAGCATAGGGGTAAAAATGACTATTCCCACTCCAGAGAGTGCAAAAGTAGGGAAAGCGTTGGATAGCGTAGGGGTAAAAATTACTATTCCCACTCCAGAGAGTGCAACAGTAGGGAAAGGGTTGGATAGCATAGGGGTAAAACTTACTATTCCCACTCCAGAGAGTGCAACAGTAGGGAAAGCGTTGGATAGCGTAGGGGTAAAAATTACTATTCCCACTCCAGAGAGTGCAACAGTAAGGAAAGCGTTGGATAGCGTAGGGGTAAAACATACTATTCCCACTCCAGAGGGTGCAACAGTAGGGAAAGCGTTGGATAGCGTAGGGGTAAAACTTACTATTCCCACTCCAGAGAGTGCAACAGTAGGGAAAGCGTTGGATAGCGTAAGGTAAAAATGACTATTCCCACGCCAGAAAGTACAACAGTAGGTAGAGCGTTGGATAGCGTAGGGGTTAAAATTACTTCTCCCACTCCAGAAAGTGCAACAGTAGGTAAGGCATTGGATAGCGTAGAGGTAAAAATAACTATTCCCACTACAGAGAGTGCAACAGTAGGGAACGGGTTGGATAGCGTAGGGGTAAAAATTAATATTACCACTCCAGAGAGTGCAACAGTAGGGAAAGTGTTGGATAGCGTAGGGGTAAAAATTACTATTCCCACTTCAGAGAGTGCAACAGTAGGGAAAGCGTTGGATAACATAGGGGTAAAAATTACTATTCCCACTACAGTGAGTACAACAGTAGGGAAAATAGATACTTCATATATTTTTAAAAAATATATATATATTAATATCTATAAAAAAATGAATTAAAAGTTATTACCAATTTAATATAATGTAATAATTAATTAATTACAAATACTAATTTAATTTAATCATTACAATTAGTTATCTATTAATACTAATTATTTACAAATTAGCAATTAATTAATTAGTAATTAAAAAGTTACTTAACAAATAAAATCTATTAAATACCCCACAAAAATGAACATATGTAATTAGTTATAATTAAATTACTTCCCACCCTAATCCCCTATAAACCCACAACCCACTACAGACAATAAATTAGTAAAATTAACATAAGTATCAATTAATCAATTAAATAAAATTAATTGGCAATTAAATTTGAAATAATTACCAAATAAAAATTATTTAACAATTAATTATAAATAAATAACACTACATAAATTAACATATTTAATTAAATATAATTAAATTACTTCCCACCCTACTCCGCTATAAACCCACAACCAGCTACAGAAATTAAATTAGTTAAATTAACATAATTATCAATTAATCAATTAACTAAAATTAATTGGCAAATAAAATGTAATTAATAACAAAATAAAAATTAATTAACAAATAATTATAAACAAATACCAATAAATAAATAAATTTACATATTTCATTAATCATAATTAAATTACTTTCCACCCTATTCCCCTATAAACCCACAACCCGCTACAGAATTAAATTACACAAAATTTAAATAACATTAAATTCATTATTAAATTACCTTATAACATAAATAAACACTTTTAACACATAAAATACACTATAAAAAATTCAATATTACTAAATGTTCGATATTTTTATTAACCTATATTATGTACTTTGATATTTTGACTATCTATATTTTAAAATTCGATATTACTTTACTTACCTTCAAAACAATATTTTTGATGTCTATATTCTGTCCATTCAATATTCTGTCCAGCCTATATTTTGTACTCTATATAATGTCCATTCGATATTTTGTACTCGATATTTTGTCTGTTTACCGATTTAATTGTTTCCTTTGCTCCCCTGATGGAAGGTACTAATAATATATTGCTACCTTGATTATTAATTGCCCTGAATGATTTGCCAGCAGTGATTTTGATCCTAGATAAACGCTTATTGATTTTAATCAACCTAACTGGTGTGGTGTCAGTCATTGTGTGCGTTTATTGGCTCAGTGGATGTGTGTGCTGATTGGTCACTTTACACCTAAACATTCGGGTGCCTGCCTGCTCGCGCCAAGCTACCCGCTGTGGGATTGCAGACCCCAGTTCCTACAGGCGTTAATGCAAAGTTTATGGTTTCTGGCTCCTGGACAGTAAACTATCGGAAATGTATTGTGGTACAGCGCAGTAGGTGTAAGAGTCAGAGCACCAGCGTTTACTGCTGGGGCGCACCAGCAGTCCCAGCCCCTGCCCTAACGTCGGCCGGCGTGAGAGTGTATATAATAAAGATGGGCGGAGCTGCGAGGGCAGTCTGCGCCTAACCTACACACACCGTGTGGGTGTGTTTATTGCTGCACGCAGCAAGGCCTCAGTGCACAGCCAACGGTGTGAGGGTGGCCCCCCAAATGTTACATTGGTGACGAGGAGCGGAGTAACATAAGCCTGCTCCTGTCCATCTGAGCAGCACCTCAGTAAATCCAGGCCTCGTGGGCGTTGTGTGCATACTAAAGCCCCTGCCAGGCAACACCTCAGTGATACCTGACGTGCCTCAACCTTGGATCAGCAAAAGACACACAATTGATGGACGAAATGCAGAACAAATCAAAACATTCATCCCCAGTCAAGAGATCTGGGTTAAATCCATCATTCTTTTGCTCAACATGCCACCCCAGTTTAGACCTGGCCATATGCAAATCAGTCTTGACCCTGTGCCTCATGGGAACAGTCCAGCCCGAACTGCAAAGACAGGTCTTCCCTAGACCGGAAACAAGGATCCTAGGACCGGTTCACTCCTCTTCAGCCAGGATAGCTTGAATCCGGTGACACAGTGAGCCTGGGACCCACGTCTGGGCAGCCCCAGTGCACTTAGGGCGAGAAAGCAAAAGATACACAATTGATGGACGGATCAGGCAGCTGCTAAGGGGCAGCAGGACATGGCGATCCTTTTCAAGCTTTAGCATCCACCGGTCAAGATGATCGGCTCCGCGCAGGCTGGGTGAGTCTCGCACAACACGGAGAAGGTCTCACAAGTACCCCTCATCCCAGGCCCGCCTGACCACATGCCACGCGATGAGGCACATGTGGGCCCACGCTATACCCAGTATCCTACGCAACAAGGCCCACCACTTGTGTGCAACACTCTCACCAGGCTGCCTCTCTGTGCCCACGCCTACCACCATTGGGGATCAAGACTATGCCGCCCAGGCCCCAGCGCCAGCACCGCCTTACTACCCCCCCTCAGGTGTCCTGCCTCCATTCAGTGAGTCAGCAGACCCCACCATGGCAGCGCCAAGGTGGAAGACCTGGCATGGCCGCCTGGAAAACTATTTCATCGCCACAAGGGAAAAAGATGGAGCAGTAAAATTCTCGCTGCTGCTCTATTATGCTGGGGAAGAGATCTATCTGCTATTTAAGCACCTACCGAACACGGGCCCCCCCTGAACTCTATGCTGCAGCCGTCACCGCCTTGAATGCTCACTTTGACTCACAAATGAACCTGGACTTCCAACATGTCGAGCTGAGGCAAGCCAAGCACAGGGTGAGTCAGTGGACGCTTTTCATGCTTGACTCAGGAAACTAGCCAATACTAACCTTGTGGGGGATCGTGCAGCGGAAGAAATCAGAGCCCAGATGATCCTTGGGATACGCAGCAAAGTACTGCAAGGACTCATACTCAGGCAGACAAACATACCAATGAACAACATCCTCATCCTGGTGCAGTCTCACGACCTTTTGGCGATGCGGGCAGAAGAAATGGACATGGCATTAGAGCGTAGGGTGGAAAGAGAGTAGTTGTCAAAATGGAAAGGACTGATGCAGTCAGAAGAAGAGACAAGTCATACAAGCCACGAGGAACATCCCGCGCAGCCATGCCCGGCGCAAGGGAAGACTTGTGGCATTGCGAACCACTTCACATTAGTGTGTAGAAAGAAAACACACCGCATGGAAGGGGGCCGACACAAACAAGTGAGGAGGATGGTTCACCAACTATCGCATGTCTTGCTCGCATCTCAACATGGAGGGAAGAAGAGAAAGCGGGCAGTCTACCAAGGAGACGATTCAACATAGGAAGACGATGAGGAGACATAGAGACATACCTAGTCTTCTTCACCCGAGCCCTTCAGAGTAGGAGACAGCCCCAACCTCGCTGAGCAGTACAGATTTTAGGGTCAGATGTCAATGCGGTAATCGACACAGGAGCCACGGTGACAGTAATGTGGATCCAGCAATACAACAAGCTAAGACCGAAACCGGAACTCAGACCATCGAAAGCCCAAATCTTTGCATATGATAGCGACTCACCAGTGCCCCTGCACTGCAAAATTACTGCACGTAGTGCGGTCAGAAGGCATTGAGATCACCATTGACATCCATGTCATAAACCAGGAAGTGGACATGCTGCTCAGCAGCCAAGCGGCTGAAGATCTAGGGCTGGTGATGTTAGCCAGGAGAGTACAGGCAGACCAGAGAGAAGAGTTGCTGAGCTAGCAGAGAGCTTTTCAAGGTTGTAGGGAAGATAAAGAGAGCCCCCATCCGACTACAAATAGACCTGGCCGTCCCGCCAACAGCCTTAAGACACCGTAGGATCTTTTTTCATATCCGACCACTGGTAGAAGAAGAATTACAGAAGCTGAAGACCAAGGGGTCATAGAGAAATTGTCCAGGCCCACACCGTCCGTGTCACCCATGGTAATCACAGAAAAGCCTCGCCAGCCAGGGAAGATCAGACTCTGCATTGACATGCGCCTCCCAAACAAGGCCATTCGTCATGAACCCCACATAACGCCGACTATGGACGACATTGTGGCCGACCTGAATGGATCCAGATGATTCTCAAAGCTGGATCTGAATGCAGGCTATCACCAACTAGCCCTGTCCAAAGACAGTCGATACATAACTACGTTCAGCACACACCTAGGCCTCCGGAGGTATAAGCGGCTGCATTTTGGCATATCCTCTGCTGCCAAAATATTCCAAAATGCCATTAAGGAGATCCTAAATGTGAGTGATGATATCCTCATCTACTCAAAGACAGCGGAAGAACATTATTGGCACCTGAGAGCCACCCTGAAGAGACTTCTGGACCATGAAGTCACCCTACACAAAGAAAAGTGCCTGCTGTTCCAACAAAAGATAGAGTTCTTCAGCTACATGTTTACCCAAGAGGGCATACTGGTCGATCCACGGAAATCCCAAGCTATCAAAACCGCATATGCCCCCCTTACCATGGCGGAAGTACGCAGCTTCCTGGGAATGACCACGTATTATGGCAGATTCATTACAGACCTAGCTACACTTGCAGAACCCTCGGAAATCTCACTGGGGCCGATGCCATGTGGAGTGGGGCCCAGACAAAGAGACAGCATTTCAGGCCACCAAGAGGGCCCTCCTCGACCACACCATGCTGGTGTACTTTGATCCCGCAAAGAGAACAGAAATCCTTGTAGACGTCAGCCCCATTGGCCTAGGGGGAGTTCTCACCCAAGAACAGGAGCCCGGCCGATGGGCCGCCCTGGCGTATGCCAGCAAAGCACTATCTCCGAAAGAGAAACAATATTCTCAAATTGAAAGAGAAGTCCTAGCAATCCATGGGGCCGCAGGCACTTCCACTTAAACATTTGCGGACACCCGTAGGCCGTTGTCACGGATCACCAACCTCTGGTGCCACTATTCAGAGGGTCAGCACCTCAACCGCCACCACGAATTAAAAGGTGGGCCATCGGGTTCCAACACTACGACATGGACATGATCTACCGGCCCGGCACCAAGAACCCGGCCGACTTCCTATCAAGGCTCCCAGACACAACCCGAGAAGGAAGCTAAGAACCCAGCAGTGATGACACTGAGGCACACCTAGACATGATCTCAGCACTGGCGTGCCCTCGAGCACTGATGCTCGAAAAAGTAGCTACGGCAGCCGAGCACAACCCAGTCATAATCAAGGGTTGGGACACCATCCAAGGAGGGCTGTGGCATCAATTCTTACATTCAGCAAACACATGGTGACATGGTCAAGCCCAGAGAAGGAAAACCTGATGCACATGTGGAGGATCAGGAACGAGCTAAGCCTCAACAAAGGAGGCATTCTCCTCAGAGGATCCTGGATTGTCATACCGGCATCCCTGCAGCTGCAGGTAACACAACTCGCCCATGGAGGGCATCAGGGAGTGGAAAAAATGAAGGCCCGCATGAGGGAAAAGGTCTAGTTCCCAGGTATGGATGCCCGAGTAAAAGAGACCGTCCGAAAGTGCCCATCCTGCCAAATAACGAGCGGGCCCGAAAAACCAGCTCCCTTCCACACAGAGGAACACCACCAAAGCTCATGGGAAAAGTGAGCCTGGACTTTGGGAGTTTTCCAGAAGGGCGTGTCACACTAACCCTCATCGATAGCTACTCCAAGTAGCCAGTGGTAGAGGTCATGAACTCAATGGCTTTCCTGTGCATTGGCCCTGCCCTAGAGATTATGTTCACAATGTTTGGATGTCCAGACAAGCTTCGCAGCAACAATGGGCCCCCGTTCCAAGGACATGAGTTCAGCGAGTTCATGCACCACTATGGCATCCTGTACCAGGGCATCACCCCGCAGTGGCCCCAAGCCAACGAGGAGATTGAACGACTCATGAGAATGATAAACAAGACTCTTTGCATTGCCGTGGTGGAACAAGGCGATCAAGAACAAGAGCTGCAGAGATTCCTGCGGGAGTATCGGAGCACACAGCCCTGCTCAACGCTACAAGCACCCTGGGCGCAAATGTTCAACGGCACCCGACGGAATGGGCTTCCGACTGCTCCGGTGTGGTCTCCCCCTCCATTGAATGAAGAAAGTGCCCTCAGGAGGAGAGAGAAGCGCAACAACACCGCTAGCCAAGCTCGGAGAGCGTTATCCCACCAACTACAGGAAGGAGACACCGTCATCATGAAGGACCTGAGGCCCGTGGGAAAGTTCCGGATTCGTTACGAGCAGGGGTACTGGACAGTGATCAACAGACTAGGAACCCTGGTGACTGTCGAGAAAGTGGGAGAAAAAGTGACCCGCAACATCTCGTGGTTCAAACAAGTAGACAGACCTACTCCTCCTACTGCCATCATGAACTACGCTGGGGAGAAAGAGGTCAGCCTAGGGGAGCTCCAAGGAGCTGACGACCACCATCCAGAATCGACCACCTTGCCGGAAAGCCCAGAGGCTGCCCGTGAAACTCCGAACCTGCCACCAGCACCCAGCCCGCCAGTCCCTGCCTCAACTACCGGCAGGGGCCCTTCCTGGTATGCTCTGAGAGAGAATCCTCCACCGATCACTCGCCTGAGGGACTTTGCCTGCCAAGTAAGTTAACTACGAGACTCTTGAGATCCAGTCAAGGACAGAGTTAAGATGGGATGTAACAGTCAGCGCACCAGCATTTACCACTGGCGCACACCAGCAGATCCCTGCCCCTGCGATCACTCCCCCCCCCTCCCAAATGTTACAGTAGGGACATGTTTCCTTAAGTTATTTTCTAGGGCCAGTACTATTCAGATTTTTCAAAGACATTTGAATAAATTTAAATTCACTATCATCTGCAATTTCCCATAATAATAATTTAAAGCAGAAATGATTTTGAGGACACAGCAATTACTTTCTGGTGCTTGCCATTAAAGGCAAATCTGAAGCCAGCTCACTGCCGCCATCTGTGCTTACTTGAGGAATGACAGCATTTGAATGTATCTTTGTACGACACAGGTCCAGCCATCTACCGGTAATCCAAAAACAGTTTGAAATGTTTAGGTAAACTAGGACATTTTGGGGCATATTATCAAGGGGGTTTATCTCCGCTTCTTTGGCTTTAAAAGCCAAGAAAGCGGAGATAAAATTATCTCCCTATTACCTAGCTGCCGCTAACACCAGTTAGCGACAGCTAGTAGGAGATAGCGACCATCTTGGGCCCCACTTTGCATGTCAGTGATATTTATCACTAATGAGATGCAAAGTGGGCGTGTCAAGATGTTAGAGACTGAAAACAGTCGCTAACATCGCTATCTCCTATTACCAACTTTTGGAGATATTCGCACTAAGCGGGAATATCTCCAAAAGCTAACACCTGCCCTGAGCAGTTCTTAGCCATGTTATCCAATGGGAGGTGGATAACATGGCTAAGAGCATTAGCTCGCTAATGCATGAATATCGCTGACTTTTCAGCGATATTCATGCTTTGCAGCGATTTTTACCGCATTTGCGTTAAACCTTGGTAATACCAAGGTTTATTTGCGGTAAAAATCGCCGCAGCGCTGCGGTAAATTTTTGTCTCTAACCAAGCAATAGCGATAATTATCGCTATTGCTTGGTAATATGCCCCTTTGTTCCCATAGGGAATCCATCTTTAAAGAAAATATTACACCTCCAAAATGACTGACTGCTAATTGATGCTTACCAAAAGCACAGGAGTTTGATGAGAAATGATAATTGCCAGTATCTATTACTTCAGTACATGAGATTACATCATTTGCAATCTGAATGCATGTTTAAGAGACAAAGCATACAACAGGCTTACAGAAAAGAACTTCACTTCTTGACAAATCAGAGCTTTCGAAAATGACTCTTCAAGTCAAGTGTACAGCAGTCTACTTAAGAATAGCGGTCAACAAAATACTGATGGCAGAGTCAAGGCATTCACAAAATGTTTGCAGTTAAATGTACATTCATTTTCTGATATCGGTTTTGGCATTTTAATATACCATGAATGTAACGTAATCCATTACTCATTTGTCTTTAAGAATATCAGCATAGGGACATTTACTGCAGTCGAAGGAAAGTGGGCAAATGCTATGATCAAGAAGACACACCGCATTGACAGCTTCTGTTAAGAATCGGCAATTACAAGCTGTCTTTTGTCACAAATTACTTTCCAGGAACTCGCATTAACTCCCTGTTCCTAGAAGAAGCGAGCTTTCAAGACTCACGTCTGTGAGGGCTTCGATTCCTAAACTATTCTTGTAATTATACGAAAATTCTTCTGCCCAGTTTAGCATCTTATAAATCTGGGAGAATGATGCCACGAGGAACACATGTTTAAATATAACCCCACGATGAACACGTTTAAATGAATTTAGAGCGCCCTTTTATCGCTTTAAGCTTTCACAGCGCTTCGAAACCCCCTTTTAGGACAGGACTAAAGACATCTTTAGATTTCTCATTAACCTTGCGCAGTCTAACAAATTAATAAATATGCAGACTTATTTCTATGTAAATAGAGTTGCTTTTGTCCACCCCTGAGTATACATTGGTTAATAAACTGTAATTTATATTTTGCTTCCGCCCATCAAAACGCAATGGGACATTTGTCATTTGCGAACCCACTTCAGCCATCGGTTCTCTTGCACTATGAGTGACAGCATATTGCCTGACCACATCTGCACATCTGCTTATAAACAATACAATATAATGCAGGATAACGGGAGAAACTATTCTTTCCTTTCCTTTTTAATGTACAATTTGTTTTATTGGTAAACTTTTATATTCTATTGCACATGCGTGTGAAAACAAAGCACAACATTGCATCTTGCTAAAGCTATTGATTTTTCCCATGAGGGTTTCTTGATGTATAATGGGTTAAAACTGCAAGTAAGCCTCCTGTTGTGTTGTCATGTATCTAGCATTCAGAATAATTGAATGGATGACAAAACAATAAACAATCCTTGGCTGAGCCTATTTCGAGAGACCTGTTATACCGACCTTTTTCAATGTTCTGATTGGTTACCAACAATCTCCATGTCACTGGGTCCTACTTTTCTTCTTCACTATCCATATATTATGAGGCTGAGTCATGCCCAGGGACAGGCGAAAATGTTAGTCTAACGCATTCATACCCTGCCCTCGACCTCTCACCTGGACATCCAGTTTATACTAACTAAGGAGTACAACACAGACTTCACAGGTAAGCAAGGTGGTGGGAAACCAGGGCTGGGCCAAGGAATAACAGGAATCAGTGGAAATATAAATACGAGGAATTCATAATGGCATGAATACTTTCTTCTTCCTTGCCACAGTGCACACATTATGTGCAATCAGCAATGTGTGTTAAGTCTTCATTTAACACTTCTCAGCAGTTCCCCAGGTGTCCTGCTCCATGTAGGCACGTAGATAACTTATGAAAATACTGGCTTGGTGAGGGGTGGGGCTTGACACTGATAGAGTGGCACATGGTCTGCTCAGCTGTTGGCAGGTTGCCTCCAATTGAGTGCCCTTCCACAGAAGAGCAGGGTCAGCCAGTGAGCGTATGATTTGGAGCTTGGAGTGGACATAGTGTCATTCCAGGAGAACAATGTGCATTAAGCCCCATAACCAACTTAAGTTGGCATCTCTGGTGACCCCAACTTGATTGGCTGTAGGCGAGGCCCTTCCCTGCCACACTGGTGGAGGGTGGTTCCATATATAAGCATCTGGAGAGCTTTGCCTACACCTGAGCATGGAGCCGTTCTCCTCTTTCCCCGAATCCGGATGAGCTCCAAGAGCTCTGCTGACTCCAAAAGGACAGCTGCAGGGCCACGATGCAGCTGAGGACCAGCAGAGAGTGCAGAGCAGCGGTGAGAACTAGAGTATTTAGCAGTTGGCCACAAGGAGTTGGAGGTGATGAGAGGGGGTTCGCCTAAAATGAAGATGGAACTGACTGGGGGCCCATTCCCACCTCTACTTCCACAATATCTGAAAGTACTATATGGTGGACAACACTTTGTTGAGCCATGGGCCATTCCCTAGTAGCACTGGGTGGCATCTTTCTGAATCTGGCAAAGGTGAGGACTGTGAGGGTTAGCACCGAACACTAACTGGGCAGAAATATCTCACTGAGCTAACAGCAGTTATGTTATACCTGCAGCTCTCTACAATCTGCATTTGGACATCTTGGATGTTATGACAGAGGCACCTAAAGGAGTTACCTATATTGCACAGAAGAATCAAGGCTGGGAAGCAGAGCCCCGTGCAATGGCATACCCTGGCTATTGGAAAGGCTTATGCATCAACAAGAGATAGCTGCTTTAATTCCCTGGTGGGTTGTCTGAGGGACAGGGGCTGGATCATCAAGCAGCTACTGTAGCTTTCAGCAGAACAAACTCAGGGGGGATTGCTTATTGTAAAATACTAGTAGCAGAGGGCAGCAAAGAAAGTATCTGCCTTAACTGCGTATCGACATGGGGTGGGGGGTCTCTTGACAAACTTGATACTATTTTAACAGCCTTTAATGTGAGTAGGGACACCTAGGAGAATGAAGTTGGCACAGTGGTGGTTGACCTCGGCCTTCTCAGAGACAATCATTGATAAACATTTGAGTGCCTTTCCAAAAATGGGTACGGATGTCCATAACACACATATGAATGACCTGACTGAATGGATTCAATACTTGGAGTACAGCACTGAGGCCTCAGAGGGACGGACATGCTGCAACAATATAAGAATTGTTGGACTACTGAAATGTAGTGAAGGGACGTGCATTGCAATTTTCCTAGAGAGTTGGTTAAAGCAAGTGATAGATGCAAGGGACCTGTCTGCCTTCTTTGCACTAAAGAGGGCGCTTAAGGGCACTTAGAGTCCCAGCGAGAGTGCTGCCACCCGGGACACCCCCTTGATCAGTGGTTGCTGGATTTCTCCATTGAGACAGAGATACATACTTCATCTGGCACATGAGAAAGGACAAATACGCATCACAA
Source organism: Lissotriton vulgaris (assembly GCF_964263255.1). NCBI lineage: Eukaryota > Metazoa > Chordata > Amphibia > Caudata > Salamandridae > Lissotriton > Lissotriton vulgaris. The sequence goes on from NC_141689.1 coordinate 1,786,349,822, forward strand.
ATAATAGATTACTGATCTTCTCAGACTTCACTGTGGCAGTGCAACAGCAAAGCGGTTCCTTTAAGAAGGGGAAACTCAAGCTCCAAGACATGTGGCTAAATATGCATTATTACTCTAGCTGAGATAAAAAGCCTGAAATACTCGTGCTCCAAATTCTTTTCTGACTCACAAAACATGTGGAACTGAACTGAAGAGCAGTTCAATGATGGAAGATTGAAGGAGAAAAACACAGGTTTCCTGATACCATGCCACTGAAAACGGAACACAAAAACATCATATCTTAAACACCAATCACATAGACAGATCCAAACTGACAGAGATGTGTGCACGGAAGTGGCAGATCTATTCACACACAGCCAGAAGAGAGAAAAAGCCACTTCCTTGTCTGAAATAGAGGCTTATTTGAATGCCAACTCAGATTCATCACTGAATATAGGAGGAGAAAAGCAAATGCCTAGGGTCACCCCGAACACAGTTGACAAGATCATTTGACCCTGACAAAATGTGAAATTTAGATGGCTCCAGTTGAGTCTTCTGTAAACAGATAAAATCGAAAAGGCAGCTAAGGCGCTGTTGCCTTTGTGACTCACTTAAAAATCAGATGATTGAGTGACTTGCTGCTTCTACAAACACACCCTTCATGTCGACAGTTTGATACTAACCTACACTGGACATTTGATCTATTGATGATTTGAGTTTGGCAGTAGGTGTTGTCCGCCTATCCAGGGTTGGAAGAGTCGGCCAAGTTGCATCTTTCCAAAAGTGGCATTTTTAAAACTGTGATGATACATTCAACTTTACTGTTAAAGAGTATTTATCATTAAAATTCCATAGGTACTGAACATGAAACCTCTACCTCCTTCTAATGGCAAATACAGCTTATTAGATGTAACAAGGAATCCCCAAAGTTAACCTATGGGAGGGGGAGACCTCAAGATAGTGAAAAACTAATTTGGCATCTCCAATGCCCTGCAACGCCGGCACTCCCGACTTCAACTGCACAGAGTTTGATCTGCAACACACGTGACTTCAGGGGCCCGACGACTCCTGCACCAGCCTCTGGAACCGACACCTGCCGACGCCGGCTCTCGGAGCTCTCTGGGATGTCCCTGAAACCCTTCATTTCTAAAGGCACTGAGTTGCAGGACTTCCCGACACTGTAGCTGGCCTGGGACGCCGCAGTCAGCCAGAACTGTTTGGATTTGTTGTTCACGACACTGTGATCGTCCCTGACGGAGCTATCAACTTCTAAGAATTGTATGGTGAATTTTTATCATTTTTGGTCTTGTTTGCACAGATAAAATATTGGATATTTTTCTAAAACTGGTGTGGTGTTCTTTTGTGGTCTCTTCCCTATTTTACTGATGTTTATGTGCAAATGCTTTAGACACTGTATCTGAGATAAGCCTGACTACTCGTGCCCAGCTACCAAGGGGGTGAGCAGGGGTTATTTTAGGTGTGTAACTCCCTCATCCTGACTAGGAAAAGGGTCCCTACTTGGACAGGGTAACAACCTGCCAACTAAAGATCCCCATTTCTAACACCGCATTTCTTCCAGCAAAAGTGGAGCAGGAAAGGGGTTTGCCCCCCCACTCTCTGGAGATTCCTGGGTTGGATTTCAAAGGCTGCATCACTTTTGAAGCTTCCCGCTAAGGAAGGCCATCCTGCCCTGGAAGAAGTGTGAAGCACCTCTACCCAGAGCAGGCTTTGTCTCTGTCTTCTGAGAGTGCGAAATCTCATGCCATGAGGGCAGAACCATGTCTGGTGGTGGCAAACTAGTGGAAACAAGTCAGGAACAACACCTGTGCTTGGTAGGTTGTCAGGGTGGGCTCTAAAAGGGTCACTTGTGTGAATATAATAATAAATCCACCACTGGCATCAGTGAGGACTTATTGAGATGAGATGTTTGGTACCAAATATCTTAGTAATCAGCAAAGCCATCATTGATCTAGGAACCTCCTGTTGACAAGTGTCCAGGCGATGTACTCTTTATGGATTGCCTGTTCACTTACAACATTACAGAATGGACTGGACATTGTTGGGGCATATCTGCTCATGCTGGTATGCCCTCACACTGGATATAGTGCATCTTACCTAGGGCTAAAGGCCTGCAGTAAGGGTGACTTACTTATGTGTTATGCAGTGTATGGGAGACATGGCACACAGGGATTTGTGTCATGCCAACTCTTTAAATTTTCCTGCACCAGGACACACCGCCTGCAATGGCATAGTGCATAGCGTTGGTTAGGGGTCTCTGGGTTGGCACAATCAGTGCTGCAGCCCCAGAGGGCTATCTTCAGCACCCATGTCTTTTGTGCTAGGTGTACAATGTACAAGGGACTCATAGAGGTAGCTGAAGTTGCGCCAATCATGGTACAGTGTTTGGGAAGGAGATCTGGCACTTGGGAACCTGGTTAGCAGGGACACAGTGGACTTACAGTTCAAAATTACATCAGGCAAATAGCGAGAGCTAACCATGCAAAAAGAGGCACTTTCCAACAGCTCTACTTACACTTGAATTGACTGTGCCTTGCCTTCACAAAAAATGGCTGCATATCCCATGTAGTTAGTCTGTAGCCAGGGCAGGGGAGGCAGGAAACCTCTGCACTTCAAAGGAAAACCTCTAGAAGCTTCTCCCACTTCAAAGGAGGCAACTGGTATAAACATTGGACCTCAAACACCAATTTGTCAGTACACTGGGCTGCTGTGCGACTGAAAGGAATGCTACTCTGCTGGACCACAGCCTAGCTGAACTGCTGCCTTGCTGGATTACTGCCCTGCTGCCCTTCTGCTGGAATCATATTTACAACAAGGGGTGGTGAGGGACAGAGTCTCTGAATTAAGCAGAAAGCTCTCACCCAGTCAAGAGATCAGGGCTAGATCCAACACCGTTTTTTAGCTCACTGCACCATCCCAGTTTCAGAACCTGGCTGTATGCAAATTAGTCTGTTCCTGTCCCAGTGCATGATGGGAACAGGGCAAACCAAACTACAAAAGCCAATTCTTACACTGGGAAGGAAACAAGCTCCCGGGGACCGGTTTCTGGCATTGCAGCCGTCTTCGGCCCGGTTTGCTTGAATCCTGATGGTGCAATGAGCAAGGGTCTCACATCTGAGAATACCCTTCCACGCTTAGGGTGGACAAAAATATTTACAACAAGGGGTGGTGAGGGACAGAGTCTCTGAATTAAGCAGAAAGCTCTCACCCAGTCAAGAGATCAGGGCTAGATCCAACACCGTTTTTTAGCTCACTGCACCATCCCAGTTTCAGAACCTGGCTGTATGCAAATTAGTCTGTTCCTGTCCCAGTGCATGATGGGAACAGGGCAAACCAAACTACAAAAGCCAATTCTTACACTGGGAAGGAAACAAGCTCCCGGGGACCGGTTTCTGGCATTGCAGCCGTCTTCGGTGATGGATAAAGCCCTGATCTTTGGACTGGGTAAGAGTGGTCTGCTTAATTCAGACACTCTGTTCATCACCACCCCCTTTTCTGAATCGTTTGTGGCCACTATAGGTGTGGCAGGGTATACTCAGACATGAGTCCCTTTCTCACTGCTCCATCAGGATTCAAGCAAGCCGGGCCGAAGACGGCTGAAATGCCAGAAACCGGTCCCCGGTAGCTTGTCTCCTTTCTGGTGAAGAATTGGCTTGGTAGTTTAGTCTGCCCTGTTCCCATGATGCACTGGGCCAGGGACAGACTGATTTGCATATAGCCAGGTTCTGAGCTGGGATGGGGCAGTGAGATAAATAACGGTGATGGATAAAGCCCTGATCTTTGGACTGGGTAAGAGTGGTCTGCTTAATTCAGACACTCTGTTCATCACCACCCCCTTTTCTGAATCGTTTTTGGCCACTATAGGTGTGGCAGGGTATACTCAGACATGAGTCCCTTTCTCACTGCTCCATCAGGATTCAAGCAAGCCGGGCCGAAGACGGCTGAAATGCCAGAAACCGGTCCCCGGTAGCTTGTCTCCTTTCTGGTGAAGAATTGGCTTGGTAGTTTAGTCTGCCCTGTTCCCATGATGCACTGGGCCAGGGACAGACTGATTTGCATATAGCCAGGTTCTGAGCTGGGATGGGGCAGTGGGATAAATAACGGTGATGGATAAAGCCCTGATCTTTGGACTGGGTAAGAGTGGTCTGCTTAATTCAGACACTCTGTTCATCACCACCCCCTTTTCTGAATCGTTTTTGGCCACTATAGGTGTGGCAGGGTATACTCAGACATGAGTCCCTTTCTCACTGCTCCATCAGGATTCAAGCAAGCCGTGCCGAAGACGGCTGAAATGCCAGAAACCGGTCCCCGGTAGCTTGTCTCCTTTCTGGTGAAGAATTGGCTTGGTAGTTTAGTCTGCCCTGTTCCCATGATGCACTGGGCCAGGGACAGACTGATTTGCATATAGCCAGGTTCTGAGCTGGGATGGGGCAGTGAGATAAATAACGGTGATGGATAAAGCCCTGATCTTTGGACTGGGTAAGAGTGGTCTGCTTAATTCAGACACTCTGTTCATCACCACCCCCTTTTCTGAATCGTTTTTGGCCACTATAGGTGTGGCAGGGTATACTCAGACATGAGTCCCTTTCTCACTGCTCCATCAGGATTCAAGCAAGCCGGGCCGAAGACGGCTGAAATGCCAGAAACCGGTCCCCGGTAGCTTGTCTCCTTTCTGGTGAAGAATTGGCTTGGTAGTTTAGTCTGCCCTGTTCCCATGATGCACTGGGCCAGGGACAGACTGATTTGCATATAGCCAGGTTCTGAGCTGGGATGGGGCAGTGAGATAAATAACGGTGATGGATAAAGCCCTGATCTTTGGACTGGGTAAGAGTGGTCTGCTTAATTCAGACACTCTGTTCATCACCACCCCCTTTTCTGAATCGTTTTTGGCCACTATAGGTGTGGCAGGGTATACTCAGACATGAGTCCCTTTCTCACTGCTCCATCAGGATTCAAGCAAGCCGGGCCGAAGACGGCTGAAATGCCAGAAACCGGTCCCCGGTAGCTTGTCTCCTTTCTGGTGAAGAATTGGCTTGGTAGTTTAGTCTGCCCTGTTCCCATGATGCACTGGGCCAGGGACAGACTGATTTGCATATAGCCAGGTTCTGAGCTGGGATGGGGCAGTGAGATAAATAACGGTGATGGATAAAGCCCTGATCTTTGGACTGGGTAAGAGTGGTCTGCTTAATTCAGACACTCTGTTCATCACCACCCCCTTTTCTGAATCGTTTTTGGCCACTATAGGTGTGGCAGGGTATACTCAGACATGAGTGCCTTTCTCACTGCTCCATCAGGATTCAAGCAAGCCGGGCCGAAGACGGCTGAAATGCCAGAAACCGGTCCCCGGTAGCTTGTCTCCTTTCTGGTGAAGAATTGGCTTGGTAGTTTAGTCTGCCCTGTTCCCATGATGCACTGGGCCAGGGACAGACTGATTTGCATATAGCCAGGTTCTGAGCTGGGATGGGGCAGTGAGATAAATAACGGTGATGGATAAAGCCCTGATCTTTGGACTGGGTAAGAGTGGTCTGCTTAATTCAGACACTCTGTTCATCACCACCCCCTTTTCTGAATCGTTTTTGGCCACTATAGGTGTGGCAGGGTATACTCAGACATGAGTCCCTTTCTCACTGCTCCATCAGGATTCAAGCAAGCCGGGCCGAAGACGGCTGAAATGCCAGAAACCGGTCCCCGGTAGCTTGTCTCCTTTCTGGTGAAGAATTGGCTTGGTAGTTTAGTCTGCCCTGTTCCCATGATGCACTGGGCCAAGGACAGACTGATTTGCATATGGCCAGGTTCTGAGCTGGGATGGGGCAGTGAGATAAATAACGGTGATGGATAAAGCCCTGATCTTTGGACTGGGTAAGAGTGGTCTGCTTAATTCAGACACTCTGTTCATCACCACTCCCTTTTCTGAATCGTTTTTGGCCACTATAGGTGTGGCAGGGTATACTCAGACATGAGTCCCTTTCTCACTGCTCCATCAGGATTCAAGCAAGCCGGGCCGAAGACGGCTGAAATGCCAGAAACCAGTCCCCGGTAGCTTGTCTCCTTTCTGGTGAAGAATTGGCTTGGTAGTTTAGTCTGCCCTGTTCTCATGATGCACTGGGCCAGGGACAGACTGATTTGCATATAGCCAGGTTCTGAGCTGGGATGGGGCAGTGAGATAAATAACGGTGATGGATAAAGCCCTGATCTTTGGACTGGGTAAGAGTGGTCTGCTTAATTCAGACACTCTGTTCATCACCACCCCCTTTTCTGAATCGTTTTTGGCCACTATAGGTGTGGCAGGGTATACTCAGACATGAGTCCCTTTCTCACTGCTCCATCAGGATTCAAGCAAGCCGGGCCGAAGACGGCTGAAATGCCAGAAACCGGTCCCCGGTAGCTTGTCTCCTTTCTGGTGAAGAATTGGCTTGGTAGTTTAGTCTGCCCTGTTCCCATGATGCACTGGGCCAGGGACAGACTGATTTGCATATAGCCAGGTTCTGAGCTGGGATGGGGCAGTGAGATAAATAACGGTGATGGATAAAGCCCTGATCTTTGGACTGGGTAAGAGTGGTCTGCTTAATTCAGACACTCTGTTCATCACCACCCCCTTTTCTGAATCGTTTTTGGCCACTATAGGTGTGGCAGGGTATACTCAGACATGAGTCCCTTTCTCACTGCTCCATCAGGATTCAAGCAAGCCGGGCCGAAGACGGCTGAAATGCCAGAAACCGGTCCCCGGTAGCTTGTCTCCTTTCTGGTGAAGAATTGGCTTGGTAGTTTAGTCTGCCCTGTTCCCATGATGCACTGGGCGAGGGACAGACTGATTTGCATATAGCCAGATTCTGAGCTGGGATGGGGCAGTGAGATAAATAACGGTGATGGATAAAGCCCTGATCTTTGGACTGGGTAAGAGTGGTCTGCTTAATTCAGACACTCTGTTCATCACCACCCCCTTTTCTGAATCGTTTTTGGCCACTATAGGTGTGGCAGGGTATACTCAGACATGAGTCCCTTTCTCACTGCTCCATCAGGATTTAAGCAAGCCGGGCCGAAGACGGCTGAAATGCCAGAAACCGGTCCCCGGTAGCTTGTCTCCTTTCTGGTGAAGAATTGGCTTGGTAGTTTAGTCTGCCCTGTTCCCATGATGCACTGGGCCAGGGACAGACTGATTTGCATATAGCCAGGTTCTGAGCTGGGATGGGGCAGTGAGATAAATAACGGTTATGGATAAAGCCCTGATCTTTGGACTGGGTAAGAATGGTCTGCTTAATTCAGACACTCTGTTCATCACCACCCCCTTTTCTGAATCGTTTTTGGCCACTATAGGTGTGGCAGGGTATACTCAGACATGAGTCCCTTTCTCACTGCTCCATCAGGATTCAAGCAAGCCGGGCCGAAGACGGCTGAAATGCCAGAAACCGGTCCCTGGTAGCTTGTCTCCTTTCTGGTGAAGAATTGGCTTGGTAGTTTAGTCTGCCCTGTTCCCATGATGCACTGGGCCAGGGACAGACTGATTTGCATATAGCCAGGTTCTGAGCTGGGATGGGGCAGTGAGATAAATAACGGTGATGGATAAAGCCCTGATCTTTGGACTGGGTAAGAGTGGTCTGCTTAATTCAGACACTCTGTTTATCACCACCCCCTTTTCTGAATCGTTTTTGGCCACTATAGGTGTGGCAGGGTATACTCAGACATGAGTCCCTTTCTCACTGCTACATCAGGATTCAAGCAAGCCGGGCCGAAGACGGCTGAAATGCCAGAAACCGGTCCCCGGTAGCTTGTCTCCTTTCTGGTGAAGAATTGGCTTGGTAGTTTAGTCTGCCCTGTTCCCATGATGCACTGGGCCAGGGACAGACTGATTTGCATATAGCCAGGTTCTGAGCTGGGATGGGGCAGTGAGATAAATAACGGTGATGGATAAAGCCCTGATCTTTGGACTGGGTAAGAGTGATCTGCTTAATTCAGACACTCTGTTCATCACCACCCCCTTTTCTGAATCGTCTTCTGCCGGAATCAGCTGGATTGTTCCTACACCTGAACCCAGGTCTCCCAGAGTGACTCCAAGGTCTGGTCTGCTGGCCTCCTGTTTAAAGTTACACAGACATTACAGGCTACCAAACACCTGAAACAGTGCCAGATCCAGCTGGAGTAAGCACCTGACCCCCAAGTGGTACCTCTCAGGGCCAGGGCCTAGACCCTTGGTGTGGCCTCAGTGCAGCTGAATTCACATTTTGGGTTCTTTGTGACCGTATACAGACCGTATACAGACCGTTGATGCCTAAATCTTGTCACTCACATTGCTCGCCAATGACAAGTTCCGCCTACTTGAAACTTAGCACTCCAGCATAGACAGCTCGTGGGGAGCACCAATATGAAGCCTGGCCATTTCTGATGAAAACAGGATCTGCGCTACAACGATACCTTTGCAACACCAGACTTGTTCTTTGTGCAAAATCAATGACCGTCCATGATGCTTCCCTGCTCCTCCTGGCTCCCTTCACCGCGAGCAGGACTCCTTGCACTGGACTACGAAGGAAACTTTAAAGGGAGGCTAACCTGATCTCTGTAGCTGACCCACACTCCATCTTGGTCGGTCTGAACTTGTGACTTTGATCTTTCTTGGACTATTTTCACTTAAATCTTTAAAATTGCACATCTTCAGTCTACTGATTGATTTTTGTCATTTTAGTCTTGATTTATTTGTTACATTTTGCTCTATTTTCCTAAAGTGATGTGGGATTTTTTTGCATTGTGTTTTCACTTTATTACAGTTAGAAGTGCTGCATAAATGGAATCCTAATCGACTCTAAGTTAAGCATGACTGTTCTGTGCTAACCTACAAGATGAGTGAGCACAAGGTAATTTGGGGTTTGATGGTGCCTCACTCTGATGAGGATTGTAGTTGCTGCTTGAGTAATGCTTCATCCCTCTCAACCAGTTACCCAATTTCTCTCTTTTGGACTTGCCCCTTTTTGCAGGGTCTTCCCTAAACTTTTTGCCTTTCTCTTGGCCTTTTCTCTGACATGGTGTTGGTGGTTTTAGGCCTCTGGGCACGTTAGCACTGCTGTCCAGTGTAAAGTGCATTCGCTCTCTCTGCTAAAGTTGGTAAGATTGGGCTACACCTGTTTGTCCTATTTAATTTACCTGTCAGTCCCCTGTAAAGTGGTTTCTCATAAAACAAGGGCTCAAAAATAAATGCTACTGGTGGACTTGCAGCGCTGATTGCACCACCCACCAAAGTAGCCTTTCAAACCTATCTCAGGCCTCTGTCATTGCAGGGCCTGTGTGTGCAGTGTTACTGGCACTGTGACGTGGCACTTAAAATGTGTGCCACATCTGTGACCCCCCTTTTACTCCATATCAGTCACTGCTAAAAGGTAGACCCATAGTGCATTGTAAGTAAAAGATAGGACATGTACCTTAAGTGTGTGACATGTACTGGTAGTGACAAACAGCCATTTTGGTTTCACACTACTGTGGGGCTGCCCTCCCATAGGAATGCATTGGGGATTCACTGATAATTGTTTCAGTGGTAATTCCTGCTATGAGAGGAGCAGCGTGGTCAAGTTTAGTATATTTGGAATGGTCCTAATAAATGCTGCGCAACGGTGTGCGCAGATTTATTACAACTATTTTGGAAATGCCAATTTTAGAAGATGGCATTTCTGTGTGCTAGGTGTCTGCCTGCATGATGTGATTTGGCATGTCTGGCTTTTGAGTGACAGGGGCTGGGAGGTGTGTGTGGCTCCAGGAGGGGCAGGGTGAGTCAGCACTAGGCTGAATGGGACATCTGCATTGGGAGTAGCAGGAAGAGTAATCCCCTGACCCTGAATAGGTCTGTGCCTAGCCTGTACAATGCCGGCTCCACCCCCGTGGTGTGTTTGATCACCGAGCCCCCACCTGACAAAGGGAAAGAGGAGCCTTGTTAACAAAGTGCTCTAATTCCCCCCTGAATCAGTTGCATCTGGTTCCCCCAAACCCTGTACTGCAGACAATGGATTGTGTGGTATAAATGTAGGGGCTATGACCCCATGTATTGTGTGCTTGTTCCTGAACCTGCTGGGGTGTGCTGCTGCTGGGGCCCAGGAAGAACCACCATGAGGGTTTGCCTCCCTGTGCCAAGCATTGCCCCCTTTTTGGTGCTTCTTACGCCCTGTGAGCACTTTCTTTTAATTTTCCCAGAAGAGGAAAGCCTGGGCTTCACAGCAGAGAGCTGCAGCCCCTTTTAGAGGGCATCCCGGTGTGGGAGATTCCCCCGTGAAGCCTCGTGGGGCGGGTGCCCACCCTGCATTCTTTTGATACTGAGCGGGAGCCCACCCTGCTTTATGAATATTGACGAGGCAGGTGCCCACCCCGCATTCACCTTTTGCTTCACGGGTGTCCACCCCGCATTGATAATTTTATTTTGGAGAGCAGGTGCCCACCCCGCTCTCATGCTATTTTAAATGGCGGGTGCCCAATCCACATTTTAGTGCCTTTTCCGGGTGCCCACTCTGCATTGTTTATTTTCAGGTGGTGCCCACCCAGCATCCCACTGCCAAGAATTACCGCTGCGACCCGATCAGCCTGACCCGGAAGTCAGAGAAAACTGACTGACGTGGGCGGAGCAGGGAGAGGAAGTCCCTTCCACCGCCGGGGAAGCCGCCTAAAGCCTTGCGGGCTCACCTGCATAATCCTGCCTCCCCGGAGAGGGACCGAGTGAAGCTAGAGTGCTGGGGGAGTCTCCCTTGCTCCTCAGGCTGTCAGGTGGACAGTGCGAAGTGAAGAAGAGGAGCCCGATCCAAACCCCCAGTGAGTGGGGCTGATGCCATTCTTTTTTGTTATTGGTGCTCAAGAGGCACCCAGGCAGTCATGCTGAATGTTTCTGAGTGGTCCCGCCATTGCTGGCCGCTCCACTGATGGAGGTAGTGTTGATTTCGAGAGACCCAGTGGGAGCCCGAGGGCTCAGTCGTGCCAGGGCCCCTTTTCTGTATTCACAGCTGTGCCGCACCAGCGCGGGTAGCTGCTACATTTGGCACCATTATCTGATGGAAGTCCCTGAGGGGGACACAAGAGGCATCATTGTGCCAGTGCGTATTTGCTTCTTCACAGCTGCATCACACCAGCGCAGGCAACTGCAACGTTTTCCACACATTTGCTTTAGAGAGTCCCAGTGGGGACCCACCCAGAAAACACAGTGAGTGCCCATGCCCACACTTGATTTTCCCAGCTATACAGTAATTAGTGACAGCTGCAACATTTAGGTCTGTGCAATTGTGAATTATGCTGCATTGGCAGCCCAAGCCCTGACATTATGGACATAGGGCATTCGAGCCCTCTGAGAAGGCCAGTTGACCAGGGGGGCGGTGTTAGTTTGATATGGCACAAAAACAATTTACTGTGTGTAACAAGTCATAATTTGATGGTTTGAACCTTTTTTGGGTCTTTGGGTAGTGCGCCTTGTATGAAGTGTACATGATTTTTGTACCTCAAGGAAGATGAAGGATACTTTGTTGCCATTGCGACAGATCATCCTCACTGCCATGAATTAAATCAGCCCCGGAATTCTGAAACAGGATGATCTCCTAATGAAGCATTGAAATGCGAAAGATATGGTGATAACAACTTTTGCTTCTGCAGCATACTAACAAAACATTACACAATTGGCTATAGGACAGTGGTAGCTGGTAATCCTTTGCGCGTTCACCTGCTAAAGAAGAAAAGAGAGAGAAAAGTACAAACAAACAAATCCCTATATACATGATCTTGACATTCTCTTTCAACAAATTACCATAAAGGTTGTCTTCATAACAGCTCACTAATCTATCCCTATGCTTTAATGTCATTTGCTCTTACGTTGTTATGTACTGGAGTCAATTCAACCTGTTAAAGAGTTATATCCAGATAGAGAAATAAAAAAAAATCTTTGTCCTATGAAGGCTAGTGATTTCACTGTATCATAGATTTAAGACTCTATTTCTTCATATATATACTATAATTCAAAAACAAAATCAAATCAATGGGCACTTGCAAAATTCTGAATTCAGTTTCAAAGATTTATTAGATTCAACAAAAATTCAACGTAGTATCCCTTCTTTTTATTCTTCTGGTTCACCTTCAAACATAAATTTGAAACTGTTTTTTATACTATCATCTGACTTTTCTTCTTCATACATAGATGCACGATAAGTCCATTAAAATGGCGTGTACTGGGAGAAATCAAGTTGTTGGTTGAGTTGCGTGTCAACCCTGCTCAAACGACAACCACAATCACTGTCAGGGTGAACCACAAAAGTCACTGAATTAACTAATGCCTAACCCTCTGGCAGCTAGGCACAAAGGTTTTCAAAATTGTAAGTTAAACCCCATCTTTACTATTTACTATTAAAGAGGATTTTAAATTACAATTTCTCAGACACAAATCCCTACCTACTCCCAATCAAAAGTTAACTCTTATTAAATGTTAGAAGGCAACCCAATGTTATCCTATGGAAGACAAAGGCCTCACAGTAGTTAAAAACGAATTTAGGAGCTTTTCACTGCCAGGACATGTACAACTTAAAAGTACATGCCCAAAGTTTAAATTACAATGCACCTGGCCCTATAAACTACCTAGGGCCTAAATACATGTGACTTATATGCAATAAAAGTGGAGTGAAGGCAAAAGGTTGGGTGTAGACCACCCTAAGGCTGACAGGTTTAGCATGTGCTTCTGTTCAGGACTCTTCTTGTTGGTGTCTTGGCAACAGGTGATTCACTGTCACTATTCTCGGAATTGATTTCAAGTAATTCTTCTCTAATGTAATCTGATCTCTGTCTTTTAACTGCTTCCGGCCACCTATATCCTTGATGCACTTTCTTGACTTTTGTGACTTCACTTGTGACTACTGCTGAATCTTCTTCACACACAGCCAAACTTGTACCTCTATCAGCATCAGCAACCTGACCCACTGAGCCACTTTTCTTTATGGGTTCTGGAAACTCAAAATTTTAGCTTGACTTTGCCTCAAATTGTATCAGAGGCTGGTTCATATTGCCCATCACTCTAGAACAGCGTTTCTTCTTGATGTTCAACTTGACGATTTCCAAACTGGGTACTCATACTTTCAACAGTAATTTCTTCAAAATCTTCTCCCCCTCTGCATTTACGCAGCAAACTTGAGTTTGACTCTGTAGATTATTCATTGTTGGCACTAATTCATCATCTGAAGTCTTCCGTCTTCTTGTGTGAGCTGCATTGATCCACTGTGGGATTTCAGCACACTTCACAGTAGCGTTAGTCACAAGCAAAACTAGGTGTGGCCCTTGCCACCTCGGTTCCAGAATCTGATGTGCTTCTTGACCAGAAGCCTGTTGTCTGGTTGCAGTACATGCCACTGACTTACTTTTGTAGAGGCTGTTGCTAAATTTACCCAATGAGAGACAGATTTCACCACATCTGTCTGGCCTTTGCAGTAATCTAAAACGATATAATTAATTATTGATACAAGTGCTTCTCAGGGGAAATATTTGGATTCACACAGCTCTGCCATCAAGATCCCATGAGGCAAGAGACCAGTATTTTCATTTTGAGTTCCTCTAATACTCATGCGAGGAAGAGCATCAGGCCATTTCAAATGTGTTGAGGTACACACCTTGGCAAGTTCAGATTAGATGGGTCCATTCATTCGCTCAACAACTCCAGAGGCTTGTGGCTGATAACTACAGTAAAACTTTTGTTCACTCTGGAGTGCAGTGCACAGCAATTGTAGGACCTCATTTTTAAAATGAGTTTCTCAGTCCATCTCAGTAGCAGCCAGCCCAAAATGTGGAATTAACTCCCTCAACTGAGTTTAACCACAGCCATGATGTCACTTCTCTGGGTTTGATAGACCTTGGCCATATAGAAAACAAGCAGACAATCACAAGAAGATATCCAAGCCCCTTGTAAAAATGAATTTCTCCGAAGGCTCCTTGAAGTCTGTTAAATGGGGCTGGTGGTTTGCCTAAGGGACTCATGGTGACAATTGAATGCTTACCCTGATTAATTGTCTGGCAAGTATTGCATCTTTGGCGCAAATCCTTTGCTACACTTCTGAACTTTGTAATTTTCCAATATTTTTTAATGTTTCTAACCATTCCATCTTTTCATGCCTAAGTGTGACTAAGCAGGGATCGGACCGTAAATTATAGCATAGAATCTGGCAAAATAATATTGAAGATTAAGTCATTATAATTTAGCTTTTCCGCGGGGGCCAGGGTGGGCTCCTGGCACCACACGGTGGGCAGTTTTCATGGGGAGTACGATGGCGCTTCCCGACTTATCTTCTGCTGGGCGGAGCCCCGGGACCTGACCCACCCCGGGGGCTTTTTCAGGATCAGCGAAAGAGCCCCATGGGCTTCGTCGTCTGTCCTGGCAGAGGTCAAAGGTTGCCTACCTTCTAGAGGGCGTATCTTGGCCCCCAGGTGCCCTATCATCTCCATTATGGCCTCTTCTTGCTCCTGGTGGCGCTCCTCAGCCACTGTGAGCACCTTCTTTCTCTCCCTTGATCTCCAGGCGGGTGAATGTCGCAGGGAGAGGTCTTCACTGGCTCCCTGTGCCAGCCTTTCACCTGACTTTCTTCTCCTGGGCCTCTCTTCTCCTTGCGCAGAGGCCCAAGCTGCTGCTCATGGGTACTATTCTCCCCATTTGGCACATGGCAGGGTCCTGGGCCAGTCTGGAGGTTCTTCCTTCCAGCTACTCATGGTATCAGGCACCAGCACCAGTCGTCCTCAGCAGTCCACACTCCAGAGAGAGCATCTCTTCCTGTGCGAACACTATTTAACAGATTGGGGAGGGGGCTGGCAGGAAGTCTCTGTTTGCCCTATCACACAGAGACACATCACTTCTCTGCCCCTGCTCCCTCCTTCCTTCCCAGGCCTCTGGGTTTGTTCAAGATGGCATCGTCCAGGGGTCTCCTGCCACATGGTCGACGAAAGCCCCTTCCCCCATGCAGCCTTCTCCCTTGTGCAGCTTGGTGCCTGGCACCATGTGACAGCTGCTGATGGATTAGCCTGTAGCTCCACCCATCTTTTCTTCTTGGAGAGGAGGCCTTTACCTTTGGAATGAAGGCCATTAATCCAGCCTGCCGGGGTCAGCCCCCAGCCAGGCCCTGGTAATAGCTGATTCAGAGGAATAGGAAATTTCTGGATGACCCAAAAGTAGTACAAATTTGACGTTGGACTCTGCAGAATACTTCTTCTCACATAAGTTACAGTGGACAATAGTGCGTGTCTGGAATTTGTAGGCCTTAGGAAAGTGAAACTAGCCCATGGGCTCCACATCCCCATAGGAAAATAATGGAGTGAAAAGCAATAAAACACACTGACTTTCCCTGGCATGTTTCTTCCATATGTCCAAAGCCTATTCCATGTCACCACCCAATTCTGCATAAATCCTGCCACACCAGTCTCTCTGCACCTGCTCCTTGGCTGCACATGCCAGGAATCTCCCCTGTGCGGCCCCTACACGTGTGCACACACATGTACTTGTGTGTCTGCATGTAACCAGACCGGTGCCCCTTACTCCAGCAGCAGCGCAGCAGCCTAGTCAAGCTAGGGGGACACCAGTAAAATCCACATGCAGTCTCTTTCATCATGAGTTCACTGTCGGTGAGTCCCAACTTGTGAGGCTCTCCCACAGTAAAAGCTCAACAATTAGATGCTCAAAAATGCGAAAAATTCGGGTGGATCAGATGGTCAGAACCACCTTCTAACACACTCCAAAACCATACTGGCTATCTGTATAAATCATTAAACCCAATTAATTGGTGAGGCAGCAATCACTTGTCAGGGTGATTAGCTCTGCAAATTACACGGAAATTATGTTAGTATTGTGCTTTAATGTTTTCAGAAATGGAACAGTAAGCTTATGCGGCTTTCAGTATTCCTTCATGTCTCGCAGATAAAAAACATCCACAAACAAAGTCAGATGCGCCATTTCAAGGGAAACATATTTGATATCTAGTCTAGTCTGTTACATTAACACAATTATGGTTGGGATCATGATTATTGTTTGGAATCAGCACCCCTCACCACCCCTTGTTGTAAATATTTTTGTCCACCCTAAGCGTGGAAGGGTATACTCAGATGTGAGTCCCTTGCTCATTGCACCATCAGGATTCAAGCAAGCCGGGCCGAAGAGGCTGAAATGCCAGAAACCGGTCCCCGGTAGCTTGTTTCCTTCCCAGTGTAAGAATTGGCTTTTGTAGTTTGGTTTGCCCTGTTCCCATCATGCACTGGGACAGGAACAGACTAATTTGCATACAGCCAGGTTCTGAAACTGGGATGGTGCAGTGAGCTAAAAAACGGTGTTGGATCTAGCCCTGATCTCTTGACTGGGTGAGAGTATTCTGTTTAATTCAGAGACTCTGTCCCTCACCACCCCTTGTTGTAAAGAGTTTGAGTACGAGGCAGCAAAATCTCATCTGAATGAGGTACCAATCAATGAGCGTAGGACCCATGATAATTCCTTCACTGTGCTCTATTGCAAGCCAAACACCTGCAACCACCTTCAGACAACCAGGACGATCTGCAGATCCTAGATCAATATAGAAAAGCCATTTTACCTCACAGTGCTTCTGAACATTCATGAACAAGGTACACCCATCTTTTCCATGACAGAAAACACAAATTCTTACTCATAATTAGGGCTTCTGAGAACGAATGCACCACAAAGTCTTTCTCTCAGCTCTCGTAAGTCTTTCATGCATTTGCTATCAAATGGTACTGGTTTCTTGATGTCACTGCAAGTAAGCCTCAGTAAAGGCTTTGGAATCAGGGAAAAGTTTGAAATCCACTGACAACATAGCCAACTATTCCCAAAATCATCCTCTTTTCCCTCTGGGTAGTTGGAGGATTTATTTTCAGGATTGCAGAATCACCTTCTTTAGACACTTTACTTGCCCCTTTCTCAAAGTGGTGACCAAAATAAATCACTTATTTTTTAGCATACTGCATCTTTGTAGCTGAAATCCTGTGACCCATATCACCAAGATAGTTCAAGAGCGCAAATGTATGTAACTTGCAATCTTCTTTTGTTTTTGATGCCTGCTTTTACTCAGTGATAGGATTTGGGGGCAAAACAAAACCACACTAATTTAGAAGTTCTGATTTATGCTAAATAACCAATGCTTTTTTACTGGACAATCCCAGCCTCTCAACATACCATAAATTTTCAAATGGAAGGCACAAAGGGGTTTGAGTGCAGCACAAGGTTTACCTTTCATTGCAAAACAGCTAATGCAGAGTAGACCATTGCTAAATCTGGGCGATAATAATATGCCCAAATACATTTCCATTTGTAAAATAGATGAACAAATATGTACTTATTTCAGATTGTGACAGTTGCAGCTGCCAAGCAGTATTTTTATAATTCAAGCAAAGTCAGAAACTTTACTTCTTGAAGATTTGAGCACTGGACAGATTATGGTTACGTTTCCAAACTCAAAATATGTTAAACAAGAATTTTGGTTTCCCTTTCTTTTTTTAACAATGATTGGAGATATTCACTTTTTTTTAGTTTCCAGGAAATGCTCTATGCAGAATTTTAAAAGTAACCTGGTTCGCTTGAGATTATTCATTTACTCCGATGGTAAAAAGGGCCATTGCTGCCATTGCATATGCACCCCTTAAACATACAACACAAATGATATGTTCATATGTAATGATTGATGAGAGTGATAAGTTAATACAATTTTCTGATTTCCTTAGGCATATCCTTTATTCATATCTTCTATTATATTTTCCCTAACTCCTGAGTTTGCAAGTGCTGCCAACACGTGTGTAACACTACATGGCTGAGGGCATGGGACTTTCTCAAGGCTTCGGTTGTATCAAACCGAACAGGCCACAGGAGGATTACACAAGGACGGTGTTAATCCTGATTGCATGCTTCCTATTAAACTAGACCCCTGATATGTTTTCATAAATAGAAGTTTTGCCAAGATGACAATCTTGCTTATCCTAAGTGTTAAGAAAGCCCACATTGGACATAGAGTGAAACATGTGGGAATGCAAATTTTCCTATTACTTAATTATGAGGATTCTCTTTCCAGAGGAATCCCTGCATGAAGAATCTTTATAAATTTGGGAGATTTCAGAAATACCCTTGGGAGTCTATTTAAGCACCAAATAAATTAGGAATCCCTTCAGTTTGGAGAAAAACCTTGAACGGGAGAAGGTTAATGTAAAACAGGAAACTTTGCTAACAATGTGAAAAACAAAATGTATAATCTTTGTACAACCTCATCAAAATTAAAACTTCGAACTCCCCTAATACAGAAGTTAACATTTCAAAATAACACCAATGATGTATACCAATAAGCAAGAAAGGCAGAATGGACCCCAGCTATATGCAGCTCAGGGCAGCTGCATTTCAGAGGTAGCTTCAATTTTGCCCAGGAAGATGTCCTTCATGGTGCAAAAAATGTGCTTCTATTCAATTCATTTCCTTTATTAGGTCACTCACCACCATGATCCATCTATACATATCCTTCCATGACTTAAACCGAGGGTCACACGACTCCTAATTCATAAGTATTTGCCTTTTTACTAGTAGTAATACCAGCGAAGTAAACTCATGCTTTGGTAGATAAACTCTCCACTATTGACCTCATTTCAAAATTCAGCTGCTGTGGGATGATCCCTTATTAGTGTATTCGAAGTAGCCTTGGCAGCACTACAGAGCCTATAGCAGGGATATTAGTTTAGTTGTTTGAATGGCAAAGATCACACTATTTTAAGATGCCAGTGTTTGCATTAAGAAAAAAAAACACTACATGTTGCAGCTACAGTATATGTAGTGATTGAGTGACACGTTTGGATAAAATATTCTCCGAAATGGTCTATAGTTTTTGGTAGATAACACCCATGGAGGGACGCCTATTCTTTGTACACTATTGCCCACATGCATCAAGGTAAATTGCATTCGCAAACGGTGCGAATCGCAAAATTCGGCCCTTTGCGAATGCAATTTCCTTTTTTGGGATGCATCATGTTTTTTTATAATTTCGCAATTTAAGGAATTGCAATTATGTTGCGATTTCTTAAATTGCGATTGCATTTAAGAAATCCCAATTTGCGATTTCTTAAATGCAATGCATCACACTTTAGAAATTGCGAATTCGCAAATAGGGACAGGTAAATTACCATGAAGTTCACCTTCATGGAAATTTGCGAAAACCTTGAAAAATGCACAAAAGTACATTTTTCAAAGTTTCATTTTACACACACACATGCCCTTGGGGCGTGTGTGTGTGAAAAATGTTCTTAAAGTTAAATTTCAGGGGTGCAGGGCTGGTCCTTTGGACCCCCCCCCTGCACCCTTGAAATAGCATTCTCATTTTGCGATTCCTTAATTGCGAATCGCAAAATGAGAATGGCTTCACATTCATTTCTATGGGCCTCTAGGCCCGTAGGAATCAATAGGAAGGGATTCCTTAATTGTGATTCGCAAATTGTGAATCGCAATTAAGGAAAATTAAGAAATCGCAAAATAAATTGCATTTTCTTGATGCATTGCCGTTTGCGAATTCTTAATTGCGATTCCTTAATTTTCGCAATTAAGAATTTGCAAACGGCAACATTGATGCATGTGGCCGTATGAGTGTTACAGCGGTTTTGTTAAAAGCTGCATAAGAAGATGCTTGTTGTATGGCAGTTTGAAGAGAAATGCAAGAGAACCACTTTTCTGATGGATCAAAATTTTATTTAAAGGTTGCATAATGTAGAAATGTGTTAAATTAATAATAGGCAAGCGCTCAGTTTCCAATGGACTAGGAAGTGGACACAGATAATGCTATTGCAGCAATCCATGGGTAATAATGCTTGTCATCTATGGTGTGGGACTATATATCAAGGACTGTATTAGGGCTGTATTATGCATAGTGCTCCTGAGCCTGGGGTTATCCGTTGGGTGACCACCCTGTTCTAGTCTCAATGTATGTGGATGACACCTTTATATACTTGGCGCCAGACCCCAGACTGCTGTCAGATGTCATGTCAGCGTTAGTTGCCTTCGGCCTCGTCTCTGGGTTCCTGATCAATTGGGGAAAACAAGATTCTTCCCTTTGTTGTGGACATCAGAAATGCTGTGCCTTCCTCCGGGTTGAAGGACTGGGTTCTTTTGGACCCAGCGGTGCCAGGGCACAACACCTGAAACCTTCGTGGGTAACCTGTTCCGGCGTACAAGTCACAGAGACACGGGACACTTCCTTCGGCGTCAAAGAGTCAAGGTTTATTTACTGCAGGGAACACAGAAATCACGGCAAGTACAACGCGTGCTACTTGTGGAGACTGCTTCAAATTGGTTATGTGGATCGCTCCTTTTATACAGTTTTTACCCATAGGCTAACATTAAACACAAAGGTTTACAACTCAGTTCCCACATCTAGCTCCCAGAGGGGTCGCTTTGGTCGCTTTGAAACACATAAGGTCCGGAACATAAGTGCGGAAACATTTGGCGGTTCCCAACTGTAAAAACCCATCTTCCCACCATTTAGCAAATTCCAATCAGCAATCAAGTAGATCGAAACAGGAACGAAGACAGGTGCAGAGGAAGACGGAGACAGTGGGGAGATTGGAAAGGGTGTCAAAGGGGAGGTGTCGGGAAACACGAGATACAGGCATCAAAGGGACGTGCCTAATGAGATGCACGGCTGAGACAATAAGTCCGTGCGGCAAGATGAGCCTCGAGCGGCGCCACCTGCCTTACAGTAGCAACCCCCTCGTCATAAAGACACTTTCAAAGAACATGTGTCTTCCGCAAATATCTTGGGAGTCCCAGGGTCGCGAAGCGGACAGCGTCCGTTCGCTGACTACTTGAGGGCAAGAGACAAAATGGATGCCGTATCTAAGATGGAACCCGTGGGTACAGATGAAAAGCCCACGTACCAAACGAACGGTTTAAGTTAGCACAGCGAAACTGCGCACACTTACTAAAGTCGTCATTTGCGGTTCATAGATACCAGACTCGACCATATTCGTACGAGTCGGAAACACCACTTACAATTGTCACGGAACCTCAGACGCTCCTTTTGCCCTCATGTAGGCAAGCACTAGTCGGAATCATATTCGATATTCATCAGACCATCAAGATGTCGTTGTAGCATAGCCTTGTCCAACCGAGTCCCCTTGGTAACAGGTGGTTGTCTCATACACGTTGTAGCACAGAGGCCACATAAGGCAGGACCACACTGCACACAAAGGCAACACGTGAACAGGAACACTACCACAACTCCGATGATCATCAGAATCTTCCAACCCCAAGTCGACATCAGGCCCCAAAACCAACCGAGTAGCGTCCAATCCCCTACATCCACGTGTATGGATTCGGAGATCTTATGCAACTTCGAGATGGCTTGATAGACAGTAGGAGCATTATCAGGTATGAAAATGCAACAGCTCGAATGGATCACTTTACATACCCCACCACGATCTGCCAAGACGACATCTAAAACCATACGGTTTTGTAACGTCATAAGTCTCTCCGCCTGAAGTTCTGTGGTGATATTACCAAGGGCACTGGCAGTAACATTAGCTGTCGATTCCACCACTCGAGTCAAATGTCTCAGGTTCCTACTATTAACCATCGGTCCCCAAAACGGGAGGAAACCCTTGAAAAAGTCTCCTGCCTCTTGACCGGCAGTATCCTCTTCGCTAATTACGCCTCGTACAACTCTAGTCTTATGGTAATCGGCATCTACAGTAAACGTCGGAGGCAACAGATTTGCAACAAAACATGAGCCCATGAAGTCCGAGGGCAACCATGTATATGCACGATCATGACAGATGAAGTACGTACCCTTGGCAGCCAGAAACACAGGGATCGGGGACATTGACAGAACGTAACTTTCAGTGCAAGCACTTACTCCAAGTGAGGCTTGCGAACCACGACCCACAAGACAAAGATTACCAGTGTGGGGTACGACCCATATTGGAGGCGAGCTCTTAAGCTGCTTTTCATTAATGAACGTACTATATTCCCCTCTATCCGGTGCCCTATAGGCTTGTACCTCTGCCTTAGGGATGAGAAAAGCATCATAGATCTCATCTTCCAAATCCTGTATTATCATCGATACCACCCACTGCCACGAGGTAGGACCCGGTTTGGGGGAACGTTCTGGAGAGGGGTGGAAACCTAGCGCGCTTCGAAGCATTGTTTGGTATGCTCGAGCTGACCCTTGGGAACTATACGGTAACACCAGATATGGAATTCCCTTACCCGTAGTATGTGGCATCAACCCACACACCCAACAATTAGTAGTGTTAACCACTAACTGATGCTGATGGAGGAGCTGGATAAAGGAATTGTTGCGGAATTCTACACGTCTAGCCTGTTCGTGTTCCGGTAAAATGTGAAAAGAATGGGGAGAAACAGTAGTAGCAGTAAGAGTAAGATTAGGGTAAGGAGTAGGAGTAGGGGTAGGAAGTAAAAAGTAAGACATAGCGTAATACACCCCACCCGCCAGGAATGCAGAAGCAGTTAAAAACAATACAAACAATTGGAATACAAAACATTTAGTACGACTGAGTTTCTGCAGTTTGACTCTATACGCCTGAGCTCCTTCCAAATCGTTCAGCTTCGAAAATGCCATTTCCCTATGACCGTCCGCAACGTTTCTTGACGCACTTCGTTCTGTGCAGCAATGGTCAATCCCTAGGAGTTCCTAGGAACCGACGGCCTTTAACCTAGCGTCAAGACCTACTGTCCAGAAGGAAGTACGCGCGCGGCCCTACGGCCCTCAATACACAATATGTATTTATTTAACACAATAATTCAGCTGTGGAAGGAAAAAGATACAAGGAAGAAGCTTAATATATGTACAAAACAAGTTTCAACGATACGAAATGTTCAAAGTTGATCAGGGGAACGAGGATATTGCAGTTATCAATTTCAACAGAGCAAGAAATTTTATTAGTCCTTAATGCGAGAACGCAAAGAATATCGATGTTTCCCGGGACGTGTCTGCTCGTCGAACAAAGGATCCGTTGAAGAGACAGCGTCCTGCTGATCAGTTTGTTGATTTGATCTTGAGTCTTTTGCTGACAATGTTCCAACAGTGGCTTTCTGCTGCGCTGAGTGTTCACCAACAAGCTGTGCGTCGCTAAAAGGTACAAACGCCGGCAATGTCTCTGCTTCTGTTGACGCAATGCCTTTCCTCACCCACGGGTCTGCCGGTAAGGGAATAGGGACTCGTTTGCAATGGGTAGCATGTACCCAATTCTTCCGCCCCTCAAGACGAACGGCAGTCCTCGTGGCCAGGAGCACCTGGTGAGGTCCAACAAAACGGGGGTCCAGATTCTTCTTGCGTGAGAAGTTCCGGGTGACAACCCAATCACCGGGCTGGAGCTGGTGGCCCGGACCCTCCGTCTGCGTCGGCAAGGCGTCGTAAACCTGTTGATGAATTAACCTCAGTTTAGCAGTCAAGTCATGTAAGTAATCAATCAACATCGGATACTCAAGATCAACGAATATACCTGGCCTAGGAACCCCCCACACATTCGCAGGACGGCCGAACACTATTTCATAGGGACTAAGCCCTATTCGGGAGTGTACAGTCGTCCTAGTTGACAGTAATGCTAGAGGCAAAGCGTCAGGCCACGAAAGTCCAGTCGTAGCCTGAATCTTCGCTAGCTTTAGTTTAAGGGTACCGTTGTACCCTTCAACCAATCCAGCTGACTGGGGATGATTGGCGCTATGGAATTTCTGATTAATTCCAAGGCCCTTACACACATTCTTCATTACACTTCCAACAAACTCACTTCCGTTATCTGACCACACAACTCTAGGCATTCCATACCGAGGAAAGTATTCCTTCAGTAGGATTTTCGCAGTAGACAAAGCAGTATTGTCTTTGAGGGGATAGGCCTCGATCCATCGGGAGAATGCGCAAACCACAACCAAAACGTATTTCAGGTTATTGCATCTCTCCATATGGATAAAGTCCAATTGAATCACCTCAAAGGGATACGAAGGAGGAGCAAAACTGCCAGGGGGAGTTGGGGTTCCTTTGCCAGGATTGTACATTATACACACCATACAATTCTTCACCAGCCGTTCAGCACACTTTGTAATACCATCATTCTTCCATACAGGCGACAACAACTTGCAAATGCCTTTCGCGCTGCTATGTGCTAACCCATGTGCCATTGTCACAACGGCCAGCACATACGCATCAGGCAACATCCATCTTTTCTGATCCGACAAATCAATCCAACAACCATTCACATCCAACTTTCCCGTACTTTCTTTCCACTTCATCTTTTCCGTATCGGTGGCCTCATTCTGAATTGCTTTCACGCTCTCTATAGTATTTTCACACATACTCGATTCTGTAGGCCACCTAACCGAACTTGTCACATACATTCGAGTGCTAAGGTTCCGGGCAGTCTCCTTAGCAATCTCATCTGCAAACGCGTTACCACGACCAACATCATCCGTTACTTTACGATGCGCACTACACTTAACAATCGCAACTTGAGCGGGCAAAGTCAATGCATCC
Organism: Lissotriton vulgaris; assembly: GCF_964263255.1. Taxonomy (NCBI): domain Eukaryota; kingdom Metazoa; phylum Chordata; class Amphibia; order Caudata; family Salamandridae; genus Lissotriton; species Lissotriton vulgaris. The sequence goes on from NC_141689.1 coordinate 1,786,374,307, forward strand.
AAAAGATCATTCACAAGCTGGCCATGCTGTATTTTCGTGCCGTGTGACGTCAAGAAACCACGTTCTCGCCACAATCGTCCAAAGCTATGCGCTACACCGAAAGCGTACTGGCTATCGGTGTACACATTCACACGTTTACCTTTCGCTAACACGCATGCTCTAGTAAGAGCAATCAGCTCTGCAGCTTGGGCAGAATTCTGATTCAATCTCGCAGTCTCAACAACAGTATTCAACGTTACAACAGCATAGGCAGTAGTCACATCACCATTCGGCAATTTAAAACATGACCCATCCACATACAAAGTGCCGTCAGGGTCTTCCAATGGGGTGTTTTTAAGGTCCACTCGACCTTTTGTTTCCTCTTCTGTACGCAAGTAGCAGTCATGTTCTGTTACTGCATCTGACTCTGCACTAATTGGTAACAAAGTTGCCGGATTCAGGACATTACAACGTTTTATTTGAATGTGGCTTGCCAAAAGCGTTAATTCGTACCCAGACAACCTCGCACTCGTCAAGTGCTGAGTTTTCGTTCGATTCAAAAGAGTATCGACTGCATGCGGAACCATCACCGTAAGCATATTATCCATGACCAATCCCGCTGATTGTCGGATAGAGACCGCAGCTGCCGCAGTTGCTCTCAAACAACTCGGCAATGCTCTAGCTACTGGGTCTAAGGTCGAGGAAAAATATGCACATGGACGTTGCTTATCACCAAAAGGTTGCGTTAAGACACTCAACGCACAGCCTTCTCTCTCGTGAACATATAACGTGAACGGTTTACTGTAGTCAGGGGTACCTAACACAGGAGCCGAACACAATGAATCACGTAGTTCAGAAAAACTTTTCTGACATTCTTCCGTCCATGGTAAAGGAGTTGAAACATCCTTGCACGTAAGAGCCACCAATGGTTTCGCTAGCAATGAAAAATTTGGAATCCACTGCCTACAGTACGACGTGATACCTAGAAAGGCACGCACATCTCTTTGGGTTTTTGGCACCGCCATTCGCGCAATCGCTGCAATTCTCTCTGGGGTCAATCTCCTTCCCTCCTTTGACAATAAGTGACCTAGATAGGTTACTTCTTGACAACAATATTGGAGTTTAGAAGGTGACACCCTGTGATTCAACTCACAGAGATGTTGCAGCAACGACACCGTAGCAATTTTGCAAATGTCCTGAGTATCAGCAGCCACCAATAAGTCGTCGACATATTGAATTAAAGCCGCTCCAACCGGCAACCTAAACGCATCCAGTTGACCCTTCAAGGCTTGACTGTAAATAGACGGACTTTCACAGTAGCCCTGAGGAGCGCGTTTGAACCGGAAGCTACGTCCACCAAGAGAGAAACCGAAAAGGTCCCTGCTCTCTTCGGCGATCGGGATGCTGAAAAAGGCATTTTTCAAGTCAATCACCGAAAACCATGATGCAGTAGCTGGAATCAGAGTCAGTAGCGCCGTGATGTCAGGCACAACAGGGAATTGAGGAACCACAATTTTATTTACCTCCCGTAAATCGATAACAAAACGATAAACAGGCGGTTTGGTAGGATCAGTACGTTTAAGAATGGGCAGTACAGGGCTATTGCACACGTTTCCTCGAGTCTCCTCAATAACATCTTTCTCGATCAAATCATAGATGTCCGCTAACAAAGCTCGTTCACCATCAAGGGAGATACGGTATTGGGGAATACGTGGCAATCGCACATTCGATTTCAACTGAACAACATAAGGGGAGATATCAAGTAGGCCCACATCGTTTGGACCCGTCGCCCACAAAGACGCAGGAAGAGAATCCAATTCCGGTGGAAGCTTATCGAGGGACAAATACATAGGAGAGACTACTTTCTCCCCAAACGTAAGCTTTACACCCGCAGGAGAACAATACAAAGTTGCATACAAACGTTTAAGCAAATCCAGACCCAAAAGATTTTCGCCACAACCTGTGGTCAAAATCAGTGGAGCTTCGAGCTCACGCGGCCCAATTTGAAGGGGCAAAGGGCGTGAAACTGGATTGCTAACGGGGGCGCCAGAGAATCCAACGGATACATTTGTTAAGCCAGACAAAGGTGCGCCAGGGAGTTTCGAATGCATAATGGAACTTTTCGCTGCACCAGTGTCCAACAGAAAAGGCTCAACGACGCCCGATGTAGCAACTGCGACGTAAGGCCCTCTCTGATCAACCGGAACTGATACCACTCCCTCTCCTTGTCTTCGGCTGTCCTAGTAATTACTGTCGTCAGTTCCCTGATCGACGTAATAATCGTCTACATTGTACTGCGCAGATCGTCCTTGCGATGATCCACGTTGGTCGAAACAGTTATTAGAATTTGATGAGTTGTCAGAGCGGTCATTCTGAGCACCACGACCTCTACCACGTGATGCATTCTGCGAACCACCACGGCCTCCTCTAGACGAATTACCACTATTACGATCATTTAAAGCAGGACAATCAAATTTAATGTGTCCCTCCTGTCTACAATAAGCACATTGATTGTACCCCAACGAAGATCTGTTGAAAGAGGAATCATTACGCGACTGCGATCGATTCGATTGCGACTGTGATCTATTCTGCTGAGACGCATTCTGATTAGAACGCGGCGGATATGCTTGTTGTAACAACACTTTAGTTTTCAGCTCTTTTGTCTTTTTATCAGCTCGGTCATTTTCTTCTTTCTCTCTATTTTCATAATATTGCGCCGTAGCCAGAATCTGAGCTGAGGTAGAAACGGCCCATGCACTTTCTGAATTCTTCAATTTATTGCACAAGTCGGGCAATAAGTTCGACACGAATTTATCCACAAACAGCCTTTGTCCACCCTCAGTACCCATATCCTGTCCACTATGATCAACGAATGTTTCCTCAAACCTCGTAAAGAAGTCTGAAACACTCTCATCTTTCTTTTGCTTACAGGCTGACAACTTATCCCAATTTACCCTCATAGCTGGCATAAGCGTTTTCATTAAAGTAATGATTCGCTGGGGAAGAAGTTCGATCAACTGATCGGGTTTAGTAGCAGACGCTTGTCCAGCGTCTGCCGCTGTAATAGCAGCCCAATCACCACCTAATTCATTCGTGTGATCTTGATGACGAATCTTAGCCCATACCGGCTGCGGTACGACGTTGCCAAACAACATGTCAATATCGGCAAGATTCATTACCGTAGCATCTACAAGCTGCGATAATTCTTTGTAATACCCCGCAGGATTTTTGCGAGGATCAGGCAAAGTTTGTTTCACCTGAAGCACCTCCGATCGTTTCCATGGGAGATGTATCCATACTCTCTGGAAATGTGCCGCCACTGGAGCGTTAGCATTAGTATTATCAGCGGGTACCCAAACCGGCGGAACTTCACGCATGGGATATTGGCCAGACTCAGCTTGCTGGCGTTCAAGATCCTCAACAAACAGTGCGTGAGGAATAGGAGCAAGGCGAAAAGACAGCAACTGCTCAATAGCACGTCGGACATTAGTATCGACTATCAGTCCAGTTGCGAACTGAAGCCGAAGATTAGACAGGGCGGTCAGCACCTCGTCAGGCGCAACAGCCGCTATCTGGTCATGTAGGAGTTTACACATTTCGTCAAACACATATCTCTGAGTCGGTATGTTGAATTGACTAAATGTTTCAAGAACGACTCGGGGTGGATTTCTTTGCGGATTGTCCATCCAACCCATCGCCATATTGTATAACGCAGCGCGTTCCCTATTACCAGGAAGCTGACTACGTCTCTGTGGTGGACCATCAGAACCAGCGGACCCAAAGACAGGTCCGAGCGACTGGAAAAAATTTGTCGCAATGGGAGAACTACGATTACGAGTAGAGGGACAAGAGTAAGACACAGAACTAACAAGAGGAGGAGTAGAAGCGTTAGCAACAACAGGAGTTAACAACACAGGAGCAGTAGCGCGAGCAGGAGTATGTGGAAGCGGAGGAGCGGTAGGAATAGAAACAGGCACAGGAGCAGGAACAGTCGGAAGGGCGGGTGCAGGTTGAGGAACGGGTGGAGGAATAACAGGTGGAAGAACAGGTACGGCAGGGACCACAGGAGCTGCGGTACCCTGTACGTACGGGGGTGGCGACTTCATAAGATAGGACATTAAAGGATCCTCAACTGCCTCTTCCTTCTTATCCGACTCCGTAGGCAAAGCAGGATAACATTTATCTATGGTCATACGTTGTAGCCTCTCAAACACTTCCTTATCCTTATCCTCCTTATCACGCTGAAACTGCTCAGCTTTCTTCACAATGGTAGCAACATTATTTCGCTCACTACGTTTATTCTGTCTGATCTCTTTCTGTCGGGCTTCTTTGCGCCACAACCGAAAGGCATCAAACATGGCCGGCCTAGATTTGCGTTCGAACAACTTTATTTCCAAATTATCTAAGATCGACGCTTCGAAGCTACCGTGAGGTGGCCAACGAAGATCGCCGTCTTTCTTTGTATATTTTATCCAATAATCGTTAAAAGCAATCGGGCCTAGCCCATGTTTGCTATATAAGTCATAAGTAGGAGTTCCAACCGGAGGTATCGGACACGAGTCCTCCAGCAGGGAATCCGCACCACAAGGTCTACAACAACTGAACAAAGTACTGCGACCAGGCATCTTGCACGCTAGCCGAGTTTCACAAACTTCAAGGGTTACGGGATTTACCAAGTCCCAGCAAGAACAAAAACCCTCGGTCTTTGGCGGCTGCAGTCGTCAAACAAATACAACAACAAAGTACGCTAGCAAAGTGTCACCGACAAAAACACTCACACAGCGTGTACAACAAAGCCACTAGTGTTTACAACAAAGACACTCGCTAAAGTGTCTACAACAAAAACACTCGCTAAAGTGTTTACAACCAAGGATTCTGGGAGCGACCCACAAATACTTAACTCAAAGATCAATGGCGTCCTCAGGAAGGCCCGTCAATCGTCTCGCTATACCAAGGTCTACGCCAGGCGCCAAAACAGGTCTACAGTCAGGGCAGCAGTCCGTCGCAGCCGTCAGGAGGCGGGAATCTTCGCGGGAAAAGTCTTCGGGCCACTTATTTCGACAACAGGATCGATGAAGCGGGGTGCACCTTCCCTCGGAGATTTCACACGAAGTTCCTCACGATCGTCGGGCTTGGACCGGTACCACTGATGCAGCCCCACGTTGGGCGCCAACTGAAGGACTGGGTTCTTTTGGACCCAGCGGTGCCAGGGCACAACACCTGAAACCTTCGTGGGTAACCTGTTCCGGCGTACAAGTCACAGAGACACGGGACACTTCCTTCGGCGTCAAAGAGTCAAGGTTTATTTACTGCAGGGAACACAGAAATCACGGCAAGTACAACGCGTGCTACTTGTGGAGACTGCTTCAAATTGGTTATGTGGATCGCTCCTTTTATACAGTTTTTACCCATAGGCTAACATTAAACACAAAGGTTTACAACTCAGTTCCCACATCTAGCTCCCAGAGGGGTCGCTTTGGTCGCTTTGAAACACATAAGGTCCGGAACATAAGTGCGGAAACATTTGGCGGTTCCCAACTGTAAAAACCCATCTTCCCACCATTTAGCAAATTCCAATCAGCAATCAAGTAGATCGAAACAGGAACGAAGACAGGTGCAGAGGAAGACGGAGACAGTGGGGAGATTGGAAAGGGTGTAAAAGGGGAGGTGTCGGGAAACACGAGATACAGGCATCAAAGGGACGTGCCTAATGAGATGCACGGCTGAGACAATAAGTCCGTGCGGCAAGATGAGCCTCGAGCGGCGCCACCTGCCTTACAGTAGCAACCCCCTCGTCATAAAGACACTTTCAAAGAACATGTGTCTTCCGCAAATATCTTGGGAGTCCCAGGGTCGCGAAGCGGACAGCGTCCGTTCGCTGACTACTTGAGGGCAAGAGACAAAATGGATGCCGTATCTAAGATGGAACCCGTGGGTACAGATGAAAAGCCCACGTACCAAACGAACGGTTTAAGTTAGCACAGCGAAACTGCGCACACTTACTAAAGTCGTCATTTGCGGTTCATAGATACCAGACTCGACCATATTCGTACGAGTCGGAAACACCACTTACAATTGTCACGGAACCTCAGGGTGTCACACTCCACTGCTGTGGAAATATGACACCTTCAAATATTTGGGAGTCTAAGTATTCCATTCTGAGCACGACCTGGTGGAAGGGAACTTAGGGAAGGCCTTGACCTCAATTTGCCATTCGCTCCCCTACTGGCAAAGCTACCCCTCTCCCCCACGGGAAGAGTGTCTATCACTAAAATGTTGGTTCTACCACTACTCACTCATTTTTTGCAGCCCTTATGGTGATACTAAAGAAGTTATTCTTTCTAGACTTCCAACACACATTGGTATCATGATTTAGGCTATCAAGAGGCACAGAGTTAAGCTGGGCACTTTATATGTTCCACTGGAGAGAGGGGGGGATTGGTGCTCCCAATTATGAGCTTAATTATGCAGCGGCCCAGCTTCAATGGCCTCTTCGTTGGTTATTAGACGCCTCCCACCCAGAGAGGGATTTGCTGGGTTTTGATTTTTGGGACACCCTATCACTGTAGTGGATTCCCCCTAATGCTGTCTGTTTCCGGCACTTTGCAGAATGTGGTGACATGGTGCTGGAATAAATGCACACTCTGTGGTAAAAGGCGATGCCATATGCTCCCAGCCTTCCCCTTTGGGCACCTCTGTATTGCTGGCGGCTGTGGGAGGTTCATCAAGTAGTGGCCTGGACCACAATGGGATGCAGGACTTGGGGGGATATTGTAGTGGAGGGCAGACTTTGTGCTTTTGTAGACTTGACGAAGGGGGGCTTCTGGGACCCAGGCCAGTTTCTCCTAACCTCCTCACTATGAGAGGTGACAGGGAGATTGTGGAACATAGATGGGAGCCCTGTGCAGGTAGCTGGCCCATTGGAGTTGATGGTGGCTTTATTGGGTCTGGGCAGGCTATATCACAAATTTCTAGTGCCTCGCTGGGTGATTATGTCAACATTATGTTCCCAGCTCTAAGGGGTTGGTGGGAGGAGAGCCAGTAGGTGGACCTGCAGGTTGCCATGTGGCGGAGCTGCTCGGGGTCTGTCAGAAAGGTTACATGAAACACTGCTCGGCTTTTGGTTCTATCGGTTGCCAGATCCCATGATGAGAGATGCAATCTAATGGTAGGAGTTGGATGATTATCTGCCTAGATTGAATGCACTGCTCAACCCACCTGATTGGCCAGAAGAGACCTAGCCATGATTTTCGCGCTGATGCTTTTGAGGTGTTGTTTGCGTGCAGCGTGGGTGATATTGCTTGTTTTCCCTGCCCACCAGGTTGCGGGGGACTGGGTGGGCATGGGGAGACGAGTGAAGTTTCTTGCACTGTTCACATTTTTTTTTTCCTTTTTCACTTACATTGATCTGATGCTTGCGCTAACATGGGCTGTTTCCTATCTTCTCAATACTAATAGTATATATTACTGTACCGCACATCTAGGCCGGATTAGCCCACACAATTGTACTGTCATGTCTTGATGTGAACGTTGTATGTTGCAAGTAAAATTAACAAAAATATACATGAAAAAAATGCATAGTGCCTCCGAAGTGAATTTGCAGGTGGGCCCGTTCTGCGCACCCCCAGGGCACCATGCTATTCCAGAAGGGTATGTAGATGTTTGTGCGCCTCCTTCTGTAATACTGATAGTGCTAGAGCACATGTTGCCCTGCGCTCTCTTCAGAGGGCATACCCTCACTTGCATGGGGCCATGGCACCATGCAAATGAGGCAATCACTATGCCTCTGCACATGCGCCCTATTACTGACACAGGTGCAGAGGCAAACAGACCCTCAGGAGGTGGTGCATTGTTAGGGTGCCAACTGAGAGCAGTCCACTGGAGAGGGGCAAGGAGGTCCAATAGACCCTCCAGACGTTCCCCTACAGGTGAATGCAGTCACTCACTGCACCTGCATGCAGGGGACTCTCTGTTCACTCTTTAAAGTGCAGGAGGCTGCTGCCTGCCCTATGAGATATGGAGCTTGTAGTGGTTCATAAAAATAATAAGGGTAGGGTTGGGGATGAATAGCACGAGATCCGAATTTTTCAAACATTAATCACGTTTCAGAGACAAAGCAGAAAAGTGACAGTAGCTATCGCACTATAATTAATTACCGCAGTCCTCTGCTTCCAAGACAAATATTTCCATGTAATCGCTAAATAGTTATGCACAAGCTGGAAAATGTCCGCCTCTTACATGACATGTTTCTTGGAAGCATTGAATTTTAAACTGACATCTTTGTATGAACTGAAATGAAAAAGTTAATTAAAAAAAATATCTTGCAATTGTTCATAAATTAGCCGCGCTCTAATTCAAATATCAGTGTCAAATGGAAATAGATAAAAAAAAAACATATAACGCACACAAATACAAGAGACGGGTGGATGTCTTTGTGTTATAGAAGCCACGGGCCTGTAGGCACATTTACATAGAGAATAATAGGTTTTTAGCAGTTAGCGAGCTTTCAACGCGGACTTTCCCGCTCGTATATACAGAGGGAGGGTATTCAAGGCTCCTGAGGCGAGGACCCCCAAAAGAACGGCCACCAGTGCGGGCTTTATTCATATCGGGAATGACCTAATGTGCAGTGCTAGAGCGAAGGAGTCTGACTGGGATGTAGAAAAGATAGCCATATAATGGGCAGATGGCAGATTATATAATATTTAGGGTAAAAACAAAGCACTTTAAAATGGAAACTGGACAAACGTTTCCTGACTGAATGTTGAATAGCAAACTATTGTCACTGATGCAACAAAGACATTTCAGTTACCACAGAAGTAACAATATTTTGAAGTTCATTTCACCCCATCCTTATTTGTATTTTAATTGACAACAGGGTCGAAATGGAAATGCAAGGCACAGTGTGCACAATAACAAATAACAATGTACCACTCAAAATGTACAACTCAGGAGAAAACGTCTGGTGATACATCGCAGACTCAATAGTGAAAAACAAAATAAACCACGTGTGCTAGTCTACTTTTTTTGGACACGTGAAAAGTGGCCTGCTATAAATTCAAATTGGTTTTAAGTATAATCATTTTGTAATTCTTTATTTCGGCATTGTAGCCATAAAAGAAGAGCATGCATAATTAAAAAAGACATAGATGACTTAAATTCATTTTATTTTTACAGCCATAATTTGTTAGTGGCCTTACACAGAACAATTGAAAAGTATACCACGAAACTAGTTGTAGTGTTAAAAGCAGTTAAGAATATAACAAAAACTAATTATACAATTCATAAGCTAACATTTTAAAAAGACTGTGCATCCTACTTAACAATTTATAAAGTATTCAATAATGTTTGTCGCTTAAGCCACATAGCAGCCAGGAATTTTGATACAGCGAATACAGTAGATCTTGTCAGATCTGATTTGAGTATTCGGAATACACACATACAATGGACGAACCCCAGATTTTTACACAAAGGTACGAGCCAATACCTCCTAGGCTTACAGTAAGCCGGACAAAAAAAAAAACATGAAGATCATTTTCATTGTCACAATTGCAACCAGGGGAATTCTTTGGGGAGGAAGTAGACCATCTGCTCGTAAAAGCTCTGAGCGGTAAGGTTCCATATCTCCATTGCACATACAATTTCCTGGCTAAAATGGGATAAATGTCATCCAGAAAGTGTTCAAAATTATATACATGTTTAATCTTTAAAAAGAAATCTGTTAGGGTGCCCGCCTCGTGGTTTTGAAGGGCCATCTTACTATCAAAAAACAATCTCGAAAGGTGTTTGCGAGAGATCACATTGCAGCGATTCTCAGGGTCATCCCATAAAGCTGGTATACCCAACCTTCCACATTCATTCTTGACATACATAAGCCAAGGTATTTTCCTTATCTTGGGCATGCTTAATATTTCTGCCAGTTCCAACCTGTAATTTGATAACTCAGGCGTTGCCCAAAGCCTTTGCCTTCGCCAAAACCTTAAAGGTTTCACGCCAAGCTTGTGGGCAATCAGTCTTACACCCAAGGCTAACCTGAGTGGGAGGAGTGGAGTACTGGATGATAGGGCCAATAGTTGTCTTAGAAATTTATTTTCGGTCATGCTAATGTCAGGCTTGCAAGCATGGCCCCATAGTTCACCCCCATACATCACCGCACCCCTGGCTTGTGTTTTATAAATCTCTAGGGATTGTCCCATTGGCTTTATGATCGACTTGTTAGCAAGCTTTAGGATGCCCCTTGCCAATTGGGCCAGTTTTGATTGGGACTTGGTTTGCTGGGGGGACACGTCATGCTCTCATTAATAGTTACCCCTAAGTCTGGACCCTCTCCAGTCTAGTAGTGCCTATATTTGGATTGGGGCGTGTAGTAGCCGGTGGATTGAAAATCATAAATTTTGTTTTTAGTGCATTTATCTCCAATCCCCGCTCATTACAGAACAACTCGAATCCATCCAGTATACATTTGAGAGCAAGAGGGTGTCGTCTGCAAACATAATTGCAGGGACCCTATTTCCCGCCAACTTTGGGGCATCAGTGTTTCGAACCGCGTTCAGATGGGTAATCACTCTGTCGACGTAGAGGCATAACAGGGTTGGTGCCAAAACGTACCCCTGCCTTACCCCCCTATCAACGGGAAATCGTGGTCTCAGAACTCCATTCCTCCCACACTTGACCCGGGTGAAGTTCGCTTTGTGGAGCCTCATCAGAATGTTTAAGAGATGATGCAGTATACCCAGCTCGTAGAGCACAGACCACAATTTCTGGCGTGGGACCAGATCGAAGGCGGCGTGTAGGTCCACGAACACCATGTAGAGGCTGCCACCCTCTAAAGCATGGGTCTTCAATCTATGGGGCGCGACCCCCAGGGGGGGCGTGGACTCATTCAAAGGGGGTCGCGCTCCTGCCTGGAACTGCCTGGATCCAGAATGCAAAACGTTTGCGTTTCGGATTCCGAATAATGCGTGTCAATGTGCTCTCTGATTGGAGGACAAAAGAATATAACGTCATCCACGACTGTCCTCCAATCAGAGAGACGTCAGGATGCACACACCAGGAAATGCCGGGAGCTGGGGTCATGAATATGCACCTGTGGAATGAATGTAGAGTGCATCATTATTTATTTTTTTCGCTGCCTTGCACTCTGTTGCCTTTCCCGGACGTCCTCGTTGCTGCTGCTGCTGCTGTGTGTATTTCCAGCTGGTGCCCTTTCCGTGCCTCTTCCTCGTGGCTGCTCCTGGTATCTGATCGCATTGCTGTTTCCCAAGGCAACCGAAGCTTCGAAGTGCTAGTGAGGCAGCTGCCTCTTCCCCCCCTCCTTCCTCCTCATCTACCATGCCCTGCTTTTCACCCCTCAGACATATATACACACACACACACCCCTCGCCTTTTTTTATTTCAAACTATGCTATTTACGAAGGCTACATTACCAAAATACAGTTTATTTATGTTCACATCCACTTTTACACTAACTGCATATGCCTTTTTTTACTCTTTTGTTCTGGGTGGTCCCTTGATTTCTTTTAAATCAATTTTCAACATCATTCTGCCGTGACATCAAACTACAGCAAAGGACTGAAATTATGTATGGGCTATCAATGCATACTTGGGTCTTTTTTCCAAAATCATGCATTAGGAGATCGCAGGGACCGAGGTCTGGTGGCTCAATACACTTTTGTACATGCTACAGGAGTTTCTCTTTGACCACATGGTCACAGATTTGAATTCCAGTGAGTTCACACTGCCTTCCATCCTTTCGAGGTCGATAAAATAATGATTGTTGAGTTGGGTAAAAATAAACATCTGTTATCTGTCAGTGGCACCAAGGGGCCTTCTTGGGGTAAACTGGACCTTGCACTGAAATGTCTTGGCCTGAATAGTATTTATTGGCTTGAAGGTACATCACGGGGAAGGTATTCTAAGTTTTTAAATACAAATTTTTCCCAATGTTTTGTTCAAGTACTCATAGCCAAAAGGTATATGGAAGACACACTGATAAAGTTAACATGTTGATGGAGCCTCCTGTGCCTCAGAACATACCTCCACTGCACTCATATTTTGATCTTCATTATTATCATCATAGATTCTGGCTGTATTATGAACAGTCTCTTTACCAGTTATATTCGTTATTAGAGCACACCGCATCTTGCATCAGTGGGTCTTTAGAGGCTATGGCTCGGAAGCAACACTCTTCTTTTCAACATGGATAGACCGGAGCAGGCAATATCATTTGCTTCATGCAAACATAAACCCACACTTAAATTGGCCCATTATGGGAGATGAAAAAAATATTGTTATCCTCTGGTAGTCAAATTATATAAACATGTTCAGTAATAGTCCACATATCTTACCTGGCCATTAGTAGTCGGTAAATTCCGAGAAAACAGTTTGAAGATTACTGCTTGCTTTATTCATGGACTTATTCATTTATCAAGTGAGTAAGGCGCCAAAGCTGATGAACCCCAATTCTCAATATCAATTAAAGAGTGCAATAAAACATGCCAACAGTGATTGTTAGAGTTGTAGAGCAAGAAACGCAACAAGGTATAGACAGCGACAAGCATATTTGTGAAGCAGGAGCCAACAGCTGAAAATATTTGCAATACTTTTGGAGGAAAAAGAGTGAAAAAAACAGAACACCTGCCCACGAAGGATGGAGTTCATGGTCCTGGTCCAGAGCCTAACCGACTTTAATATCACAGCTTCATGTGTGCTTATTCGAATTGTAACCATTTAAGGATTATAGTTTGTGGAGTTTTTTTGTGTGGAGTTTTATATAGCGCAAACTAGACCCGAAGGTATCAGTGTGCTTTACATGAGCACCAGTAATGTTACAGACGGACACATTCATTTTTCTTAGGCATGAGGAGATTAAGTGATTTGCCCAGAATTGCAGAATGTTGAGCGTCCCTGCCGAAACATTTGATTTGCTATACACTGTATAATAATATTTCCCCAACATAAAAATGATTTGCCGGGGGAACAGCGGGCGTTTATGCTTGTCGATGATGAGGAGTACCAAGTTCTAGAAATTTTTATCAGAAGGGGGTCCTGAAGCCTGGAAATTTTGACAGGGGGGTCTCGGCATCAAAAAGTTTGAAGACCTCTGCTCTAAAGTGACCGTCTTCCAGAAAAGAAGAGATAAACGGAAGATTTGGTCCATGGTGGACGTGTTTTTCCTAAACCCCGCCTGGTAGGGGCTCATCACCGAGTGCTCATCAATCCAGTCCTGCAGATGATTTAGAATTAACCTCGCAAAGATCTTTTGCGGGACATCTATGAGGCTGATGGGCCTGTAGTTGGCTGGAAGCAGAGGTGAGCCCCTCTTAAATATAGGGACTATCTCTGTGCCCAGCCAAGTACACAGCACCTCCATGCCTCTCAGGAAGGCATTATACAGGATGGATAAATATGGGGCCCATATCCTTGGTTCGTGTCTAAAGAGGTCTCCCGGAAGTTTATCCAATCCCGGGGCTTAGCTTGATATAACTTTGCGAATTGCTTCATAGACCTCTTCTAGCGTGAATTCAAGGACCTCCGAGGGCGTGGCAGATGTAAACAAGGTCCAGTCAGTCCCCCCAGTTTCAGAGCCCTCAACTGAGCTATACAGACTGCGAAAGTGCTCCTCCCAGACCTCTGCTGCTATGTTAGGTTCAATTGCCGACACCGGCTCCCCAGAACCAGTGTTGACAATGGACCAAATTCCCGGGAGTTTCTAGTCGCGAGGGCAGCTGTTAAATTTGTCCATTTATCATGGTCCCACTCTGTCTTAGAATGATCAAGCAGTCATCTGTATTCTACTCTCCTTTCTTTTATTTGGAGTTTGTTATTTTTCTGTTTAAGTGCCTGTATAAGCTTGGATTTGGCCTTTCTACATGATGCGTTGTACCGGGAGGTCAGATAAGGCTTCTTGGTCCTTTTTGGTGCCAGGGGGTTGAACGCTTCAGCCAAGGTGCTTGCTAGGGCAGCATGGAGTGCCTGTAGTCTGTGGTAGTAGTCGGTGGGACAAGGTTGAGCAAGTAAGGAGCTCACCTCATCAAATACGGGAACTATCCCTAAGTACAGATTATGTAGTTCTTCCGGGTGTGCCGCTAAGTTATCCCACCTAACTCTACGCCTGTTGTTAGAAATGGTCATCCTGGTGTCTAGATCCACGGAGCTCGTGCGAGTGTCGTTTATAAATCAAAAAGAGCATCATTTTGGTTCCCAAAGTACATAAAACGATATGCAATCTATGCGCACCATGCAATAAATGCACTAAATGTCCTAAGAAAAAATGTGTATTTGTGGGTACCACCAGAAGTCAAATTTAAGCAGTGCACAGCACCTGAATTTGTTCACACCTGTGAGGTCACACTGGTGGATAAGAACCGTCTCTTCTTGACTATTGCCTACTTGCAATTGCTTCAAAGACAGGCACACCGAGAATGGTGTGCTTTTCCTTTTATTAACACTCCAGGGTGTCAAAACAACATATTGCTAGAACTAATCTGTGATGACGACATCTGTGTCCCCATGATCTTAGGGCTAACTGACGGCCATGGAAGAACCTGGAAAAGAGGAGTAGATGTGCTTCTAGAACCTTCAGATGCACTTGTAACTCGATTTACAGTTAACTGGAGATTTTTAGCAATAGCTTGATGTGCAGAAGAAGGCCTTTGGATGACAGGCATGGAAACCCACCCAACAAGTATTTGTCTTTTTTTTTATTGTAAAAAAGAAGTACACCAAAATATTCCGATCCACAATAACTGAAAGTGGTAGCGGGAAATAAAATAACAACATAGTTTGCAATATTCAAATTCATAACAAGCAACAGTACTTTACAAATACGCATAGATTCGCTAGAAACCAGAAAAAGAAAAAGCATATATGTATATGTTAATCCCATTGAGCCAGTACCCTATGTATCCTCTAAGCAGCCCCATATAGAATCAAATTTTTGCAGAACTCGTATTCCCCTAGCTCTGGCTAGAGCCATCTCTCTTTCGCAAATTTTCCTCACTATTATCCACCACTCAGCTACTGAGGGAGGCTTAGATGAAATCCAGGCTATAGCTATAGCCAGCCGGCTGCTACTAACATTATTGCAATTATATATTTATAGCCACAGCTATCCTCTTTATAGCCCAACATCCTCTCAGCTATAGAGAAAGTATATTCGCACCCTAGTGAGAGCTTGATATCAAATGATATCTTCTGCCAAAAAAGTCCTAGATCAGGGCATGTAATGAACATGTGAACCAAAGCAGGTGCATATAGTCCACATATGGGGCATTTACCATGCTCCCTCCAAGTGTCCTCCCTTGTACGCCCACACCTCGAGGCTATCTAGCTATCTTCTCCGGAGTATAATAAAGAGCGCAAATCATCCAGAACTGTTGCAGTCGTAGACTAACCGAATGCACTGATCGTTCTATAACATCAAATGCCAACTTGACCCCTTCTAGAGTGATATTTATCACCAGAGTCTCACTCCATCTTACTGCATTGCTAAAAACCTCCAGTTGACTTACTGCTAGTTTTTCGCAGCCATCCACTCTAAACTGACAGACAGATCGGTATATCATCCTGATTGCTGCCTTCGGATTATGCGCACACAAACACTCCCATATCACTGAACTTGAAACAATTTGTAGTGCAAGGTGTCTTGTAAAATAGTCTCTAAGCTGGAGATATTTGAAAAACATCCGCTGAGGAATAGCAAATGGAAGCTGTAAGTTCACAAATGATCTAAAACCATTACTGTCATATAGCTGAACCAAATACTGAACACCATACTTTGCCCATTTCTGACCCTCAGGGTCCTGAAATATCACAGGCAACATTAGGTTGCCCTAGAGAGGGAGTTTATCATGTATGCGAGATATAGGGGACCTAGCCATATTGCTTTGCCATATGTGTACACAGTCCATGATGACCTCGAACCGTACACATTTAAAATAATTGGGGTCATTGATTCTATATAAGAACATATGACCTTTAGGGGCGAAAAGAAGCCAATGCCACAAATCCAATTTATCTGAGCTCAAAAGACTACAAAAACAACCGACAAATGCTGCCCAGTAATACATTTTAAAATCAGGCAGTTCTAAACACGTCTGATTATACAGAAGTTTCATTAATCCCCAAATAAAGCTACTCAGGACCCCATCCAATTTATTTAAAAAAAGTTGGAGATGCACTCCGGGATTGATCGGAATAGGTACAAAAATTCGGTAACACCTTCATCTTAATAATATTGCACATAACCAAAATACTAATTGGGAGCTTGTGCCAGGATTTTAATTGCTTTTTGGTACTTGCCAACAAAGGATCATAATTTAATGCATGTATATGTTCAATCTTAGAAAATATACGAACCTCTAAATAAGTAGCAGTCGGGCAAACTTCTGTAACAGGATGTTCCGGTGTTGTGTAATATGTGGTATCCCATTGGGATCGTGTATCCCCTGGCGATCGCCAACCTCCGGAGGTCTTGCCGATTGGACAGCTCGGACGGGCCCCCAGCAGCTCCGCCCTCCTCAGGAGAAGCGAGCCTCGGCTCTCGCAGGCAGGAGCAGCAGCTCACCGAGCCGAGCAGCTGAAGGAATGCACACAACCCTCGCTCTGCTTACAGACTGTCAGAATGGGTTTCAGTAAAGAAACGAACTGTTTATTTCGTTTATTCCGCCGTGGCCTATGACTAATTGGGTAGAGTGATAATAATAACACCCATTCAAAAAGTAACACGTATTCTAGGTGTAGAATGATTTGACTGTACCGCTGGGCAATAACGAAGTTAATCATCCTACCCCATGATATCTGGTCAGATTTGCAAAGGAGGGCCCATTTCGAGGGTATTATTATTACGTATTATTTGTAAAGAGCAGCTGACAGCCAGAGGTCTTGGCACTAAGGCACTATAAAGAAAGCCTGGTGACAGACACGAATGGAAGTTTAGCGAAACATTAAAGTTTTCAAAGAATGCAGACCCAAATGTGCCCGAACAGCAGGAAAAGTTAAACAAGCATTGGCATAGCCAATAGGTCTCGACTTTGGGACCTTATAAGTGTTTAGCCTGAGATTTTTGTAATGTTTTAAAGGTATGTTATAGAGCAATGTAGCTGTTGTCTTTAATACTGTAAAGTTTGTGTGCAAGTTGTGATTAGTTTAGTGACGTAAGGGTAGTGCAATATACTGGTGAGTTGTGATATGATGTGTGTCGGTGGGATGTGTGTTTGTATTGTGTTTTGCTGGTGTGTATGTTGGGGGTATATGCAAGTTTACTCCCCCCCAAAACAAAACAATTGTAATGATATTAGTTATGGGCGTAGTGTGATGGTATTAAAGAGAAGAGGGGAGCAAAAGTCAGAGAAAAGGGACAAAATCTGGGTATGAGAGAAAGTAGCAGGGAAACAGAAAGGCCAAGAAACTGAAGACAAGAAGACTGAAAAGAGAGGAGAGAGGCAGAGGAACAAGAAGAAAGACGGTCCTAGGCGCTGTTCCTAGGCACGGGGTGGTTACGTGATTTGCTCTGAATCACAGGCTGTTGAGTCTACGCAGACCGCCAGCTCCAAAGTCGGCCTATCTGGCCGTTATGCCACACCTTCAACTCTCAGCCCTTGTTACCTACTCTGGTTGTTTTTCTCTTTCAGAAAAGGGCCATGGTTATGAGTCAGGCAGAGAGGAATTACTGTAGGATCATGAGTGGATCAGCATTAAAGCACCTGGTATTCCTAGTTGCTGGGACACCGGACCCCATTTTTCAGGAAGTAATTCTACTTAGTAAAATCGTAGGGGACTTTAGCTGCAGAAGTCAAGCCTTGTCACCCGATTTGTTTTTTTTAATTTCTGGTGGGGACGTATTCAGTTCTACCCCTGCCCCACCTTCAATGCCCCTTTCCTTCCTAATCCCCACAGCCTCTCCCTCCATCCACACCCCACACAGATGCTCCCACATACATTGATCAGGTGGTAAATGTACTGTGAAATCCCATGGAATTTAGAATTCTGCATCGTTTTGTGACCGTAAATCCAGTTCCACATGGTAATTCTCCATTCCAACTCTTATTGTAAGACAGGTGGAACAGGTTTACCTATGGAATTCTAATCCAACTGATAATGATTGGTGGGGAGTTCCAGCGTCTGATCTGATTTTACCAGGCGCTAATTTTTCTCAGAGTAAGTGTGAATGTATGCCTTAAAATCCTTGCAACTGGGAATTCTGTGTGGCTTTATAACCAGGAAGTCCAGCTCCACAGACCAATTCCCCATTCCAATACATAATGTCATGGTACTAGTGCGATGTTTCTGCACAGTAATTAAAATGTAACCTGCAGATTTACCTCCACGCCCTAAACAAGTACCGTGCAATTCCTAATTAGCCCCAAAGAGTCAGAAATGCATCTCTTTCCATTTGCATCTTCTGATTAAGTTTGTTTTAATGTTTCCCTTACCTTGAAAATGGTAGCTGCCTTGCACATAACAGCAGCTCTCTGGTGCTTTTAACATACAAAGATACCCACATGGAAGAAGAAATGCAGATGACTTATGGAACTTCCAAATATGTTTACCTTATGATGTGTTCAGTTTTGCACAAACCTATTGCCTTTCTCCCCTCACTTTCACACCCAAGGCTCATCTGTATACGATTTAGGACATCGCGTTTCATCTCCAGCGTACCCGCTGCCTTCCTGACTTCCAGATCAATATTTGGACGAAGCCAATTAAAAGCTCCACTCAATGTAAATATATATGCAGCTGGCAACAGGTGCTGGAATAAATTCTCAAAGATTTTCCTGACAGTACCACAATTCTCACTTATTTAGGTGAAAACATATGTTTATTTCCGGTCCATAATTCATGCTTGTGTGTGCTTCATTATCACCCCCAAGACACGTCATATACGAGCTTCATGAAGAAGAAAAGCAAATAAATGTGCATTCATAATAAGACAGAGCGGCCTAAGAATGCGCCTTGTGTTTTACTGGTAAAGTGTCATGATTGCTCTTTTAGTGAACCGCTCGCTGCTGATGTTGACGGTGATCGGGTTATCACGTGTGACCCTTTTAGTGATTAAATTGGGCAAATAATACAGCCTGATATTTGTATCCTCTGAAAGCCGCAAAAGGGTAGTATAAAGTGTGGTAAACAAACAGGCTTTTGTTTTCAGAGGGCAGCTTCTGTTGTCTAATTCATGCTTGTTTGTTCTTCATTATCACCTCCAAGACATGTCATATACGAGCTTCATGAATAAAAAAAGCAAATAAATGTGCATTCATACTAAGACAGAGCCGCCTAAGAATGCACCTTGTGTTTTGCTGGTAAAGTGTCATGATTGCTCTTTTAGTGACTCGCTCGCTGCTGATGTCGACGGTGATCTGGTTATCACGCGTGACCCTCTTAGTGATTAAATTGGGCAAATAATACAGCCTGATATTTGTATCCTTTGAAAGCCGCAAAAGGGTGGTATAAAGTGGGATAAACAGGCTTTTGTTTTCAGAAGGCAGCTATTGTCTTGTAACATGTAACATTGAGAAAACAAAGATGTTGAAAGTGAAACTGTGAATAACCTGCCAGACAGGGCGGTGTCCAGGGGAAGTCAGCATCAAGTGTGTACAGAATTCGCCTTCCTTCAGACACTTGGAGTGTGTAATATCCTGATTTAGTTGCTATTTCTCACAGCTGGAAGAGGAGATGTTAGTCGGCAGCGATGAGGAGAAACAGATTTAATGTATAATAATCCGTCCTACAGCCAGCAACTGCCCACAGAAAGCCAGGCATCTGACTGTCAGAGGGATAGAAACCAACAGCTGCAGAGAATACTGAAGCGTGAGGCAAGCACACCACAATCACCACAAGAATTGAGACATATACTTATAAATCGTCAGCTGTACGAAACATATTATGGAAATACAATATTAGATTTTTTGCAGTTTTAGCATTTTCTCAAAACAAAAAGCGTAGTTATCCAAAGATGGGGTGAAAATCTGAGTACATTCTATTATGCTCTCCTTGGCAGTCACCACTAAGCGTCTCAAAAGAGTAAAACGTCAAGCCTCTTGTCCCGTGCTTTACGGCGAACGAGGAACCTAGAGGAAAAGCCCATGCGAGAGGTGAGGGTGGACTCACCGGATGAGTACTGTTACCGGCGAAGGACTGGAACGGAGGCCTACGGATGCACAGATGGATGATGGCAGTGACAACCCGGGCGTCATCGGCTAATGCAGACCTTCATACACAAAAGGCCGTACATCGGTGGGAGTCGCAGCACTGGTAGGGGAGTCACACTACCGGAAGTAATGAGAGGCTAGTAAAGGAGGAGATGACGTTCTGACATACAAGTAAGGGCTGTGTGGCTCTTGCATAGTAGGTATTGCATCAGCGATGCAGTCTAAGCAGCTCTCTGAAGCTGTCTTAGTGGATTTACTTACCACCAGAAATCTTGTTGACACGAGTCACGTGTATCCTTTATTTGGCCACAGTCCTTCTTCGCGGCTTAGTAAGCAAACAAACTGCATTAGCCTGCGCCGCTAGCTTCTTCAAGCTGAGATAGTCACTCCGTATAAGGCGTCACGTCACTTTACTTTTGTTGCTAGAACCCGCCCACAGCAGCAGCTAAACACCGATCTATGGGCACATGCAACTCTTAGAGGCACGCAACCAATGAAACATGAGGCGGAGGGGGGCCTGCGCGATTCATTTGCGGGAGCACGTGGCTGGCACCGTGAGAATTGCTACCATATGGTGCCAGCCATGCACTCCTGCAAGTGGATTGCCACACGTGCACTCGTTGCCATTGATGGCAATGGAACACGTGTGGAACATGAGCCCATAATTCTATCGATGCCCAGGCCGCTGGCGCAAACCGCCTCTTAGTTCCCATGTTGAATAATTATCAAATAAAGAGACGGGCGCTGGAAGCAGGAATCAAGAACAGAGTTTAATTCTCATGAGGAGAGCCAGTCATTTCGGACACGAAACACAGTGTCTTTCGGGAGGTGCTCTAACAAGTGAGCTGAGACTCTTGCTTTTATACCTTACAAAACACTTGATAGTACAATCAGGACAGTATGACGCAAAAGAAAGACATCCCTATAATCCTCGTGTCAATCCTACCCCACATATGTTCACAATGGGGAGCCTTGACCTGCTGATAAGAGGGGAGGGCAATCACGCAGCTGAGTGTTCCGTAGGATGTGTACGCCTGATCATAGCCCCGGGGGTGGGGTGGCTAGGATCAATAGTGGATCCTTTGAAGGGGAGTGACTTCATACAATAAGGGCAGTAAATGGTATCTCCTGGCTCAGGCGATGGCCTCGGACATGTGTGGTCAGCTGGACTCGGGGGAAGGGGTCATCAAAGGGGTGGTATTCATGCCGCGTGGACAATCGAGCGAGGAGGGAAGGCTCGTCAACAGAGGGGTATTCATGGAAGAAAAGGAGGTGTTGGTCAGGCGCGGCCGTGACTCTCAAGGACAGGGCCTTGCAGAAGAAGAAGGTTTATGACTTGCCCATGTGAGGAGAAGGGAGGGGTAGCCAGGGTGGACACAGGGACGGAGTCACACAGAGAGAGAGAGAGATCTGATGACCCGTACATGAGAGAGCGGGGGCAGTCAGGTGCAGCTGGGGAGGGCTACGTCAGCTAAGGCGAAGGATGCCTCTTCAAGAGGGAATGGGGGGGGGTGTTGTGCGAGTCAAGCAGGAGAGTTGCCTTTCACAGCAGGGTCGTGCAGAGGGAGGGGGTTTCATGGTCTATGCATGAGAGAGGGGGTTTAAGATACGCGCAGGAGGGAAGCCGGGGATTCCAATGGGTAAAAGGCCATGGTGCCTAGAATGGCTGTACATATGCATAGGGGTATGGGCTCTTACTAGCAGAGTGATACGGTCAATAATTTACGGTATTCATGGTGCTCACAGGGAGAGGAGTGGGGGAAGAAGGGGAATGAATGCTGTCTATGTACATCAATTTCTTCAACTTTCACAGTCGCCCCTTTTTACATAACAGCAGTCATTTTTGCAATTGATGTGTTTACAGGTAGACAGGCATCGTTGATGAATTAGCATTTTGTCGATACTAACATTTGGCGTACAATCATAGACAGTCGAGGTGATGGGCAGAATGCAGCACAAAGGAAATTGCATTTTCGTTGTGTTCCTGACAATTAAACGCACTACATAGCAAAAATCTTTCTGACTTAAAAATGTGACCAATGAACAGTTTTGACCAGGTAGTTGAGAGCGGAATTCAGTTCAATACACAAGATTTCTTCGTCACAGTGTCTTTTTTTTTTTCATTGAGCCATCACTGGTAGGCTCTAGTCCGAGTGCTCTCGTTGGCGCTGTTGAGCACCGGCGGTGGAGCTATAGGTCCAGCTCAGTTCTATCCTTTCGCGTTGCAGGGTGCGGTCAGTCCTCTGCTGTTAGACCACAGTCCTGTTCCCTAAATAATCCGTATGGCGGCGCCTTATGCTCGGCACCTATATTCCTGTGGCAACACCCTATTCCCATATGAAGGCAGTTCTTCCTTTTGGCAAAAAGTCACGTGGAAAAGAGGGTGAGCATGGTTCAAATAGTCGATAGGGGAGAGAGCGAGCGGAGTTGGGTCAGAGTTCCTGGGACACACAAAAGGGACCAAGGGAGCAAAGGATAACAAGCAGGCAGGCCCATCAATCGAGCCCAAAGAAGGGGGACGGAGACTCCAGGCACACGTGGGTTAGCAGACGGAGGGCTTCAAGGCGGCCCATCATTTTTCATTTTCCACGTTGAAATTGCGGTCTCGTCCCGTATCCTGTTGCTCTGCGGCTCCACCTTTGGTCGAGGTCACACGTGTGAAGGACTGGGTTCTTTAAGACCCAGCGGTGCCAGGGCACAACACCTGAAACCTTCGTGGGTAACCTGCTCCGGCGTACAAGTCACAGAGACACGGGACACTTCCTTCGACGTCAAAGATTCAAGGTTTATTTGCTGCAGGGAACACAGAAATCACAGGAAGTACATTGAGTGTAGTTCGGGGAGACTGCTTCAAATTGGTTCTGTGGATCGCTCCTTTTATACAGTTTTTACCCATAGGATAACATGATACACAAAAGTTTACGACCCGGTTCTCATAATTAGCCCCCGGAGGGGTCGTTTTGGTCACTTTGAAACACACAAGGTTAGGAACATAAGTGCGGAAACATTTGGCGGTTCCCAACTGTAAAAGCCCATCTTCCCACCATTAGCAAATTCCAATCAGTAGTAAAACAGATCGAAATAGGAACGAAAACAGGTGCAGAGGAAGACGGAGACAGTGGGGAGATCGGAAAGGGTGTAAAAAGGGGAGGTATCAGGAAACACGAGATACAGGCATCAAAGGGACGTGCCTAATGAGATGCACGGCTGAGACAATAAGTCCATGCGGCAAGATGAGCCTCAAGCGGCGCCATCTGCCTTACAGTAGCATCCCCCTCGTCATAAAGACACTTTCAAAGAACATGTGTCTTCCGCAAATATCTTGGGAGTCCCAGGGTCGCGAAGCGGACAGCGTCCGTTCGCTGGCTACTTGAGGGCAAGAGACAAAATGGATGCCGTATCTAAGATGGAACCCGTGGGTACAGATGGAAAACCCACATAGCAAACGAACGGTTTAAGTTAGCACAGCGAAACTGCGCACACTTACTAAACTCGTCATTTGCGGTTCATAGATACCAGACTCGACCATATTCGTGCGAGTCAAAAACACCACTTACAATTGTCACGGAACCTCAGACGCTCCTTTTGCCCTCATGTAGGCAAGCACTAGTCGGAATCATATTCGATATTCATCAGACCATCGAGATGTTGCTGTAGCATAGCTCTGTCCAACCGAGTCCCCTTGGTAACAGATGGTTGTCTCATACACGTTGTAGCACAGAGGCCACATAAGGCAGGACCACACTGCACGCAAAGGCAACACGTGAACAGGAACACTACCACAACTCCGATGATCATCAGAATTTTCCAACCCCAAGTCGACATCAGGCCCCAAAACCATCCAAGTAGCGTCCAATCCCCTACATCCACGTGTATGGATTCGGAGATCTTATGCAACCTCGAGATGGCTTGATAGACGGTAGGAGCATTATCTGGAATGAAAATACAGCAGCTCGAATGGATCACCTTACATACCCCACCGCGATCTGCTAAAATGACATCTAGAACCATACGGTTTTGTAACGTCATAAGCCTCTCCGCCTGAAGTTCTGTGGTGATATTACCAAGGGCACTGGCAGTAATATTAGCTGTCGATTCTACCACTCGAGTCAACTGTCTCAGGTTCCTACTATTGACCATAGGTCCCCAAAACGGGAGGAAACCCTTGAAAAAGTCTCCTGCCTCTTGACCGGCAGTATCCTCTTCGCTAATTACGCCTCGCACAACTCTAGTCTTATGATAATCGGCATCTACAGTGAACGTCGGAGGCAACAGATTTGCAATAAAACATGAGCCCATGAAGTCTGCGGGCATCCACGTGTATGCACGATCATAACAGATAAAGTAGGTACCCTTGGCGGCCAGAAACACAGGGGACGAGAACATTGGCAGAATGTAATTTTCAGTGCAAGCACTTGCTCCAAGTCGGGCTTGCGATCTTCGGCCACGACCCATAAGACAAAAATTACCAGTGTGGGGTACGACCCATATCGGAGGCGAGCTTTTAAGCTGCTTTTCACTAGTGAACACACTATATTCACCTCTACTTAGGACCTTGTAGGCCTGAACCTCTTCTTCAGGGATAAGCGAAGGATCATAGATCTCACTATCTAAGTCCTCTATGGCTATCGACAAAGGTTTTTGGTACGAGGTAGGACCAGAGTAGGGGGAACGTGGTTCTCGAATGGGGTGGAAACCCAGTGCGCTTCGAAACATTGTTTGAAATGCTCGAGCTGACCCTTGGGAACTATACGGTAACACCAGATATGGGATTCCCTTGTCCGTAGTGTGTGGCATCAACCCACACACCCAACAATTAGTAGTATTAACCACTAACTGATGCTGATGAAGGAGCTGAATAAAGGAATTGTTGCGGAATTCTACACGTCTAGCCTGCTCGTGTTCCGGTAACATGTGAAAGGAATGGGGAGAAACAGTCGAGGTAAGATTAGGGTAAGGAGTAGGAGTAGGTGTAGCAGGTAAGAAGTAAGACATCGTGTAATACACCCCACCCGCCAATAATGCAGAAGCAGTCAAAAACAATACAAACAGTTGGAATATAAAACATTTGGTACGACTGAGTTGCTGCAGCTTGAATCTATAGACTTGAGCCCCTTCCAAATCATTCAGCTTCGAGAATACCATTCCCTATGACCGTCCGCAACGTTTCTTGACGCACTTCGTTCTGTACAGCAATAGTCAATCCCCAGGAGTTCCTAGGAACCGACGGCCTTTAACCTAGCGTCAAGACCTACTGTCCAGAAGGAAGTACGCGCGCGGCCCTACGGCCTTCAATACACAATATGTATGTACAAGCACAATGTCTCTCAGCTGTGGAAGTAAAAAGATACAAACAAGGAAACTCAATATATATATATGTACACAATTCACAGTGATACGAATGTTCAAAACTGATCACGGGAAACGAGGATATTGCAGTTGTCAATTTCAGCAAAGCAAGAAAAATTTTTTATTTGTCCTTAGTGCGAGATCGCAGAGAATATCGATGTTTCCCGGGACGTGTCTGCTCGTCGAACAAAGGATCCGTTGAAGGGACAGCGTCCTGCTGATCAGTTGATTGTTCTGGTCTTGAGTTTTTTGCTAACAATTTTTCAACAGTGGCTTTCTGCTGCGCTGAGGATTCTCCAACGGGCTGTGCGTCGCTGAAAGGCACAAACGCCGGCAATGTTTCTGTTTCTGTTGATGCAATGCCTTTCCTTACCCACGGGTCTGCCGGCAGAGGAATAGGGACTCGCTTACAATGGGTAGCATGTACCCAATTTTTCCGTCCCTCGAGACGAACGGCAGTCCTCGTGGCCAGGAGCACCTGGTAAGGTCCGGTAAACCTTGGGTCCAGATTATTCTTGCGTGAAAAGTTGCGTGTTACCACCCAGTCTCCGGGCTGGAGCTGGTGGCCTGGACCCTCCGTCTGCGTCGGCAATGCGTCGTAAACCTGTTGGTGAATTAACCTCAGTTTAGCAGTCAAGTCATGTAAATAGTCAATCAGCATTGGATACTCAAGATCAGAAAACATTCCTGGCCTAGGAACCCCCCACACATTCGCAGGACGGCCGAACACTATTTCATAGGGACTAAGCCCTACTCGGGAGTGTACAGTCGCCCTAGTTGACAGTAATGCTAAAGGTAAAGCGTCAGGCCATGAAAGACCAGTCGTAGCCTGAATCTTTGCTAGCTTTAGTTTAAGGGTGCCATTGTACCCTTCAACTAATCCAGCTGACTGGGGATGATTGGCGCTGTGGAATTTTTGATTTAATCCAAGGCCCTTACAC
This sequence comes from Lissotriton vulgaris, assembly GCF_964263255.1. Taxonomy (NCBI): domain Eukaryota; kingdom Metazoa; phylum Chordata; class Amphibia; order Caudata; family Salamandridae; genus Lissotriton; species Lissotriton vulgaris. The sequence continues at coordinate 1,786,400,726 of NC_141689.1, forward strand.
ACACTCTTCATCACACTTCCAACAAACTCACTTCCGTTATCTGACCATACAACTCTAGGCATTCCATACCGAGGAAAATATTCCTTCAGTAGGATTTTCGCAGTAGACAAAGCAGTATTGTCTTTGAGGGGATAGGCCTCGATCCATCGGGAGAATGCGCAAACCACTACTAAGACGTATTTCAGGTTATTGCATCGCTCCATATGGATGAAGTCCAATTGAATCACCTCAAAGGGACATGAAGGAGGAGCAAAACTGCCAGGGGGAGTTGGGGTTCCTTTGCCAGGATTGTACATTATACACACCATACAATTCTTCACCAGACGTTCAGCACATTTCGTAATGCCATCATTCTTCCACACATCAGCCAACAACTTGCAAATACCTTTCGCGCTAATATGTGCTAACCCATGTGCCATTGTCACAACGGCCAGCACATACGCATCAGGCAACATCCATCTTTTCTGATCCGACAAATCAATCCAACAACCATTCGCGTCCAACTTTCCCGTACTTTCTTTCCACTTCGTCTTTTCAGTCTCAGTGGCCTTATTCTGAATTGCTTTCACACTCTCTATAGTATCTTCACACCTACTCGATTCTGTAGGCCACCTAACCGAACTCGTCACATACATTCGAGTGCTAAGGTTCCGGGCAGTCTCCTTAGCAATCTCATCCGCAAACGCATTACCACGACCAACATCATCTGTCACTTTACGATGCGCACTACACTTAACAATCGCAACTTGCGTAGGCAAAGTCAATGCATCCAAAAGATCGTTCACAAGCTGGCCATGCTGTATCTTCGTACCGTGCGACGTCAAAAAACCACGCTCTCGCCACAAACGTCCAAAACTATGTGCTACACCGAACGCATATTGACTATCAGTGTACACATTCACACGTTTCCCTTTCGCCAACACACATGCTCTAGTAAGCGCAATCAGCTCCGCAGCTTGGGCAGAATTCTGATTCAACCGTGCAGTTTCAACAACAGTGTTCAGTGTTACAACAGCATAAGCGGTAGTCACATCACCATTCGGCAACTTAAAACATGACCCATCCACATACAGAGTACCATCCGGATCTTCCAATGGGGTGTTTTTAAGGTCCACTCGACCTTTCGTTTCCTCTTCAGTCCTCAAGTAGCAGTCATGTTCTGCTACGTCATCTGACTCTGCACTAATTGGTAACAAAGTTGCCGGATTTAGGACATTACAACGTTTTATCTGAATATGGCTTGCCAAGAGCGTCAATTCGTACCCAGACAGCCTCGCACTCGTCAGGTGCTGAGTTTTCGTACGATTCAGAAGAGTATCGACTGCATGCGGAACCATCACCGTAAGCATATTATCCATGACCAATCCTGCTGATTGTCGGATAGAGACCGCAGCTGCCGCAGTTGCTCTTAAACAACTCGGCAATGCTCTAGCTACTGGGTCCAAGGTCGAGGAAAAATATGCACATGGACGCTGTTTACCACCAAAAGGTTGCGTTAAGACACTCAAAGCACAACCTTCCCTCTCGTGAACATATAACGTAAACGGCTTACTGTAATCAGGGGTACCTAACACAGGAGCCGAACATAATGAATCACGTAATTCAGAAAAACTTTTCTGACATTCTTCCGTCCATGGTAAAGGAGTCGAAACATCCTTACACGTGAGAGCCACTAATGGTTTCGCCAGCAATGAAAAATTAGGAATCCATTGCCTGCAGTACGACGTGATACCTAGAAAGGCACGCACATCTCTTTGGGTTTTTGGCACAGCCATTCGCGCAATCGCTGCAATTCTCTCTGGGGTCAATCGCCTTCCCTCCTTTGACAATAAGTGACCTAGATAGGTTACTTCTTGACAACAATATTGGAGTTTAGAAGGTGACACCTTGTGATTTAACTCACAGAGATGTTGCAGCAACGACACTGTAGCAATTTTGCAAATGTCCTGAGTATCAGCAGCCACCAATAAGTCGTCGACGTATTGGATCAAGGCCGCACCGACCGGCAACCGAAACGCATCCAGTTGACCCTTCAAGGCTTGGCTGTAAATAGATGGACTTTCACAGTAGCCCTGAGGAGCGCGTTTGAACCGGAAGCTACGTCCACCGAGAGAGAAACCGAAAAGGTCCCTGCTCTCTTCGGCAATCGGGATGCTGAAAAACGCATTTTTCAAGTCAATCACCGAAAACCATGATGCAGAAGCTGGAATCAGAGTCAGTAGCGCCGTGATGTCAGGCACAACGGGAAATTGAGGAACCACAATTTTATTTACCTCCCGTAAATCGATAACAAAGCGATAAACAGGCGGTTTTGTAGGATCCGTACGTTTAAGAATAGGCAGTACAGGGCTATTGCACACGTTTCCCCGAGTCTCCTCAATAACATCTTTCTCGATCAGGTCATAGATGATCGCTAACAGTGCTCGTTCACCATCAAGGGAGATACGATATTGGGGAATACGCGGCAATCGCACATTAGATTTCAGTTGAACAACATAAGGAGAGATATCAAGCAGGCCCACGTCATTTGGACCTGTCGCCCACAAAGACGCAGGAAGAGAATTCAATTCCGGTGGGAGCTTATCGAGGGACAAATACATGGGAGAGACTACCCTCTCTCCTAACGTAAGCTTTACACCCGCAGGAGAACAATACAAAGTTGCGTACAAACGTTTAAGCAAATCCAGACCCAAAAGATTTTCACCACAACCAGTAGTCAAAATCAACGGGGCTTCTAGCTCACGTGGCCCAATTTGAAGGGGCAAAGGGCGTGAAACTGGATTGCTAACGGGGGCGCCAGAAAATCCAACGGAAACATTTGTTAAGCCAGACAAAGGTGCGCCAGGGAGTTTCGAATGCATGATAGAACTTTTCGCTGCACCAGTGTCCAACAGAAAAGGCTCAACGACGCCCGATGTAGCAACTGCGACGTAAGGCCCTCTCTGATCAACCGGAACTGATACCACTCCCTCTCCTTGTCTTTGGCTGTCCTAGTAATTACTGTCGTCAGTTCCCTGATCGACGTAATAATCGTCTACATTGTACTGCGCAGATCGTCCTTGCGATGATCCACGTTGATCAAAACAGTTATTAGAATTAGACGAGTTGTCTGAGCGATCGTTTTGAGCACCACGACCTCTACCACGTGATGCGTGCTGTGTACCACCACGGCCTCCTTTAGACGAGTTACCACTATTACGTTCATGCAAAGCAGGACAATCAAATTTAATGTGCCCTTCCTGTCTACAATAAGCACATTGATTATACCCTAACGAGGATCTTTGGAAGGAGGAGTCATTACGTGGCTGCGATCGATTCGATTGTGGCTGCGATCTATTCTGTTGGGGCGCATTCTGAGTAGAACGCGGCGGATACGCTTGTTGCAACAACACTTTAGTTTTTAGGTCTTTCGTCTTTTTGTCAGCACGGTCATTCTCTTCTTTCTCTCTATTCTCATAATATTGTGCCGTAGCCAATATCTGAGCTGAGGTAGAAACGGCCCATGCACTCTCTGAATTCTTCAATTTATTGCTCAAATCGGGCAACAAATTCGACACAAATTTATCCACAAACAACCTTTGTCCACCCTCAGTACTCATATCCTGTCCACTATGATCAATGAATGCTTCCTCAAACCTCGTAAAGAAGTCTGATACACTCTCATCTTTCTTCTGCTTACAGGCTGACAATTTGTCCCAATTGACTCTCATGGCTGGCATAAGCGTTTTCATTAACGTTATGATTCGTTGAGGAAGAGCAGTAATCAGCTGCTCAGGCTTAGCGCCACCAACTTGCAACCCATCTGCCACTACAATGGCCGCCCAATCACCACCTAGTTCGTTTGCGTGATTTTCCTGATGAATCTTAGCCCATACCGGTTGCGGTACGACATTGCCAAACAACATGTCGATATCAGCAAGATTCATTACCGTAGCATCTACGAGCTGCGATAATTCTTTGTAATACCCTGCAGGATTTTTGCGAGGGTCAGGCAAAGATTGCTTCACCTGTAATACTTCCGATCTTTTCCATGGGAGGTGTATCCATACTCTCTGGAAGAATGGCGGAACCGGGGGGTTTGCCCCAGGATTACCTGGCATCCAAACCGGCGGCACTTCACGCATAGGATATTGGCCAGACTCGTCTGATTGTTTTTCAATGTCCTCAACGAACAATGCATTAGGTATTGGAGCGGGACGGAAAGATAGCAACCGCTCAATAGCACGTCGGACGTTAGTATCGACTATCAGTCCATTAGCGAACTGAAGTCGAAGCTCAGACAGAGCGGTCAGCACCTCGTCAGGCGCATCGGCCGCTATCTGATCATGAAGGAACTTGCACATTTCGTCAAACACATATCTCTGAGTTGGTATGTTGAATTGACTAAACGTTTCGAGGACAACACGGGGTGGATTTCTCTGAGGATTTACCATCCAACCCATCGCCATATTATACAGCGCAACGCGTTCCCTGTTCCCAGGAAGCTGACTACGCCTCTGAGGACCATCGGAACCAGCGGACCCGTGAACAGGTCCGAGTGACTGAAAGAAACTAGCTGCAAGAGGAGAATTACGACTACGAGTAGAGGGAGAAGAATAAGACACAGGACTAACAAGAGAAGGAGTAGAAACAGTAGCAGCAACAGGGGTTAACAGCACAGGAGCAGTAACAGAAACAGTAGCGGGAACAGGAGTATGTGGAAGCGGAGGAGCAGTAGGAATAGAAACAGACAAAGGAGCAGGAACAGTCGGAAGAACGGATGCAGGTTGAGGAACAGGCGGAGGAACAATAGGTGGAAGAACAGGTACGGCAGGGACCACAGGAGCTGCGGTACCCTGTACGTACGGAGGTGGCGACTTCATTAGATAGGACATTAAGGGATCCTCAACTACCTCTTCCTTCTTATCCGACTCCGTGGGCAAAGCAGGATAACATTTATCTATGGACATACGCTGTAGCCTCTCAAACACTTCCTTATCCTTATCCTCCTTATCACGCTGGAACTGCTCAGCTTTCTTTACTATGGTAGCAACATTATCTCGCTGACTACGTTTATTCTGTCTGATCTCTTTCTGTCGGGCTTCTTTGCGCCACAACCGAAAGGCATCAAACATGGCCGGCCTTGATTTACGTTCGAACAACTTTATTTCTAGATTGTCTAAGATCGACGCCTCGAAGCTACCGTGAGGTGGCCAACGAAGGTCGCCGTCTTTCTTTGTATATTTAACCCAATAATCGTTAAAGGTAATCGGGCCTAGCCCATGTTTACTATACAAGTCATAAGTAGGAGTTCCAACCGGAGGTATCGGACACGAGTCCTCCAGTCGGGAATCCGCACCACAAGGTCTGAAACAACTGAACAAAGTACTGCGACCAGGCATCTTGCACACTAGCCGAGTTTCACAAACTTCAAGGGTTACGGGATTTACCAAGTCCCAGCAAAGAACAAAACCCTCGGTTTTTGGCGGCTGCAGTCGTCAAATAATACAACAACAAAGTACGCTAGCAAAGTGTCACCGACAAAAACACTCACACAGCGTGCACAACAAAAACACTCGCTAAAGTGTCAACAACCAAGAACTCTGGGAGCGACCCACAAATACTTAACTCAAAGATCGATGGCGTCACCAGGAAGGCCCGTCAATCGTCTCGCTATACCAAGGTCTACGCCAGGCGCCAAAACAGGTCTACAGTCAGGGCAGCAGTCCGTCGCAGCCGTCAGGAGGCGGGAATCTTCGCGGGAAAAGTCTTCGGGCCACTTATTTCGACAACAGGATCGATGAAGCGGAGTGCACCTTCCCTCGGAGATTTCACACGAAGTTCCTCACGATCGTCGGGCTTGGACCGGTACCACTGATGCAGCCCCACGTTGGGCGCCAACTGAAGGACTGGGTTCTTTAAGACCCAGCGGTGCCAGGGCACAACACCTGAAACCTTCGTGGGTAACCTGCTCCGGCGTACAAGTCACAGAGACACGGGACACTTCCTTCGACGTCAAAGATTCAAGGTTTATTTGCTGCAGGGAACACAGAAATCACAGGAAGTACATCGAGTGTAGTTCGGGGAGACTGCTTCAAATTGGTTCTGTGGATCGCTCCTTTTATACAGTTTTTACCCATAGGATAACATGATACACAAAAGTTTACGACCCGGTTCTCATAATTAGCCCCCGGAGGGGTCGTTTTGGTCACTTTGAAACACACAAGGTTAGGAACATAAGTGCGGAAACATTTGGCGGTTCCCAACTGTAAAAGCCCATCTTCCCACCATTAGCAAATTCCAATCAGTAGTAAAACAGATCGAAATAGGAACGAAAACAGGTGCAGAGGAAGACGGAGACAGTGGGGAGATCGGAAAGGGTGTAAAAAGGGGAGGTATCAGGAAACACGAGATACAGGCATCAAAGGGACGTGCCTAATGAGATGCACGGCTGAGACAATAAGTCCATGCGGCAAGATGAGCCTCAAGCGGCGCCATCTGCCTTACAGTAGCATCCCCCTCGTCATAAAGACACTTTCAAAGAACATGTGTCTTCCGCAAATATCTTGGGAGTCCCAGGGTCGCGAAGCGGACAGCGTCCGTTCGCTGGCTACTTGAGGGCAAGAGACAAAATGGATGCCGTATCTAAGATGGAACCCGTGGGTACAGATGGAAAACCCACATAGCAAACGAACGGTTTAAGTTAGCACAGCGAAACTGCGCACACTTACTAAACTCGTCATTTGCGGTTCATAGATACCAGACTCGACCATATTCGTGCGAGTCAAAAACACCACTTACAATTGTCACGGAACCTCACGTCTCCCAAGATCCGCAGTCGGGCTGTACGTCACATCTGACCCATCTCCTTCGGTGATCGTGAATCTTTGAATAGGTACAAGACAAGGTTTTAGAGAAATGGCAGAAGAAGATATCTACGCATGTGAATTCCTCCCCCAATTCTACGCATTTGGGAGATACGCTCATTGGTCACAGTCAGAGGTCCATTACCAAGCAGTGCATGTGTCAGCATTCCTACTGAGTTCATGGCATGTTTATTCATCGTCCTATTTATAACTCAAGTGAGGATAAATGAGATTCCCATCAACTGTGCATTACATCATATTCAACATCACGGAGCATTTCACTTCAGGACTGGCTAACCTTTTCAAACAGGGCGGGGATGCCATAATCGAGAGTCAGGCAGAACAAGGTTTTCTCGAGGGTCAACAGTTACTCATGGTCATCATGTTTATCTCCGGGACAGCAACTGGGGTCTATCAAAATGGGGCGGGGATGCTTCGGGTGCTTGCGCTTGGGTGCAAAAAAAGGGGGTGGGGCAATCTGGGCATTGGGGGTCAATCTAGACGTTGGCGTTCGTCTCTGAAGAACAGACATAAGGTGCCATGGACATACAGTTCCCCTATGAATGGCCAAATTGGGGGACCTTAGTCGTCTTACCTGTCCTTTCCTTCTCAGCCAATTCAAGTTCATTCATTTTGCAGAAAGGAGAGGCAGTAATATGGCGAGATACAATCATTTTAGTTTCGGTCAATTTCGCTGAACACCTTCGCGTTCAATATGTATCAAATCAGACTGGTGCCGGTGGGGCACAATTTTACCAAAAAGAGGGAGAGAAAATAGGGAGACTCTCATAGAGAGTGAGAGTCGTCCGCAATCTAAACGAGCCACTCGGTACACGTATGACATGTAGAGAGAGGGGGAGAGGGAGAGAGAGAGAGATAAGAGGTGGTGAGAGAGAGAGAGAGAGAGAGAGAGAGAGAGAGAGACGTGTACGAAAATAGGTCATTTAGTGCGCTCACAACACAGAACAGCAAAGGTCAGGTAACACGCAGATACAGACAGAGGGAAGACATAAATCCGTACATTACACACACACAAGCTCAGACAGGGAAGACGGCACATGCATTACACATATATAAGACATTCACGACAAGACAGGAAACAACAGGTGGCCAACAAAATCCATATTATATCCTACGTATCTTTACTATCCTATTTATCTATGTGCTTAGTTCTTTCTACCCTTCCCTCCTTTTCCTTCTCGCTTGTTATGTCTGCGAGCGTTCTCAATTGCCAATACTTACACCTCAGTTGGTCGGTCAGAAATTAACTTGGTCGTGCTAGTTACCCATGATTGGATCTTAAACCATTTTTCAGTTCCCTCCTTCGGTGGGAAGTTCTCCAGGCTGAGGCGACGGCAAGTATTGATCGGGAGAACAGTCCGACAGCTTGGCTATATCTATAAGAGTGTGAGAAAGGGGGCAGTGCATTTTGAACATCAGCAACATTTCTAACTTCCTAGACGGGTGGTGCCGTGGCAACCCTTACCCGTATATTTTCCTTTGTCCTTTCCCTACCTAGTCAAACGTCCAGTTACATTATTTAATGCGTCATTTCTAGTCATTTTTTCGTCATTCAGTACCTGTCCAATTTCTATGTCAGTCCATCCTCTCAGTCGCTATGTCCTAAGGAGGAACAGTCATGTTTAAGTCCACGTCTTTTTTTTTTTTTTTTTTTAAACTTATCGTTATGAGGACTACACACTTATTCCCTCTTTCCCTTTTCGTCGGTTGTCCGACCATCGCTCTTCCACACTTCAGCCGCCGTTCTGACGTGACCTGCAGAAGGGAGGGAAAAGAGGGGGTGGGGGGCAGCATTCAAAGTACATCAGCATGCAGTAGTCCGAAAACGTTTTTACCTACCACTTACTCGACCTATCTCCACGTACTGCATTTCTTTACCATCTCGGCGTTTAAGCCCAGAGGGACCAGTAATGTCAGATAGATAATCATTGACGATCTGCGTATCTACATGAGTTACTTGGTCGTAACCCTCTTTATCGGGTTCTAGGATGACGGTCAGGTGGCATTTCCGTGGTGTCGTTTTAAGGGTGTCTAAAACACTTTTCCGGCTGCCTGTGACACATAATGTAGCTGCTAAATATCTGATCCCTTTTGATCTACATCCTTCATCATACTTATTCTTCGCTCACAGTAGTAAGGTATCCAAAACTCATTAATGCGACTGCTACAACCATGCTTTCTTTTTCAAAATACTTTTAATAAACGAAATTGGTGGCAGTTCATTGCATAAAGTGCAGCAGTGCAATAAAATCGTATTAAAACTTCCCTACAGAGCAAGCATGATGCATGTCAGTAATTCGTCTTTAATAAATTCATAAATTCATTATCCAATGTTCATTCATTACCTAAATTACACCAATTCATTTTCCAAATCATAACCAGTACCCACCCTAAGTCAGTTCATTGTCCAAGCACATACTCAACATCCTTCATATCTACTTTCATTATCCAAAAACTGTATATATATCTCGGGACAAAAAGCTGCACAATCAGGGTGCAACAAAGTTTATTCAAAACGTCTCGTTTTGTGTCGGCGCCATTTTGGGTGGGGTCAGGCGAGTTCCGGCACAGTCAGAATGTCTCTAGTCTCGCATGGTTGGCCCAGAACCTTCCGTTGGCAGTTCAAAAAGTTTTGTGCTATGTGGTTAACAGTCTAACAAATATGGACCATTAGTCAAAGGGTGGGGAGGGCGGCAACAATTTTCCTACCGGGTCATTCTGGTGTTCCTCCGGAACTGAACAAGTCTTGTGCCGTGGCTGCATTTTAGCCATTTCCAATCCGAGGCTGGCGCCGGCAGGAGTTGCACCGATGTCGTGGTTCCCAGTGAAGGGGGCGGGGGCGCCCATGCGGAGGGATCAGGGTGCCCCCCGGCTCTTATAGAATCTTCAAGGTTGAGGAGAGAAGGCATGGAGCGTGTGCCCGTCCTGGGCAAAAGACCGCTTTTTGATGTTGACCCTCTTTAAGTAAGAGCATTGGGGTGTCGCTGGAAGCCTCCACCTGGAGGGAGGTGGGGGAGGCTCGTTCGCGCCGCCTCCCCTTTCCAGCGACCCCGCGCCGTTCCTCGGCTCCGTCGCTTCGATATTGGCCGTGCCAGCCATTGAAGATGGGGGGGGGTGGTCGGCGGCTGAGGCAAGACAGCCCCCCCTTTTCTCTTGACATGTGGCGGGACTACCTGGAACTGTCCAGGCGTCGACATGTGGCGGGACTACCTGTAACTATCCAGGCGTCGACATGTGGCGGGACTACTTGCAACTGTCAGGCGTTGGGTGTAGTTGCGGCCATTATAGCACAAAGAAATGCCGCCATCCTTGCCTTGGCTTCGCCCATCAACGAAAGCCGGATCGGGTGAGAGAGAGGGGTGGTCGGTGGCCGAGGCAAGACAGCCCCCTCTCTCCCCGCGGCCTGCAGGGCGGCAGAAGAGAAGAGATGGAGAGGTCCTTGTCATCCTTTGGACCGCCTGCCCAACATCATCTCCTACTGACCGTGGCCAGGCGGGCCCCTCGTGCCTCGAGACCTCGCCTTCCGGATGGGCGTAACCGCGGACCTGTTGCATTTCGGGAGCTTCCGGAATGGGGGTAGGTACCTATTGAATTGTTTCTATTTCATGTGACCGTTATTTTGGGCGTGGCGGGCAATGAGGCAGACATGTTGGGAGCAGGAATAGGCAGTAGAGCCTAGCTACCTCGTGGCTATTTTTGCTGCCAAACTTTTTGCCATTTTATATTTCTTATTACGAACTATTTCTAATGTTTCTTATTTTTAGTGAAGTCAAAAGCTCATCAGGGGGTTACTGACTTAGCCTGATTTCCTTTTATTTTTCTTTCTCTTCCTTAGCGTGTTTCGAGCTAAAGTTTTCGGTTAGTAGGGAACGGTGATCACTTCATATTTTTATGTGTCCTTTTCACTAGGGGGGTACTTCTGGACGGACCAGACGAGTTCCCTCCAATAAATGGTCCGGGGTGGAACGAGATTATCGATCAAAAGGGGAACATATATTCCGTCATTAGGGTATCATCCTGGACAGACCGAGCGATGTACTTCCACTTACTAGGGTAGCCTCCTGGACGGACCAGATGGTCTACTTCCACTAAATGGCCCATGAGCGGGGAGCATATGTCCTCCATAAGGGTAGTCTCCTGGGCGGACCATGCGAGCTACCCCCCAAATAACCAAACAGTGGGGAGTGGGTAGGACTGACGAATTCACAAAGGGGCATAACCTACCCTTTACTACTTGCAAAGACTAGATAGAATATTTCTACTCCACGTTGTTTGCAGGCAGAAAATACCTCAAACGAAACAATTCCTGGGACAACAATGTCCAGGCAACCAACCAATCAGTGGGGAGAAAAACAGGCATGACGGATTACAACGGGGACAAACGTCTGCATTACCTGCCCTTCGCTATCCAGAAAGGAAGACAGAATATTTCTACTCGTCTCAGTTTGTAGACAGGGAAGATCTCAAAGAGCAACAATCGATTATTAATCGATTTCAAACAATCCAGTGGGGAGAAAAGTAGGCATGACGGATTACAACGGGGACAAAAGTCTGCATTACCTACCCTTCTCTATCTGCAAAGAGGGACGACGTTCCTATTCGCCGCTGTTTGCAAACAGAGAATGTCTCGTTCTCACAAGAGAACCAATATGTCAAGTAGCATTCAAAGCTAAATGAACCAATACCAACAATATCAGTATACAAATACCGATTTCAATACAAACAATCAATCAATCAGGTGGATAGAACCACCCTACCAATCAGGCGTAAAAACACCTTACTTAATCTTACCCGGACCGGACCATACGGACAGTTCTTCGACTTCCTCCTCCAGCGCCCAATCGTTCTCTTACTCCATGTAGCATTCCTGTGGGATTCCAGTCAGGACAATAGGTCACTCAAGAGAGGTCCGTTCAGAATTGGTGAAGTTCTTTTGATCGGCAGCCGGGCGAGGGCCCTCTCAAGGCAGGCATACCCCAATCATTTAGATGTTCACTTCTTCGTCTGGATCTCTCTTACCGAACCTTATGTCACTGATGGGCCCCGCGTTGGGATGCCAATTGTGGAACATGAGCCCATAATTCTATCGATGCCCAGGCCGCTGGCGCAAACCGCCTCTTAGTTCCCATGTTGAATAATTATCAAATAAAGAGACGGGCGCTGGAAGCAGGAATCAAGAACAGAGTTTAATTCTCATGAGGAGAGCCAGTCATTTCGGACACGAAACACAGTGTCTTTCGGGAGGTGCTCTAACAAGTGAGCTGAGACTCTTGCTTTTATACCTTACAAAACACTTGATAGTACAATCAGGACAGTATGACGCAAAAGAAAGACATCCCTATAATCCTCGTGTCAATCCTACCCCACATAGGTTCACAATGGGGACCCTTGACCTGCTGATAAGAGGGGAGGGCAATCACGCAGCTGAGTGTTCCGTAGGATGTGTACGCCTGATCATAGCCCCGGGGGTGGGGTGGCTAGGATCAATAGTGGATCCTTTGAAGGGGAGTGACTTCATACAATAAGGGCAGTAAATGGTATCTCCTGGCTCAGGCGATGGCCTCGGACATGTGTGGTCAGCCGGACTCGGGGGAAGGGGTCATCAAAGGGGTGGTATTCATGCCGCGTGGACAATCGAGCGCGGAGGGAAGGCTCGTCAACAGAGGGGTATTCATGGAAGAAAAGGAGGTGTTGGTCAGGCGCGGCCGTGACTCTCAAGGACAGGGCCTTGCAGAAGAAGAAGGTTTATGACTTGCCCATGTGAGGAGAAGGGAGGGGTAGCCAGGGTGGACACAGGGACGGAGTCACACAGAGAGAGAGAGAGATCTGATGACCCGTACATGAGAGAGCGGGGGCAGTCAGGTGCAGCTGGGGAGGGCTACGTCAGCTAAGGCGAAGGATGCCTCTTCAAGAGGGAATGGGGGGGGGGTGTTGTGCGAGTCAAGCAGGAGAGTTGCCTTTCACAGCAGGGTCGTGCAGAGGGAGGGGGTTTCATGGTCTATGCATGAGAGAGGGGGTTTAAGATACGCGCAGGAGGGAAGCCGGGGATTCCAATGGGTAAAAGGCCATGGTGCCTAGAATGGCTGTACATATGCATAGGGGTATGGGCTCTTACTAGCAGAGTGATACGGTCAATAATTTACGGTATTCATGGTGCTCACAGGGAGAGGAGTGGGGGAAGAAGGGGAATGAATGCTGTCTATGTACATCAATTTCTTCAACTTTCACACACGTGCATGTTCTTGGCTGAAAAGACAAAGCGATCAGAAAAGGTCTTTATGTGCACTGAGTAGGCGAGACCTAAAAAACGGGCCTGCTTGTTTATTTTCGCTCAGGTTCTTCAGCACTCTTAAATACAATTTACAATTACAATTTGTACTTACACTTTCCTCAGGGCATAGGACGGGGTGGGCCAGTATGGAGTGACAGCAGGAGCCGCTTCTGCTCAGAGAGCTGCTAATGTGGCCATAGCGGCTTATGGCAAAAGGTCGCCTCCGGCTGGGGCTGGCTTCCAAGATGTGGCAAGAACTATAGAGTACCCGGGAGCGGCCAGCCACAGCATGCTACCTTTGCAGACCTATTACCACCGCCACTGCAAGCCCAAGGCATTGGGAGGCCCAATTATGCGGCATGGATGACAACATGTGCGGCAATAAGAGCGAATTATGCAGCATAACATGGTGCAACCTTCAGCAATTCTATGTCATTATTTTGTCACTTTAACAACTATTAGTGATCAGTCACGGCTCTCATACTCGGGGGAGGGTCACGCGGGGAGCTTAAAATAAAATGACAGATTAAAATAAAGCAAACTTACCTGACCGGGTGACCTGGACCGGGGTCCCACGTTGGGGGCTGCTTGGCGCCTTCTGTGCTGCTCTGTCCTGGGCCGGTCCCGGGCCCGCGCCTTTTGAACAACAGCCCTCTGGCTGCCCGGTGTCTCAGGCAGCCAATCCAGACGGTGCATTAGCAGCACCAGGATTGGCTAGGGCACGGAGATGACCCGCCCATTAGAGACCAGGGGTTGCTGCATGAAGCAACCCTCAGCCTCTCGGGTCCCGACTCTCCCCTCGCTCTCCTGGTCCTTAGGAGGTGGCTTTAGTGCGCATGTTCGGGCTGGTCATAATAATGACCAGTCCAAAATCGAGCATGTGCACTATTGTAGCTGCGCTTTAGTAAGCGCTGCTGTCAGTCACCCTCCTTGCTGCCGCAGCCAGCCACGCCCCCACCCCACCCCCCCTTCAGCGCCGATTGAATGCCTACCTGAGCAGAGCAGCAAGTACTTGTCTTTAAAGTTTGCTATTTTGCTTGCGCGCAGTGCGACCTGAGGCCATCTGGCCAGGTGGGGCAACGCCCCAGCACCCCAATGGACGCACCGCCCCTGCTAGTTGATCAGGCAGCCTCTCTAGATGTTAACTAAGTGTGAAACAAAGGACAAAAATACACGGAGATCTTAAATGCTTGAACATCATTACTTAATTGTTACTTGTCAAATGATCATTTACTTAACATATTTGTTTACGTGTTCATATTTGGCCAGACAATAGTTCACAATTTTTTTATTTTCAATAGTGTTTATGGACTCAGCTGTTTCAGAAGTCTATAAAGTGTAGTTTGCAAATCATTTTGCATTTATTATTTATAACCTTCTGAACAAAGGGGATCAGGTTAGGGGGACAGGCTTTCTCCGTACTGTGGACATTTTCTCCCTTCCAATTACTATACTAATCTTCCACTCAAGAGGTGTAAGAAGTAACACCTAAAAGCAAGCTCGGATGAAATGTCCAACCCCTGTGGGTTAGCTTCATGTGCAGGCCATGTTAAGTTTCAGTGTGTGTGGTCTTGTGCTTCGGAAGGCAGATGTTTAAAACAATCATTTGCAATGCAATAGGTCTCACTTTTTTTTTTCGTTAGAGCTAGTGGCATTGAAATGGAAATGTTTTTAACAGTTATGACTTTTGTATTAGCAATGTAGAGGCAATAGAAATTGATACAATCCTTTTATACATTACTGATACCAACCTTGTTTGTGGCACTGAGGTGGTTCACTGTTGGGGATAAAAAGACCACTAATGTAAACTTGTCTGATAGGCTGCCTATTACAACAGTAATAACAGTAGCTTGTGATTCGAGCAGCAACTGCCACTGTAACTGTCCAGTTCCATATTGTGCAGTGTAACACGGGTATAGAGATTAATCTAAGCACTCACGGGGTTCAATGTTTGTCAGAGAATGGGGACAAAGAGATGATAGGCGATTTGGCCAGGGTCACTGTTAGACCTAGATTCCTAGACTACATAGGGTAGCTTGGCACAGAGCGGGAACAGCTAAAACATCCCCAAGGCTTTTGTGTAGTGCTTACAAAATCACCTGCAGCAACTCAGTGAACTACCACCAAAAATAAAGACACCACACCAAAGTAGAAAAATACCGGTTCCTTTTATAAAAGATTTTGTTTCACTTATGACTCATATCAAAATTTTAGACACAGTATTACATTTACAGTTAAGATTATTTTGGATGCCCAGAGTTGTTCACTGCTCCAGTGCATTTAGACTTTTGGTTCTCAAGCAGTAGTTACTCAGTTAACACATTTGTTTCATCATTATCAAATGCAGTACATTAACCTGTGAAAAGAAGAACGCTCCTACATAGGATAGAATTACACACTCTGGCCCAGCAATTATCTTCAGTAGGAAAACACTTAGTTCTTTGTATTTCATTCAAGGTTAACCAACCCTCTCAGATTCTCAATGTCCCCCTCAGTATTATAAGTTCTTTACCACCAGGTAGCTCACAGCTCTAGTAGCTAAGTAGGCAGGTTATTCTCTCTGATGCAATCTAAATCTTATCCTTTGTAGTGGTCACTTAGACGTTCTGGCTCTGCCTATCTAAACTGTCCAGAGACTACTCTAGATGACTTGCCAAATTCTCAATCTCATAGGAACAGCTCGGCTTATTTTGCCGTTCACCGGGACTGTTGTCTTTCCGTTTGCTCAATAGACGCCAGTACCTTACACCCCTCGAACCCAGCTGAAAGGTTCAAGTGCCTCGCACCTTTCTGTCTGTTCTTTAAGTTACTGATGAAGCCCGTTCAGACTCAGGGGCCTCACTCGACACACTACCGCCTTACCGGTACTTAGGATCTTGCTCAGGCCAGTCCTTGGATCACCAACTTCTTCCTGACATAGGCGGAATCACTGTGCCCGCTCCGGCTTCCCCACCTCAGATTTCCTTCAGCCGGCACGCAGAGGCTCCGCTGCTCCGCTTCCGTGTCCTGTCAGACGCCTGGCCCGCCCTCACTGTAGGCGTCAGAGGGGGGGCGTGGATTCACCCCGGCCTCCTTCTTCTTCCGGATACACTCCGGTCGCCTCACGCTGCACCCGCTTCCTCCACCAGACCCGCTAACCTGTGGAGTCAATCTGGGTTCTGGGATTGCGGCGGGCTGCCACGACCAGCAGAATGCCGCCGGAGTTCGTATTCACCTCACGAACCCCAGAGGAGAGTTCCAAAGGAGTACCAAGCCAGCCCCACCTCCTTCAAGTGCCTCAGTCAGGTATGATCCCTCAGGTGGTGGAAGGGGGGTGTCAGGAACAGTAAGTCAAGGTAGGTCAAGTTAGACCGTTTTTATCGGACCCAAGGCTTTTGGAAGGAATTCACTAGAGGGTTTTACTAACAAGGTTCTGGATATGGTGGGAAATATATCCCAGTAGGGCTTGGTCAGTAGAAAGAGGAAGACATCCCTAAGTGGTATCGCTGACCAAGGGGTCAATCTAGCTCTCCTCAAGGCGCCCTTCTCTCCTCTATAGCCTCGCTCCTACCCCTCCAATTCCCTCTGGTCACTACAAAATGGCTGCCCTAGTTCTGGCTATTTATAGGCTGGACCCTGACCTTTGGAAGGTACTAGCAGGTTCCAGAACCTTCTACATGCATTACAATGAGTCAGCCTCCCTGTGGTGGCAGTTTTGTCCGTTGCTGGCCACCATTTTAGGTTTCTAGGAACTGAGACTCTCCTGAGAGACTTGGCGCACATGGAAAATGGGGAGATAGTATCAAGGGACACCTAGCCCCCCTGGACAACGGCAAGGAAAAAGTCTGGTGGTAATAAAAAACTAAAAGATAATAGAACACTTGGAGGCCAAAGGGGACAAAATAAATAAATAATGGTAGGGGAAATCCCAGAGGCAGACAGGTCTAACACGCGTCCCCCCCCAGCTGAAAGTGGGGAGAGCTACCCAATCCCTTGGGAGTTCTCATCACTAAGGCGGAAATACCTAGAGAGACCGTCTGCATTGGCGTGGTCCACTCCAGGTCGATGTTCCACCCGGAAATCGATTCCCTGTAGGGAGATAGACCATCTCAACAAATTGGGATTCTCCCCCTTCATTTGCATCAGCCAACGAAGGGGCCGGTGATCAGTCTGAACCAGGAAGTGGGAACCAAACAGGTATGGCCGCAGCTTCTTCAGAGCCCAAACCACCGCAAAGGCTTCCCTCTCAATTGCACTCCACCTCTGTTCCCGGGGAAGCAGTCTCCTGGACAGGAAGACAACAGATTGATCCAAGCCCTCTTCGTTGAGTTGCGATAACACTGCCCCAATGCCATGTTCTGATGCATCTGTTTGGACAATGAATTCTCTTGAGAAATCAGGGGCCCTGAGAATTGGAGCAGTACACATTGCTTGCTTCAAGGTGACGAAGGCTCGCTGACAAGCCTCCGTCCAGACTACCCGTCGGGGTTGTTTCTTTGATGTGAGCTCTGTGAGGGGCGCTACAATGGTGCCATACCCCTTCACAAAGCGACTGTAGTATCCTGTAAGGCCCAGGAAGGCTCGGACCTCGGTTAGGGTCTTGGGGGGCTCCCAGGCCATGATAGCCTCGATCTTGGCCTGGAGGGGCTGCACCGTTCCCCTGCCCACCAAGTGGCCTAGATACACCACCGACCCCTGCCCGATCTGACATTTGCTGGCCTTGATTGTCAAGCCAGCCTGTTTCAGGGCCTGGAGAACAGCTTGCAAATGACGCAAACGATCCTCCCAACTGCTACTGAAGACAGCAATGTCATCCAGATAAGCAGCAGAGAAAGCCTCCATTCCAGAGAGGACCTCGTTCACCAGCCGCTGAAAAGTGGCAGGAGCGTTCTTGAGCCCAAAGGGCATCACACAGACCTGGTAGTGACCCTCAGGCGTGGAGAAGGCTGACCTTTCCTTTGCTCCATCTGTAAGGAAGATCTGCCAGTACCCAGAAGTGAGGTCAAAGGTACTCAAGTATTGGGCAGCTCCCAGCCGGTCAATAAGTTCATCCGCCCTTGGGATCGGATGAGCATGAGTCTTTGTCACTGAATTCAGTCCCCGGTAATCCACAGAGAACTTCAGTTCTGGAGTGGTGCCCGGCGGGGCAGCTTTTGGTACCAGAACCACCGGACTGGACCAGGGGCTATTAGAAGGTTCAATCACTCCTAGCTCAAGCATCTTCGTGACTTCACCGTGGATGCTGGCCTACACCTTGTCCGACAGCCGGTAGATCTTAGACTTCACAGGTGGGCTGTCTCCTGTGTCCACATCATGGGTACACAGGTGAGTCCTTCCCGGGACAAGGGAGAACAGCGAGGAAAATTGCTCCAGGACCTGGCGGCAATCCCTCTGCTGTTCAGGAGTCAGGGATGGTGAGAGAATCACTCCCTCCACCGACCCATCCTTTTCCTGAGACGAGAAGAGATCAGGGAGAGGCTCGCTTTCCTCTTCCACTGCTCCATCAGTCACCATCTTTAAGGTGACCTCGGGCCTCTCATGGTGGGGTTTGAGGCGATTAGCATGCAGCACCCGCAGGGGCTGTCGAGGGGTCTTAAGATCCACCAGGTAGGTGGCCTTACCCTTCTACTCTAACACCTCAAAGGGGCCTGTCCAGCGATCCTGGAGGGCACTTAGCTCTCCAGGCTCCATCACCCACACTTTCTGGCCAGGCTCCAACTCCACTGGGTGAGCGTTGTGGTCATACCACTCCTTCATCACTGCTTGGCTGGCTCCCAAGATGTCAGAAGCTTTCTTCCACAACTTAGCCATTTGGCTCCGGAAGGCCAGCATATAGCTCACCACATCCTGGGGAAGCTTCCTGGGAGTCTTTTCCCATCCGTCTTTCACCAGGCTGAGAGGTCCGCGTACAGGGTGCCCATACAGAAGCTTGAAGGGGCTAAAGCCCACTCCCTTCTGTGGCACTTCCCTGTAGGAAAACAACAGACAGGGTAGGAGGACGTCCCATTTCCTCCGCAGGCTCTCAGGCAGACTTCTTATCATGCCTTTCAAGGTCTTGATGAACCTCTCCACGAGACCATTGGTCTGTGGGTGATAAGGAGTGGTGAACCGGTAGGTAACTCCACACTCCTTCCACATAGCCCGCATATATGCTGATATGAAGTTGGTCCCCCTGTCGGACACAACTTCCTTGGGGAAACCCACTCGGGTAAAGATCCCCATTAGGGCCCTTGCCACAGCAGGTGCAGTAATGGTTCTCAGAGGAATTGCCTCTGTGTACCGTGTGGCATGATCCACCAGAACCAGGATAAACCTGTGACCAGCTGAAGTCGGTGGATCCAATGGACCCACAATGTCGATGCCCACCCTTTCAAAGGGGGTGCTAACGACAGGAAGTGGTTCCAGGGGAGCTTTCAGCTTCACCCCTGTTTTCCCACTGGCTTGGCAAGACACACATGTCCGACAGTAGGTGTCGGATGCCACCTTCATCTGAGGCCAATAAAAGTGGGGGACAAGCCGGGCAAGGGTCTTGTCCTGACCTATGGTATTTCATGAGCCAATTCTAAAAGAAAGGCTCAATAACGTTGAGGGACCACCAAGGCCCGTGATGACCCATGCACGGGTGCCTTGGGTTCACTGTAGAGGAGTCCATCCTCCCAGTAAATATGGTAGTGCCCTGTAACGTTTCCGGCTGCCTGGGCTTTGGCCTGACGCCTCAGTCCCTCAAGGGTAGGACACTCCTTCAGACCCTTACAGAATTCCTCCCTGGTAGGACCTCCCTCCACATGCCACTCAGCAGGGATAGGTAGGTTCTCCAATGGAGTAACATCCTCCTCAGTGGACTCCAGATCCACCACAGCAGGTGGCCTATCCATCTCACGAGGTTGGGATGTTGAGGCAGGCTCCTCCTGCCTACAGTCCTTCCCCTTTCTGACAGCTGGCTGGGCCATTGTTCCAGGCTCAAGCGTAAGCGAACTCCCCCCACCGGGTAGTCGCGGACCTTGTGCTGACACAGGCCCAGTCAGGTGTACCCAGCATCTCAGAATGAGTCCGGTATTCCACCTCCCTCCAAGCATTGTGCTCCATGTCATTCCCCAACAGACAATCAACTGGCACGGCAGGGCTTACGGCAATTCGAAGTAAACCTGCAACCCCTTCCCACTCAAATGGAACCTCGGCCACTAGATAGTGACCCATTCTGCCGTCAGCCATCGCGGCGGGATGGAGTACATTTGGAAGTATCTGCTCTGCCGACACCAGATGACTCCTTACCATAGTCATACTGGCTCCTGTGCCTCTCAGAGCCTCCCTTCTTTGGCCATTGATGGTGACCCATTGCTCAAACTTAGTAGTATTTGAGGGCAACTGGATCTTTGGAACCATCTCCCGATCTCCCAGGGACACTAAGGTGACACCCACCCACTCCCCGCCATAATCTAAGGGCAACTCCTCCCCGAGCACTACACTAGCTACTCCCGGGGCCTTTACTCCAGTGGGAGGGGGTGATCTTTTTGGGCATTTCACGTCTCCTTTATAGTGTCCAACACCACCACACTCGAAGCAATGTACAACCCTTGGCTGCTGGCTTTGGCCAGGATTAGGGTTTTGGGGTTGGTTAGCCTTCGGGGTGAATCCTCTTCCCTTTCCCTGGAAATTATTTTGGGGACCTTTAGAGAACTCCTTCTTGTTATCTCCCCCCTCCTTCTTCTGGGGGGCGCCCTGTCCGGATCTCTGGGAATCCCCTCCAGTCCCCTTTGAGGACACCTGGGTACTAGCCCAGATGTCCGCCTCCTCAGCAAGCTTCCGGGGGCTGGTCAGCTTGCCGTCCACCAGGTGTTGTCGCAGCTCGGGAAAACATTTCTCGAGTAGGTGTTCCTTGAGTATGAGGTCATACAATCCCTCATAGTCCCCTACCTCACTGCCTTTCACCCAACCCTCCAAGGCCTTCTTTGTGTAATCAAGGAAATCCACCCAATTCTGTGTGCTTAGTTTGTGACTACTCCTAAATTTCTGCCTGTATTTCTCTGGGGTTAGTCCAAACTTCTTTATTAGCGCCACTTTCATGGTGGGGTAGTGGGTTTGTTTGTCCTGCTCGAGGGCCAACAATGTATCCCTTCCAGCAGGAGGCATGTACCTATACAAACCACCCCCCCAGTGAGTTTCCAGTATCCCATGGGCTCTTAAGGAGACCTCATAGGCAGTTAGCCACTTAGCAATATCATCACCTGCGCTGTAGCTAGCGACAACATCCTTGGGTAAATAGGGTCTGGGTTCCCTGGTTAACTCTTTTGTTTCGCTGCCACCATTTAAAGGATTGGGAGTCCCTATTTGTAGGGCCTTGAGATCCAGCTCCTTAAGAGTTAATTCATGGGCTAACCTCCTTTCTTCCCTCTCCAACTCCAACTCCAACCTAGCTAACTCCCACTTTAGCTTCCTTTCCTCTCTCCTGTCCGCTAGTTCAGCTTCGGTTAAACTCCTCACCGAGACACTGCTGCCCTCCCTTGAGAGTGTCCTGGGACCAGTCAATAGGTTCCCTCCCTCAGTTTGGTACGACACATCTACCCCGATGACAGTGTCTCTGTCCACCTCTTCCTTCTCTAGTTCCTCCTCTAAGTGAGCTTCTACCCATGCCCTCAAGCTTGTTTGTAGCTCGCTTTTTTTTGCACCCCGTTTGTGAAATACCCCCTTCCTTTGACAAAAATCCCTTAGCTGGGCCACAGTATAAGTTTCCAACTCTTCAAGGTTTAGTTCCATTTTGTCACAGGGTCAAACAGGTACCTAGAAGGGAACAAGGAAGGGTGTAGCGTAAGGACAACCTCCACCCACCACCAGGAGTAAATGTGGAAAAGCCAAAAATGTAATTAGGAAGTCCGCTTGGAGAAAACTCCAGGTGGAGGCCTGTGGTATGCACTGATTTGCTTCTAGATGGCTGTAAGCACAAACTCTATCCCACCGCTGAAACACCAATTATTTTAGACCTAGATTCCTAGACTACATAGGGTAGCTTGGCACAGAGCGGGATCAGCTAAAACATCCCCAAGGCTTTTGTGTAGTGCTTACAAACTCGCCCGCAGCAACTCAGTGAACTACCACCAAAAATAAAGACACCACACCAAAGTAGAAAAATACCGGTTCCTTTTATAAAAGATTTTGTTTCACTTATGACTCATATCAAAATTTTAGACACGGTATCACATTTACAGTTAAGATTATTTTGGATGCCCAGAGTTGTTCACTGCTCCAGTGCATTTAGACTTTTGGTTCTCAAGCAGTAGTTACTCAGTTAACACATTTGTTTCATCATTATCAAATGCAGTACATTAACCTGTGAAAAGAAGAACGCTCCTACATAGGATAGAATTACACACTCTGGCCCAGCAATTATCTTCAGTAGGAAAACACTTTGTTCTTTGTATTTCATTCAAGGTTAACCAACCCTCTCAGATTCTCAATGTCCCCCTCAGTTATTATAAGTTCTTTACCAGCAGGTAGCTCACAGCTCTAGTAGCTAAGTAGGCAGGTTATTCTCTCTGCTGCAATCTAAATCTTATCCTTTGTAGTGTTCACTTAGACGTTCTGGCTCCGCCTATCTAAACTGTCCAGAGACTACTCTAGATGGCTTGCCAAATTCTCAATCTCATGGGAACAGCTCGGCTTATTTTGCCGTTCACCGGGACTGTTGTCTTTCCGTTTGCTCAATAGACGCCAGCACCTTACACCCCTCGAACCCAGCTGAAAGGTTCAAGTGCCTCGCACCTTTCTGTCTGTTCTTTAAGTTACTGATGAGGCCCGTTCAGACTCGGGGGCCTCACTCGACACACTACCGTCTTACCGGTACTTAGGATCTTGCTCAGGCCAGTCCTTGGATCGCCAACTTCTTCCTGACATAGGCGGAATCACTGTGCCCGCTCCGGCTTCCCAACCTCAGATTTCCTTCAGCCGGCACGCAGAGGCTCCGCTGCTCCGCTTCCGCGTCCTGTCAGATGCCCGGCCCGCCCTCACTGTAGGCGTCAGAGGGGGGGCGTGGATTCACGCCGGTCGGCCTCCTTCTTCTTCCGGATACACTCTGGTCGCCTCACGCTGCACCCGCTTCCTCCACCAGACCCGCTAACCTGTGGAGTCGATCTGGGTTTGGGATTGCGGCGGGCTGCCACGACCAGCAGAATGCCGCCGGAGTTCGTATTCGCCTCATAAACCCCAGGGGAGAGTTCCAAAGGAGTACCAAGCCAGCCCCACCTCCTTCAAGTGCCTCAGTCAGGTATTATCCCTCAGGTGGTGGAAGGGGGGGTCAGGAACAGTAAGTCAAGGTAGGTCAAGTTAGACTGTTTTTATCGGACCCAAGACTTCTGGAAGGAATTCACTCAAGGGTTTTACTAACAAGGTTCTGGATATAGTGGGAAATATATCCCAGTAGGGTTTGGTCAGTAGAAAGAGGAAGACATCCCTAAGTGGTATGGCTGACCCAGGGGTCAATCTAGCTCTCCTTGAGTCAGCCTCCCTGTGGTGGCAGTTTTGTCCATTGGTGGCCACCATTTTTGGTTTCTAGGAACTGAGACTTTCCTGAGAGACTTGGCACACATGGAAAATGGGGAGATAGTATCAAGGGACACCTAGCCCCCCTGGACAACGGCAAGGAAAAAGTCTGGTGGTAATAAAAAACTAAAAGATAATAGAACACTTGGAGGCCAAAGGGGACAAAATAAATAAATAATGGTAGGGGAAATCCCAGAGGCAGACAGGTCTAACAGTCACACAGTGTGAACATGTGATCAATAAAAGCAAAGTCTAAGGCGACGTGGGAAGGGAAGGGAGCACTTACGACTACGTATTGGGGGAAGAGAAGAGGTAAAAACATAAATGAAGATTTTCCACATGTAATACACATGGTTGGTTTGGTTTAATTAAAAACTCTTCCTTGTTTTTAGGTAGTAGGAAGCAATGGATGAACAGTGTCAAAGTGCAGTAAGCCGGAACTTTGGTTTCCTCATCCCACATGTGAGAATTTTTCCGTAGAATAAATTCTAAATGGGGTACTGGGAGAGGTTGTGAAGGAGCAGCAACAAAGGTCAATATATTGGATCAGTCCTTCATGGGGAAAATGTGGTTTATCTGTGGCTGCATTATGCCAGGCACTTGCATCATATGTGCCCTGGCACTGACTGGCCGCTGGACACAGGGCTAGTAGTATTTAAAAAACAACCCCTAACACTCCTCCCTGGGCTCTGCTGTGTTACCAGATGTC
Source organism: Lissotriton vulgaris (assembly GCF_964263255.1). Classification (NCBI taxonomy): domain Eukaryota; kingdom Metazoa; phylum Chordata; class Amphibia; order Caudata; family Salamandridae; genus Lissotriton; species Lissotriton vulgaris. The sequence goes on from NC_141689.1 coordinate 1,786,425,084, forward strand.
CTTACAAGGGCACCATGGGTGCAGAGCACCTCACTCGTGTCCACTGTCCATCCTCATCATGGCAGCAGTGCCACCCGCCACGCGGCTCCCCTATGGCTACCGTGGACACTGTTTGATCTACTGCATATTTGTGTCTGCATGTGTGTCTGCGTGCATGTGTGTGTGTGTGTGAGGCTGTCTGTGTGTGTGTGTGTCTGTCTGTCTATGTTTCTGTGTGGATGTAGATTTTAAACAAACCAGGTAAAGCATCAGAGACTACAAAACGGATGGAAGCAGCAGCTGCAGGTTTGTCTGGGCAGTTTGGGGGCTTACTTGCAGGCATGTGCGAGCTATGCAACAGCATTCCAGCGTGAGGGAGAGAGCAGCAGGGAGGGAGAAGGAGAAATAGAGAAGGAGAGGTGGATAGAAAAAGCAGCACGGCCCAGACGGCATGCTGCACTGCCTACGAAAAGCGTAACAGTTTGTAAAAAAAACAGTTGGGCGAGCCGCTCCTTTATTTTATTTAGCGAAGTTCAAAATTCTCTGTTGGCCATTCTTCAAGCCCCGCCTCGTCCCACTCTAAAAAGCACATCTCGCCAAAATCTTTTTTTTCAATATTTTATGCTTTTAGTCAGCAGCATAGCATGCGGCCTGTGCTGCCCTGCTCATTAAAAGCATAAAATATGATAAGAATAGAGTTTTGTTGGGAGTGGGCTGCTGCTTACGGAGATGAAGGCGAAAGGCTCGCTCGCCAATGTTGCACGTGTCCCAGGAGAAAAAGCTGTATGAACTGTATGCAGCACTCGCACACCCTTACAATTCCTTGTTTTGCCCCTTTGCTGAAAAGGGAGGAGGGGCCATCACATGCAAAAGGGAGGAGGGAATAGAGGCCACCACATGCTGTACTGTGTGATGGCCGACCAAAATGCTCTCTGAGTGAACTCGCCGAAAAGGGAGATAAACACACAAAGGAGGGACTTTTACAGAAATACACCAATAAGAAGCCAGCATTTTTGATTACCACAGATAGTAACCCATGGCAATCACTGGGTTTGCCAGACCCCACAAAAGAGACATAACAGGTCGATCGAAGCTCGACCTAAAAAAGGCTGGCACCCAGACTATAACAGTTTTGTGAGCCCTCTGAATTTAGATGAGCTACTGTCAGTGAAAGACTTAAACTATCTGTGGAAATGTTTGGTATAGGAGTGGTACAAAGTGAAAACATGTTTTACGTGTTTTTATTTTTATAAAAAGTGTTTGTATTAGTACATTTTTGGGGGCAAGAATGTGTATTGAGTGTACTTTTATTGTCTGTGAGTGTTTAATCTATATGTAATGCTACTTGTTATTGAGTACCCATGTATGTTGGAAGAACATACGTTGGGAGATAAGAATTCAACACCCATGCCCTTAATCACCCATACTAGCATTTTACAAACGATTCTGGCATATAATCCCTCAGTCTGGGCAGGAGTAATGATATCATGTATTGCACCTGCACCAGGTCTGCTTGCCTGTCAGAGATGATCTTGACTTGTTTCTGCAGTACTGCAAAGTTGGCTTATGTTATGTGTGACACTTTCAGTTAGTTCGTGCTTTTGAGTCAATGCCTTCTGGGTATTGTAGTTTTCCTTCTCTCCTTAATAAACATGGGCTTTTATGGCTAAGCATGCAAAACGCTGTTTACTGATAAGCCAGAAATTGCTTCAGGTTTAGCACTTGGCACAAGGGCATTGACCTGATATTTAAATGATTGCACCACAGCTCTACCAAACTTTCAGAGGTAGCTTATGGAAAGGCAGTCACTTACTTGATGGAATACAAATTATTTGTAAGATATATATAGTCTCATTAAACACAAGTATTGTAATTGCATTTATCTAGCGCTTATTTTTCCATTTCCATTTCCAAGCTTTATTTCCTTCTTATAGGCAATAAAATCAAAAATATAAAATACATACATCACTAAATTTGGGCAATAAAAACATCAATGGACATTACAGGATATAGCCATGTACAGTGAGTTGAACACATTTCATAACAGTTAAAAAGATATTAAAATGTAAAAAGCAAATTAAACAGGGATTTCATATATTAATAAGATCAAGACAGTAGGAAATGGCAAAGGAACATTTATCATGTGCAAGGAGAGATTTAAAACTTGCAGCGCCTATGCCACATAGAGTTAAGGAAACAGAACACAGCAAAAACAATCTGAGGATGAGTGACGGTTCTCAAAACTTTAAAGGCCTCCCATCACTGTCTGTACCCCAGGATCCTGCATATTGGTAAAAGCCAGTACCTCCTAGGTACATCATTTCCTGGACAAAAGAAGAAAACATGAATGGGAGTCTCTTCTTGGCTATTGCAGGCAGGACATCCAACAGAGGAAGCTTTTGCCCAATTCTTTGTAAGTGCATGGACCGGCAAGCAACCCAGTCTGAATTGAACATAGAGTTTCCTTGCCATGAACGGGTGTACATCATCAAGGAAGCGTTCAAATAAATACTGGTCTTTAAAATTAAGGAAGTCAGAGGTTAAACAGCCTGTTTTTTGTGCTCCTTTGGATTTCAGCCAATCTAAACAGTCTGTAAGATTTGACTAGTTCGAGCCGTGTTTTTGTCCGGGACACTTCCTCAGGGTGGGTCCATAGGTTCGGCCGGACTAGTCTACGGCACAGATCTTTTATGTGTGTGAACCAGGATAGTTTTCCCACCCCTGGGAGCCCAATGATCGCCTTGAGTTCCGAGTGGTAGGCTATTCGCTCTGGAGTCGCCCATAGCCTTCGCCAAAAAGTCAGGGGTCACAGTCCGATCTCCTCATCTATGGGTCTTATCCCGAGGTCCATACGTAGGGGGATGAGAGGGGTGCTTTGTGGTAGGCCCAAGAGCTTCCTCATGAACTTATTCTCGGTTTTGACCAATCCACCTATAGGGAGGTGCCCCCAAAGTACTGCCCAGTACATTACAGCACTCCTGATTTGGGCTTTGTATATCTCAGTCAATGGGCTCGGTTGTCTAGATGTGGAGTTTCTGTAAAGTTTTGCTATTCCCTGTGCCATCTGTGCTAACCTTAGGCCTGCCTTTTCTTGCTGTGGGCCTCAACCAAAGGTTTCCGTCAGCGTAACACCCAGGTAATGGAAGACAGCTACCCTCTCTAGCTGGATACCATTTAGGGTAGGGTTAAGGCTTTATCAACTGGCTATTCAGAGGCTTATCATCCGTGTGCTGTTGGGAACTGCTGTGGCGGTCCTACCGTGTTTTTAAACTTTCACTCACTCACTTTAGAGTTGCTTAGGGGGTAACTTTGCTTATTTCCCTCTCTCACGCCATGATCATCCCGCTCTCCTTGATTCGCGGGGTCTGTCCGTGCGAGCGGACCCGCCATCTTGGAGTTAGCGGTCTAGTCTTTGTTGCCTGGGCTGGATAAAAATCGATGCTGACGCGAGTGCACAGCGTTCGATTGGCTTTTCAGAGGCTTGTCATCTGTGTGCTGTTGAGAACTGCTGTGGTGGTCCTACTGTGGTTTTAATGTTGTTTATAAACTTTCACTCACTCACTTTAGGGTTGCTTAGGGGGTAACTTTGCTTATTTCCCTCTCTCACTCCAGGATCATTCCACTCTCCTTGATTCCCGGGCTCCGTCCGTGCGAGCGGACCCGCCATCTTGGAGTTACGGTCTAGTCTTTCTTGCCTGGGCTGGATAAAAATCGTTGCTGACGCGAGCGTGCAGCGGACGCGTGCAGCGGCGTAGCAAAGGCAAGCCTGTCTGCGCCTGTCCACGATAAGGACACGCTCAGCGCCATCCAGGATGCTCCCTTTCACTGCCTGCATGGGATCTTATAGAGGGTGTTGCCCGTTAAGCTACTCCAGTGAAGAGCTCCACCATATTGAGATGGGTAATGGTAGGGGGGCTCTTTGCTTTGCTGAGTCAGCCTCTCCTCTGTCTGACTTCCTTGTCAAAGTTTTTTTATCCTGTGGGATTTAAACGTCAGATCGCTGCCTAAGAACAATGTGGAAATTCAGTTGTTGCTTTAAGTTATTGAACTTGAAGTTCTGCTCATGACAGAAACCTGGACCCACCCAGATTGTGAGGTTGACGGTTGGGCCTGTCCACCCGGCTACAAAATTTGCCATAAACCGAGATTGAGGGGGAGGGGTGACGGGGTTGGGGTGATCTATAAAGATACCCTGACTCTGGTGAGCATAGATATTGAGTTTGAGTTTGAGTTGGGATTTGTAAAGCGCGTAGCTACCCTAGGGCGTCCCAGCGCTGACATGACCTAAGTTCCAGAGGAGAAGTAGAAGAAGAAAATTAGAGAGGTTTAAGGGAAGAGCCAAGTTTTTAATTGCCTCCGAAAAGCCAGGAGGTTATGTTCGCTCCGCATAGCAAGTGGGAGGGCGTTCCACAGTTTTGGGGCGTTGTAAGAGAACATATTGATGTGGTCATAGGTTTCGAACTACTTGGCTTTGTCATCAAGAATGATCATGGTCCGGCTTTAACTGAGATTATCTGCTACAGGCCCCCGTGGTCTTTGGTGTGCAGCAGCAGCAACTGCTGCTGGAGACTTTTACTAATATGGCCGCCACTCACCACAGATTGGTGATTTTGGGTGACTTTATCCTCTGGTTAAATGGCTCCCTTGATTTAGGCTATACCTATATTCACCAGTCTTGCGAAGGCCTTGGCCTATTCCAGCAGGTGTCCAAGGTCACTCACAAGGGAGGTGACCTACTTGATTTAATTTTAATTTAATATTCTCAGAGTCTACTCATCTGATTATTGGGGAAATTCTGCCCCTGGACTGGACAGACTATTTCCTGATTAAATTCTATATGAACTTTGCTACTCAAAATACTCAGGTAGCCAACTCTACGTGTGAATATGCGAGTAGAGACTGGAAGGTTCTCCTGCATAATGCCCCGTTGTTTCAGGTTGAGGATTGTTTCCCCCTGGATTTGCATGTAGAGGAGAACTATGCATCTCTATGCATGAAAATTACCTCTGTTTTGGATTCATTAGTCCCTCTAAAAAACCACTGTGGTAGGGGCAGACCTTCAGCCTCGTGGTTTAATAATAGTCTAAAAAACATGAAACTTAAATGTAAGCTTGCAGAGAGGAGGTGGAGACAAGGCTATCTGGAGGAGGATAAGCTCACTTGGAAATCGAAGATTGTGGGCTATAAGAAGGCGATTAACATGGCCAAGGCGGAATATTTCTCCACTTTGATCCTTAATGCCCCTAATAGCTCCAGAAGTATTTTTACCATCCTGAATAGCTTGACCAGCCCAGATTGTTTTAAGAACGTGATACCCCCTCTCAAAAACTATGTGAGACCCTGGCTAGGCTCTTGCAAGATACAATTAAAATAATTACTGATGATTTGGGAGGGGCTCATCAACAATCTGAGGCTGTAAACACTATGACTTTGGGCATTGATGATATGGTGGTAAATGGCTCGGATGCTTCCGGTGCCATCTTGGAATGCGGGCCGTTAATTACCTTTCCGAGTTTGTGCCTCTGGAAGTGGAGGACTTTAATAGGTTAGCTTGTGGTATTCCTTATGGGTCTCCTTTAGACCTGGTGCCACACAAAATTTGGAAAGAGTTTAAGGCAGAGTTGTTTCCTACCCTCCATCTGATCTGTAATCAGTCTCTTTCTAACGGAGTGGTCCCTTCTCAGTGGAAACAAGCACTGGTGACACCCCTGCTAAAGAAGCCCTCTCTTGACCCGGAGTGCCCCAAAAACTATAGGCCCATCTCTCTCTTGCCTTTTCCAGCTACAATTGTGGAACGAGTAGTGAGTAGCACTCTGTCCAAGCATTTGGAACAACATAATTTACTGGAGGAGGTTCAGTTTGGCTTTCGGCCGACCAATGGTACCGAGACGGCCTTGGTGACTGTGATGGACGAGCTTTCGGAAGGGGGCAGACAGGGGTCAGGCAGCTGTGCTTATTCTGCTCGACCTGTCTGCCGCTTTCGATGCGGTCAACCATGGGATCCTGCTGAGAAGACAGAGAGAGGTGGGGCTGATGGGCTGTGCTTTGAGGTGGTTCCAGTCTTTTCCATTGGACAGACAGCAAGCAGTGTACCTCTCCGCTTCCTGCGTGATGCAGCGCTTTGACTGAAGGAAAACTCGCTGCAATTCAATGCAGGTAAGACGGAGGTGCTCTACTGCTCTATGGAAAGGGTCCCCTCCGTGATGCCCACCGACACCTCGATTGTTGTTCAGCCAGTAAAGACGGTTCGTAATCTGGGCGTTATGTTTGACAACAAACTTACTATGGAGGCTCAGGTGACGAAAACAGTGAGCTGTTGCTTAGCCATTATTAGATCATTGCGGAAGATCTTCCCTCTGCTAACCCCTCATGCGCGTGCGTTAGCACGTAGTACTATTCTCAGTAGGCTAGATTATTGCAACGCCTTGCTACTTGAGTCTCTGAAATTTCTTCTTGATAGACTGCTGAGGATTCAGTCAACAGCAGCCAAGTTAGCGCTAGGCTGGACAGAAGGTCCTCTTCTTCCTCCGCCTTGGCGGAGTTGCACTGGCTCCCATTGTGATGGAGAGTTCAGTTCAAGTCTCTTTGTTTAGTGTTTAAAGCCTTGCATGGGCTGGAGCCTGTCTCTATGCAAAGAAAGTTCGAGTGGTATGTTCCTGTGAGGACTCTTTGTTCTTCATCCTCGAGACTGGTGAAGGCACCTAGATTCAGGAAAGTTATGCCAGGTGGTAAGTCCTTTGGGGTAACAGCTGCCAAACTTTGGAATGCACTCCAACTGGAGCTCAGACAAGTCAGTGACCTCCTACTTTTTAGAAGGAGATTAAAAACATGGTTGTTTCCTTAGACCTAGTTGGTTGTCGGCAGTGGGGGCACACCTTTTTTCTATTTGTACTCTGAGTTGCTAGCGCCAGGATGCCTGCCAGGTGACAGCGCGCTTTATAAATAAAATAAATAGATAAATAAGGGTGAGATGTTTGACTAGGATTAAATACCATGTACTTGATTTTTAGTGTATTAATATCTAGGCCCCTATTCTTGCAAAATAGAGAGAAGATGTCAAGGGTCCTTTGGATGCCCATGGGTGATTTAGATAGTAACAAGGTGTTGTCCACAAATATCATTGCTGGCACCTTGCCACGGGCGAGCCCTGGGGCATCGGTGTTGGCTACCTCATTTAGTGGGTCCACCAGGGCATTAATAAAAAGACAGAACAGAGTGGGGGCCAGAACGCACCCTTGCCTTACACCCCTATTCACTGGGATACGCAGAGTCAATTCTCCATATTTCCCATATCTCACCTGGGCAAAAATTTCAGTGTGCAGTCGCTTGATCAAAGAGAGCAAGTAGGGTGGAATGAATGCCCAGTTGCTCTAGAACTGCCAAAAGTTTGTCATGGGGCACCAAATCAAAGGCTGATTTAAAATCAACAAAGATCAAATAGAGGCTCCCACCCTCTATAGTCAAAGTCTTCCAATATATTAATTGGAGCCTAAAGATTTGGTTGATGGTAGAAATATTTTTACGGAAGCCTGCCTGGTACGCACTCAGAATCTTACGCTCATCCACCCAGGACTGGAGGCGCTCCAGGACAATCCTGGCTAACAACTTCTGGGTTATATCAATCAGGCTTTTTGGCCTGTAGTTGGTGGGCAGGAGGGGTTATCCCTTCTTATATACTGGGAACATTTCTGCCCCTAACCAAGTATCCTGGACTTTCATGCCATTTAAAATGGCATTAAATATTACACATAAATATGGGCCCCAGATATTGGGCTGCTCCCGAAATTGGTCCCCGGGAATCTTATGTAATCCAGGGGCCTTTCCAAGAGGAAGCTTCCCAATTGCACTAAGCACTTCAGTCAGGGTAAATCCTACGTCATCTTCGAGGGTGTTCCCCACAACGGCTGGCGAGATTCCCCCTGTGGGCTCTATAATGTCCTTTGGTTGAATACAACAATTGGAAACAAAGTTTCCAAGCGTCTGCTGCAATGTTCGGCTCAATGGGTGAGCTCTCTGAGGAACTAGCTGTTCGAACCAGGGTCCAGAACGCCCTCATATCTCTATTAGTGAGAGCCTGTTTAATTGCATCCCATTTTTAAGACTCCCACTCTGTTTTGGCTAACTTTAAAGTATCACTGTATAAGGCCCTCTTGATTTTTATCAGAGATCTGTCTTTTGTTTTTATGGCGTCAATGAGGGCACCCATTGCCATTCGGCAGGAATTATTAAACCAAGTGGATTTAGGGGTCCTCTTGCCTTTGGAGTGTATCAAGGGATTAAAGATGTCTGTCAGGCTAGTGGTCAGATCTGTGTGGATAGCTGTAAGTTGAGCGATAGTACCACGAGAGTTAGGGGTCTGTGCAGCCTTCTCCATTACCAGTAAAGGAGGAATAATTAGGGAATACATGGAAGCAGTCTTGCCTGGTGACTGCTTCAGGGTTTCCCACCTAATTCCCCTCCTGTTATTGTCTAAAGATAGGTTGGTACCAGAGAAGTGGCTAGTGGTTGGGGGACTATGAAGTTCTGGAAGCTTAAGATCGAGTACCAGAGTGTTTTGGTCGCTGTCATGTCTTGGCGAGGCAGCGTAGTCGACACCCAATGTCATATACTTGCTTCCACCAGAATATAGTCCAATAAAGATGCTTGCCCTGGTCTATTAAAAGTAGGTTTTCCAGTCTGGTCTGACTAAGTACGACTGTTACTTGACCTCAGTGCATGAGTTAGTGTGACTGCATTGACCTGTAATACCAGGGGGTCATAGCTTTCACCGGAGATATCAGCGGTTCAGGAATTAGCCAAAGGGAATCCTCGGCAGTGAGCGAAGGGTCGGTAGGGAGGGCTAAAGGGTCAAACTGACAATTAAATTCACCTCCTATCACCATCCTGGTGTACGGGGGAACTAGCTCAACGAATGTGGTAAGCATATCTATGGTCTGGGATTCCTGGGCAAAGGACACCGGATGGGGATTGATGTTAATAAATGCAATTTTAATCCCAGCATTAAAAGTAAGGAGGGTACACTGGATATCATCCATATAGGTGTTCAGCTGTTCAACAGTACAGTCCAAGTGTGTGGCACCCCATGTGCCTAACCCTCCCGATGGTCTATCTCTGTCCCCCATAGTTGCTGGCACATTAAAAGTTGCAAAGCCCCTCATGAGAGAGTCCTTTCTAGCCCAGGTCTCTTGGAACAGACATACATCATGATTTTGTACAAACTGTTTCCAATCAGGATTTTGAAGTTTGTTTTTGATACCAGGAATGTTCCACGTCAACACCCTCAGCTGGAGACCCAAGTTCGAAGTGGCATCGCACACAATAGTACCAGAAGGGTTCGTAGTTTGTGTGATGTTTGGCTCAATCTCTGGGTCAGGTACTCCCACTTTCGCTAAGGATCTATTCCCGTCCTTAGTTGCTATTGTCAGTTTGGAGATAAGAGGGGCTTGGTTATTTAATACCTCTATGGTAGCACCTACCGAGCCTTGGAATCCCGGGTGAGATTTATGATGGGGTTCGCCTAAAGCAACTTGTGTCTCACAAGTGATGTTTAGGGACTGCAACCCAGTGATTTTCAGATTAGGCTCCCTATTGGTCCTCCCTAGCCCCTGGGTAGAAGAGGAATCAGATGGGGTCGAAAGTCAATCTACCTCTTCAAGGGCTCCAAACCTGTTTGCTACTGCAACGTTATACTGTATTCTGGAGGACTGGCCAAATTTAGGATGGGGTTGTAACCAGTGTGTTGGAGCTCTAGTGCAAGGAGTCCAAGGTGTGTAGTTGGATCCCTGTGGGCGGTGCACGAAAGCTGTGGGACTGGTCAGCCAAAATTCGGACTGTCCGGGGATGACTAAAGTTAATAACTATATAGCCTCCTTTGAATGACTTAGGGTTCTTGCCAACCCAACCCAATCTCCGAACTAGTAATATCTCAGCCGCCCTCTCATAGGGATAATATCCGTGCCTGGTGAGCCAGAAAAGGCACTTGTTTCTCAATTCCAGCTGTGTTTCTTCCTGTCCAATTTTTATTTCAGGTGCACCAGTAACATAAGGGAGTCAGGTTGGGGTAAATCGATTATTGGGAGGGCCGGGGGGACTGGGTCTGGTGCACGTTGTATGCTGTGTTTGGCACTTCCCTGTCCATCATCTGATGAGGATGGAAACTTGCACTCTGCGTGCTGGGACCCCTGGTGCTAGGAACGTCCCTCCTTATTTGAGGCCGGTGTGTACCGGGTTCCTCACCAGGAGAGTGAATGTTGCCCTCTTGGGCAGCGCCGAAAGTCCCTATCTTGACAGCAATCATAGTGGCAGGGCATGATGGAATGGTGGAAGTACCACCTTTGGCTAGTGGAAGTTGCCATACTTTGTCCTTCTGTGTACTGCAATCTTTCTTCTCCACTGAAGCCGGCAAAATATTGACCAGAGGGTTACCAGGTTTGCACGAGGCGGGCATCTGACTGCTAGCTCTTTTCCCAAGGTGGAGCGCTAACTCTTCTTTAACAATACCTCTCATCTGTGCCTCTAGTTCCACAATCAAGTTCCTCACTCATGAAGGGCAGTTGGGGTTTTTGTGAGAGTTGGAGGGGGGTCCTACCACTCTTCCCAGTCTGACTGATTCACCCTCACTGAGCCTAATTTCTGGACTGGGCTTTTTATTTGATCCTGTTCCATTGCCTGTTTTTCACCTTGTGGCTTTGGGTAATGTAGTGTTTGTTCTACCTTTGCGGGATTTTGTATTTACTGGGGAGGGATGTATGGGTGATGACAAAGTCTCACTTGGTCCAGGTAGGGTTTTTAATGGGCTAAGGATAGAGCCCGGACAAGATTGCACATAGATAGTTGGCCCTAGGGATTGAGGAAAGGTATCTGGGGTTAAGGATAGTTGCCTCTCAGTGAGCTTGATTTCAGTCGAGACTACCCCAATAGCTCTCTGAAGCATCCTATCAATTGAGGTTTGGGGGAGTGGGGCAGGTAATAAAACCAAAGGCTTTTTTTGTGTACACAACCACGCTTCCCCATATCCAAAGCAAGAGGAGAATCATTCATACAAATAATACAAAAAAAAACCGGATAAACACAGACCCAAGGGTCGGGTTGACAAATAACCAATCAACTGGATTTCAGAGTTGGTCAGAAACCAAACAAAACCTTGACCCTAGGGACACAAGTGCAATGTGCTAATGGGTTTGGCAGCAAAAGGGCATGTAAACACAGACCATAAAGTACAAAGTACTGAGGCTAGCAAGCTCTGGCCCCAAAGGACAAATGTGCGACGTGCTTAATGTGTTGGCACCAAAAATGGGCATTTAAGCAGATTACTGTCAATAAAGTGCATATAATGTCCCGGTTTTGGGTATATAACAAGTCCAATAGGGTCCAATCAGCCCATGCTGGAATAGAAGGGGGTTAATAATATTAATATTAATATCAACTTGGCCGCGAAGCCTGCCTGTTCCAATTGTCTACGCGAGGGAAGTGTCAACTGCAAATGCAAAGGGGGTGAAAGAAAAGTCTCACAATACCTTTCTGCCGTCTCTTGTGGAGGATGAAGACCTGGGACCTTAGAAGTAGGGGGGGGGGGGTGGCCCCGCCCTGCCTCTTCCTGGCAAGGACGGGCAGGGACGGGCCTGACCTTGGCCCGGGGTTCGCCCGGGTGCTGCCCCGAGCTGCGGGAGTGCAGCAGTGCTTTTCATGGTGGAGCAGGCGCACCAATGACGCTTCTTCCTTGCACCAGCCAGGGATTGCTGGGAAATGTACTTCATTGCCTTCATGGCGGTCCAGGTAAGTGCTGAACCATTCCCCTCACAACGTTGAGATGATCAGCCCAGCCGTTCCCCTCACGGCTCGTTAAAAATTTCAGAAAGCGCATCCTGATGGGGCATTAAAGCACTTTACTGTGAGCCATACCCTACTCTGGAGCCCAAGGTTAGTGGTTAATCCAGTGGTTAAATGTGTGTTATGGCGATTGGTCATGTGCGATTGCATCACCGTAAAATGCTAAGACCATTATTTCTGAAATTGTTTTTGCGATCTTCCTCTGAGGTTTTGCAATTAATGTTTAAACCCCCCACCCCTCCAATGAAATGTTCTGCTGTCTAATATTTCGCTTTTTAATATGTTTCTTAATCATATATTGATCTTTTAGCACAAACTAAGTTTCAAGCTGTTAATGTCTCTTAGGACTCTTATGACTTCAACAATTTTTGGCTTCCCTAAAGATATTGATGTTTTATGTCTTCCACTATAATTGAAATTGTTCTGTGTATTTTGTATTATTTTGTGGATACCAGTTAGGTATCATCATTAACAGCGGCTATGTAGTTTCAGATGAATGGTTGGTGAGAGAGGCTGGGGGAGATCAGATAATGTTAGGCTGTAAGGATAGGGGTTTAAATCAGCAGAAATATATCTACTTGGTGATGGGACAGGTTGCTTCATAAATCTACTTGTCCTATAAAAATGTCTACTTGTCTCTTTGGTGCCATGTAGTGCGGCCACAAATTATGACAGCAATCTCATTCCATAGGAGATCTGATAATGGCCTCTCTTATTATACCAGTGCTAATACCATAGTAGGGCTTGCATGCTAACAATTTCCTAATTTCCCCACGTTTTTGCAGATCTACATACTGGGGCTGGAGGTAGCAGTTAGCAGTTCCAGGGTTGGAATGCCCTTTTGAGTCTGTGCAAAGCTAATAACTTTCATTTTTTAAGGGTTTTCACCAGTTCTTCACTAGTCTTTTCCCATACCAAGAAAGGTTGAAAATGTACTCTTGATGAGGGTCAGGAGCAAAACTTCTTTCAGGGTTGGGAAAAAGTGGTTGGAGAGAAAGTGAACTTGTCAACGCTCAACAGATTTTTGCATGAGCAAACATACACATGGATAATGCTTATGCTAAAATATAGTTCACAAATATTTTCTAGGACTACGATTTTCTGGTCTACTTATATAAATTCTTGTGAATTCATGAAATACGTACATCTGCACTAATGTAAAGACATACCATGGGTGCACTTTTGTGACTTTCTTTAGGATTTGGGCCCCTAATTAGGTCTCGCGTCAACTGAGATCTTTTGTTTACCTTAAAATTCTACCCCTCTCTTTCTCTAGCCATATAACGACTGGCTTCATTATAAATGATTACAATCTGCTCTTTCACAAGGGGCATATCAGCACAGAAAGTAGTTTTGTTCAGTGTCAGGAACTTCAATGGCAATGTGTGCTTTTTGAGACTGTTAGAAATGGGGAAATCTTGTTGGCAGTGGTATGCATCCTGTCCAAATAGGGACCCCTCCTTCTAGTCAGGGTAAGGGAGTTACACACCCAAGATAACCCCTGATCACCCCATTTGCAGCTTGGCACGAGTAGTCATGCCTATCTCAGAAGCAATGTGTAAAGGATTTGTTCATAACACACAAAGTAACACAGTGAAATCACTACAAATGGACACCACACCACTTTAGAAAAATAAATCTTTATTTAAATCAAACAAGACCAAAATGACAAAAACCCAACATACAGAACTCAAAGTTGCTTTTTGGAGCCTGTCCGAGACTGGTCGGGACTAGGACCAGAAATGGTGGCCAAATTTACGTACACCAGCACCCACCCTACCCCATCCACAACCAGGTTGACACACTCAAAGCACATGTACTCTACTCATTTACTACAAAGCAACCCTAGACAACGTTCAATATCTGAGCACCCACTACAAAACCCCAGAAACCACACCTATCCCAGCTACACATTTGCACCATCACTTACAAACAATACACAAATCTATCTTATACCACTGACCAATCCACTCATCAGTAACAGAACCCAGTTCCACCCCAGACTTAACTATATCCCATTCAGACACATACTCCCTGCTTTAATTACTCCTAACAGACCCCTTTTTGTATTTGTATTTGTATTTGTATTTTTGATTTGTAGAGCGCCTTATCACCCAGGGGTCTCTAAGCGCTTAGCGGGGTGTAAATACAAGTGGGCACTGTTTGTAAGGGAAGATGCTAGATGGTACCCCATGCCTCCTGAAATAGCAGGGTTTTTAGCTTTTTCCTAAAAGGCAGCAAACTTGTTTCTTTGCGCAGGTTCTCAGGCAGTTTATTCCAAGCACTGGGGATTGTGTAGGAGAACGTGCGACCTCCTATGGAGGATAGTTTGAACCGTGGGCAGATCAGTAACAAACCTTTACTCGGCCTTCCATCTTTTCAGCCACCAACACCCTACTCTTCTTTCTCCTGCAATAACACAACCACACAACATTTACACTCCACTGCACCAAACATATTACCTCTTTGAGTAATCAAATCTAACACAACTCTAATTCACCCCCTCTTACACGCAAGATAGACTATTCACAAACACATCATCACACCTTTATCTGATAACTTCCACTCACCAACAATACTTTACATACAAATCCTTCTAAGAAAACAAATACATCGGCACTTTCTTTCAGTACTCCTAAAACGTAACACACAATAGCACAACAAATTCTCTCACACACAACACCTCTGTTGGAAGGCATGATCCTTCTGCATGGTTACACCCACTTTCTGCCTAGTGCTATGCTGTTTCTGACTCGTCTGACTGGGCTCCTGCTAATCAGGACCCCAGTCTCTGTGTTCTCTCCTCTAAATTGGTTATGGTAAGTACCTATTATGTACCTCCCAGATTGTATACTTGTGAACACTTATAAGTCCCTAGTGTATGGTACTGAGGTACCCAGGGCATAGGTACACCAGGGATCCCCCATGGGCTGAAGCATGTATTATACTACCCTTGGGAGACCAGTCAAAATGTCACTACAGGAATGCCATTCCAGCTTATCTAAGCTGGTGTTAGCACCACTTACGAAATATATAGGTTTCCCTATATCTAAGGTCACTGTACGTAAATCCTATAAGTCACCCCTAAATTAGGCCTTTCAATCCTGAAGGCATGGTGCTCAGTTCTAAGTGTGAGGGTGCACCTGCATGAGCAGGACACCCCTACAACCTTCAGAGTCTATTCTCCCGAGTTGTAAGTGCATCAGCAATTATGATACATAGAGTGGCCATGCGTCATTACACGATGACCATCTCTAAACTGGCTGTAACAAACCCTGTCATGTTTGGTATCAAACATGTTGGAATCATGTGTGGGAGGTATGATTCCACGCACTGTACAGCTCTTCTGGGAGGCCCCAGTACCTCCGATACCAGTCTTCAAGACCTGTACAGCATAACATGGCTGATGCTCACGACAGACACAATTCTGCCCTCTTGCTGCTGAGCCAAGCTTGAGCAGGGGAAGGCAGAATAATAGGTATTCTGTCACAGGGAGGTGTGACAACCTCCCAGACAGAGTTTAGTGTATTGGGGCTGGTTGGGAGCACTTACCAGTGCCACTCATTCTGCTTGAAGGGCACAGTTGGTGCCCTCCTTGTATAGTCCAGTTCAAACCAGCTCAGGAAGCCATTGATACCCGCTCTGACGTGAAACTGGATAAAGGACATGGGAGTATCTTCCCCACTGACCAACCCCTCTCCTGGGAGGGAACCATGAATCAGCCCAACCCTTTCCTTCGAGTACTTAAGGGCTTACCTGAGGGTGTGTCTATAGATTAGTCATGGAACAAGATTCATTTCAAGACACCACTTCTTTTTGGACCGTTTGGGCGATCTGGACTCTGCTCTGGGCATCAAGGCTGCAACTGGGAAGACACCTGCTGCTCCTGATCAAAGGACACATCGCTTATGACGAGCACTGCCGGGACCCCTCACTCTGAGGTCTCGCCACTCAGACAAACCCACCTGTGCCCTCTTCCCTCATCCACTTCACAATATCTACGGCCCATTGACTACCCGCCGACCGGGTTGGAATTATCACTGGTCCCCTGCTTTATGATTAACGTCCAGTGCAGCCCTGATGAGTCACAGGTATCGCCCTGTTTGAGGAAACACGTGTCGGCTGGTGTTGTACAAATCTCAAGAAAAGATCTACATAAAACGATGTGTTTTATCACACCACCGGTGTCGTCTTACTTTGCTGTAAACTCCTTCAGTATCAAAACTGTGTATTATACGGGCGTCCAGTAACTGCTAGACATTTTCCTGGTGCCAAGGTTACTCTTCCTTGGTTCTTCAAGAGGTTTAGGGTTTTTCCTCTATACTGGTTGCACCGTCCGAAAACTATACAAATCCACCACCCCTCACCAATTCATGCACTGCTAGAGCGCCCTACTCCTGCTCGCCTCAAACCCTTAGCCGACCTGGCACATTCTCTAAACTGTCTACTAATGAATGCTTGATCGCTCTATAAAAACAAACATCACATCTACCACCTTCTCACTGACACATAACCTGACATTCTCTTCATAACTGGATCATGGTTGGGAGATGATATTGCTCCAGTCTTGGATGAAGCTTTTCCTCTAGGCTATCAAACTATCACACAAAATCATACAGGCAAAAAAGGAGGTAGCCTAACTGTTGTGTTCAAGCCAGCATTAAATATCAGTAAAAATCATCTCAATACAAGGTTGTCAGGCCCTCTTCACCAAATGCAACCCTACACTATCTTCCTTCTGGTGCTTCCAGCTTCTTTACAGACCTCCACCTAGCAATGCAACATTCTCCGATACACTTCTAGGCACAGTTTCAAACATGATAACACTATCTTCCAACCTATGCATTCTGGGTGACCTCAACATTTGGTTTGACAAACTCAATATGCCCCCATCCAAAAATGATCCTCATTGGCCTAGACGCACTGAACCTGCATCAGATCTTCCACACACCCACACACATTACTGGGCACATCCTAAATGTTACTTTTGACTCACATCGTCGGACCACCATTTGCTTCCTTTCCAACATAAAGCAACTCACCTATAACCACTTTACGTGCATCCACCTACCGACCGTGGAACAAACTCAATTTGGAACACTTAGAAACACAGCTAACATCCAGTACAGATCTAGATACAACCAATTCAGTTACAAAACGATATGAGTGGCTACAGGAAGCTTTTAATATCCTAATTCCACTAAAATCTAAACAACAGAACAAAAGAAAACAGGCGCCTTGGAGAAATACAGAGATAAAATAACAAATTAGAAAGCTACAACATGCCTGACTACAAACAAAAACCAATCAAGACAAACTGTGCCTACAAATACTTAACAGATTATACAAGTCAGCTATCACAAAATCTAAGAAAAGGTACTATTCAGACTGAATTCAAAATGCTATAAATAAAGAATTCTATAAAAGTCTCACTAAATTATTTCGTAAACCAAATTGCCTAGAAGGAGCTCATCATGTTACTCAAGATTTCACAGACAAACTTTCAAATCATTATAAGGCCACAGCAGAACCATTGGACTCATTTAAAACAAATAAAGCACCATCACTGACCTTTTTCTAAAACAAACAACCCAAGAATACTCTAACTCAGTCTCTCCATTTCTTCCATCAAATGTCACACGATTAATTTATCAACCTGTTCAAAAAAAGTAGGCCTGCCGGCCACGCTTCTGACCCCTGTCCACCACACACCTTCAAGAGTATTCTTCTAACAACCTCTACTGCTACACCAGTAAGAAAAATCATCAACAATTCCCAATTGCCCAGATGTCCCAGTTCATTGAAGATGATGCCATACTTTCAGATTTCCAAACGGGATTCTATCTAGGAAGAGTGTAAGAAGCTGGCTCTGTATATACTTTACCAAAATAAGATATAGTTTGCACAGAGTCCAGGGAGTCCGCAGAGGTATAGCAGAGGCTATCTTTGTGGTAGTGTGGGTGAGCAGTTAGGCTTATCCAGAGAGTGTGTTAAGCATTTATTGTATTCACTTAATCAAAGACTAATACACACACTCAGAGACAGATTCCAGACCAATGAGGTAAGTATAAAAAAGATATACTTATGTTTTATTTTAGAAACAAGCAGGACTTGCCACAAAATGAACCTTAAAATGCAATAGTGTTCAAGGAAATGCAATTGTACTAGAAATTGCAGTTGTTACAGGTTTGTATCACTTTTAAATGTAGTTTGTATCATACAGTTAGTACTTTCAGATTACTTTTTAGTTACTTCAGGATTACAGTGAGTACACCTTAAGATCCCTACATACAAGGTAAGTATTACTTTTTTAATACTTTGCAGGAATTCCTTTCCTTCATACAACACAGTTCAACACTTAGATATTTTTTAGGCCCAATACCTCTTTATTACATGGGTTCCTATGTGAGAAAAGTGTTAGTGGTTTTGGAGGTAAGTACACAATCTACAAGGGTGAGTTTTTGGGGTTAGGACCAAGGTCTACATGGACACTCAATTTGTACCACTAACGGCACTGGAGCGGCCGGATGTAGAGTGCAGGGACCCAATGTTAGCCAATGGGCCTAAGGTGGCCTTCGGTTAGGGACTGCTGACACGCAGGCCATTCGGTTGTGGGAGACAATCTCTTGGGGTTAAGATCAGCACTGCAGGAGCCAATGTCCAGCACAGCTGCACCACCTGCGTTACTCGGGCGGCCAAGTGCAGGGTGCAAAATGGACATTAGGAACCCTGTGCTTTCCAATGGAGAACTTCGGTTTCTGAAAGATGCTGCAGGCTCGGGCAGGAAACTGTTTGAAGGGGACCTGGACACAATTGGTTGGGCGACCCAAGGCCATGGGGGTTTGGGTGCAGGGGTGTCTTCTGGCGTCTGCTTTTCTTACCAGCTCTCGTCACGGCTGGGAGACCCTTCATGTATCATCTAGAGTCTTGTGGGAGGTTGAGGATTGCCAGATTCCAGGTCAGGATCACTGGGGAGCTCTCCTTGGGGTGTCGGGACACTCAAACTCGGGTCATGGGTGTCCGGTGCAGAGTGGTGCAAGGGAATCTAGATTCTGGAGGTGAGTCTTTCGTTGAGCAAATCCGGTGTTCATGGGAGACAGAGTCTGTGGGAAGGTTGCAGGGCAGGTCTTCTGGGCTGTGGGAGTTGCTGGCTGCTGAACTAGCCATGGTTCTTGCTGTTGGCAGGTCATAGACGGGACGGGCTGGGGACAGGCTGGTAGGGCTGGGGCCAAGGCAGTTGGTGCCCTCTTCTCCTTCCTGGATCAGCACAGATCTTTGGTCCTTCTTCCTTATTCTCAAATCTGAGGAGGCAAGGTTCAGAGTTGCCCCTAAATACGAGATTTAAGGGCATTACAGTAATGTGCAGGTCTGGACCAATAGGTCCCTTCCTTGGGTGGGTACACCCCCTATCATGCCACCCTCTACTGGGAGGGGGAATGAGCCTCTTCCTACTTGGCTGAGACTCAACATCTTCAATATGGAGGGGACTGAGATGTGTGGTTTGCATAGGTGGGCACTTCTCTCTTCCTAGCTTGGATTTACTTGCTCTTCGCCTGCCCAAAGCGAGGTCAGAACTGGTGGGAGACAGTTGCTGGGAGCAGCAAAAGGCAGGGACAGTGTCCAAAGGTGGAAGTCTTTGAAGCTTCCCCTTTTGTCGATCCAGCTCATCCTGGGAGAGGAGGCATGACACTGCTGCCCAGGATGGCCTTTGTTTCAGTACCAGAGAGTGGAGGCTCTCTACCTAGGGATCAAGAAACGTGTCTGGTGGTGGAAAATGGTGGGTAGCCATTCAGGAACCACACATAGGCAGGTCGATTTTCGGGAGGCATCTCTAAGATGTCCTCTGTGTGCATTTTTTATTAAATCCCACACGGGCATCAGTGAATGTGCTGATAAATTTGCTACCCAACTATCAAGTATCAAAGGAAGTAAGAAACCTCGAATGACCATGGACTTCAAGCTATCAATGAATACTCAAGTGGACAAACTATCAAGATCATGCTTTGGTAGTATAAAAACTCTGCGATTGATCTTTTCCCACCTCGGATTTCCACCCAAGGTCCTGGCTTCCATCTCTTGTTCTGTTCAAATTCGATTATGCCGATAGCCTCTACCACAGATAACCTTTTTTTTACATGTTTTTATTGAGGTTTTTTAAAGCAAAAGAATAATAGCAATAATTCACATAATACTGATTTGCAAATCGACATATAGATGAGCATTGCAGATTACACCGACAAATATGGAATATAAACAAAAAAGAAGCAAAGAAATAATAACAAAGAGAGCAAAATAACCAATAATTACCACAGTGCAGGTTTGTCCAACAGTGGATTGTAGAATACATTCCATCACAATTGGCCAGCCATCATTGCAATTGTTTGATAGTGGAAGGACACATCAATCAGTGAGTTTGGAAAGGAAGTAAGAGCGAAGCGGTTACCAGATACTTTTTGACCTGGAGGAAGGAGTAGGCAAGGATGAGTAGACATTGCTGGTATTGTCACAGTACATCAAATCCATTAGCCAGGCCTTCACTAATGGTGGGAAAATTCCAGCCCAATCCAAAGAGACCTGTCGCTTAGCCAACAGGAACGCAATTGCAGTAAAATGCCATAGGCAAAGCCACAGAGGAAGAGCATATCCCAGCAGCACCGGTAAATGCGAGGGAGTTACGTTGGTCTCAACCGTTAAACAGAGATGTTCAAAGACTGACTCCCAGAAAGCCAAGACAGCGGGGCAATTCCATGCCAAATCAATAAAATAAGCATTATCCATCGCACACCTCTGGCAATTGTCTGGCTTAGCGCGATTCATCTTGGCAACCAACATGGGAGTAACATACATTCTATGTAAATATTTAAAATGCAGAAGTTTATGTTTATATTTATTCAATACATATTGGGTCTGTTCGCAACAATAGGTCCACATTTTGTCTGTCGAAGGGTGTGGCAAATCTCCCTCCCAGGCTGTCCAGCCCACCCGCCCACCGTCGGTCGGAGTGTCTGCGTGAGATGGTACAATCTAGAGATCAGGTGTACATTGTCGTGTGTTGTCATTATTTTGGTGAAGGGCATGAATTCAGGGAGTTCTGCTGCCAGGGGACGTAATACTGTAGCCAACGACGTGCTCGTTCTGTGTATAAGGAAGCGGTCCCATACACTCACATCTCGATCCTTCGTCAAATATGCTATGGGGAGAGCATTTGACCGTTATCAAACATATAGCCCATAGTCTGAAGACAGTTGCCCGCTGAGTCAGTGTTTCGATAGTAGGAGGCAGCCATGGGTTGTCCAGTAAGGGCAAATGCAGAGAGTAAAAATGTTCAGTCCTTAAATATTTACAAATACGTCCCCAAGCCCAGCTGGAGGTTTGCAAAGTGCAGATTTCAGCAGGAGTCCTAGAGAGCCTAAGGAGGAGAATGGAGGAGAGGGGAGAAGGGCGATCATGTTTAAACTCTGGTTTAAGAAATCGCAAATGCGCATCTGGATAATACCAATAATATGCATAGTGTGTCTGCGCCATGAAATAGTATAAATATAAATCGGTAACTTCAAACCCACCCCGCTCAAACGGCTGAGTGAGCATCTGCCATTTCACCCGTGCCTGACTCCCTGCCCAAATCAGTCTTGTGAACATGCCACGGAGGTTGTTAAACAAAGTAACTGTGAGTGGGATCGGGATATTCATGAACAAATACAGAAAACTGGGCAGTACTAACATTTTAATGATCGCTATGCGACCAGCAATAGATAATGGAAGCCCTATCCAGCGGTCTTTTTATCCCCCCAGCCGGACTATGGCCATGCCGTAATTAACCTGGTGTGACCGTTGAAGGACTCTGAGCTGTATTTGAGCTGTATTTGCAGCAGACACCTAGTAGGTGTATTCATGAAGCCCTCACCCACCAACCTAGTTGGTGGCATGCTTCATCATCGGGCCCACCCAGTGACATCTAACAGGTCCCGGGTTTGCTTCGACGCCTGATATTTTACTGAGTGTGCAGTGAGGTGAGTGATAAAGTGAAAATTAAAACGGCTGCTTGGTGGTCCCAGTACCCGAGGGTAAATTAAAGTTTAATAACTTGGCCTCCAAGGGCGGTTAAAAACAAGGCAGGGGGATGTGTGGTGGTTAAGTTAAGACCACCTACATCCATTGTAGGTCGACATGTTTCAGCCAGTGCCTTTATTAATGCTGGCTTTTCTCAGGACCAAAGAGTGGTGATTAAAAATATTTTAAAGTGAGTGTTGCGCAAACTATGTGTTGCACACACTAAGGTGCTCTAAATGTGCGAGGGGGATTCCCTCATAACACATAACATAAAATGACAAAACAGGACATACAAGGTAGAGAGTCATTTAGCAATTGTTTAGTGGTCACAGAAAATAATTGCCGGAAGTAAGTGCTCCGTGGGTGGGGGACTATAGCACGGCAAAAGTGTAGCAGCAATGGTGTTGCTGCTAGTGGTTTATGCGGGATATCTGGCGTGGTGAGGCTAAGAAACGAGCATCACACACACTCTATGAAGTGATGAGGACGTAAGGGTAAGTATCTCACGCTAGCGTTTTAGCTTTGTTGCCTTCCTGGAGAGATGCAGTGGGAGGATTGACCCTGGGGAGGGAGGACAGGGGGTTTAAGCAACCTGTGGGAGAGAAGAAGCGCTTACCCGGTAGTCGCGTCGGATGAATCTCATATTCACAGGATTTCCAGTCAAAGCCTGCCGTGTACCTGAACTGCTGTCATCGACCTCCGGAACCCGGCTGAGGTTTGCAGTGATTTTAAATAGTGTCCCGTAAGTGACGGAACCTGGAGAGGGGGAAATGGTAAACAGATTCCCTTGCCGGTAGCGAGTCTGGTGTGTGCATGCGCGAATTGGGTGCGCTATGGATTTGCTAGCGCATGCTCAGTGGCGGGATATTGATGTGCATCGCGTGTGGCATATGGGTAAATTCCCAGGTATTTGAACAATGCCTATTGCGGATAGGCGAGCCAGCATGGTGTAACACATGGTGAACCCGAGTGTACACGGTATCTGGCAAAGCATGTACAAGTGTGGGAGCAAGGAGTGTATGCATCAGGTGATTACGTAAGGCATGACACGTGGGAGTTAGGGGGTAGGCAGCGACGTGACGCAGTGGTGCACGTGCAGAAGACATGACATCTTGTCAGAACGTAATGTAGAGCACGTGGGGAGCGTGTGGGTTGGGGGTAAGAGTAGGTGGCCCACAGTGCACCTGACCATGAATAGCAGAGCAAAAGTCATGGATGAGCCAGAAGAGATAGCAAGAGTCATGGGTTGAGGGAGTTCCATGGTATAGAGTCATTTAATCCGTGTTTGTGAAGCGAGAGGCGATAAATCCACCGTTGCTCCTTATTAAGGAGGAATTTTTCATTGTCAGTACCGCTAGTGTTGTTGAATTGTTCTACCACAGTCCAGGATAGGTCATTGGGGGTATGGTTGAGATTGAGGAAATGGTCCGTCAATTTGCTGATGTTCTTTTTACATCTGATGGTACTCCTGTGTTCCACTACACGGGTGCGTACTTTCCTGGTGGTCATTCTGATGTATCTGAGGCCACATGGGCATGTGAGGAGATAGATGACATTACTGGAGTTCCAATTGGTGTGGGTTTGTTGGATCCATACTTTGCCCGGTTCACGGTCCAGAGTTTTGGTGTGTCGGGTAAGATGGCATATGCTACAGTCGTTGCAGGGGTAGTGTCCCGTGATCTTGGGCAGTCCCCAGGTGTTGGTGATGGTGTTGGTGTCCATTCTGGGCTGGGGTTTGGGGCGGGTGAATACGAGTTGGTCTCTCAGATTGCTAGAACTCTTGGAGGGTGACATCAGCAGGGAAGAAATACAGGCAGCCATTGCCAATCTGCCCTATCAAAAATCCCCGGGTGATGACTGCTACCTGCTGAGTATTACAAGTGGACCGGGGAGGAAGCACTAGACACCCTACATGAGGCCCTACAGGTAGCCAACAGAACGTCTTCGTTGGGTCCTATCTCCAACAGGGCCGTTATTGCGGTATTGCCTAAACCGGGGAGGGATCCTCTCCTTTGTGGCAGTTACCTCCCTATTTAACTTCTAAATGAAAACATTAAAATAGTGTCCTCGCTGCATGTCTAATGAAAGTCATACCTTCTCTCATCCTTTATGAGCAGGTTGGTTTTGTTCCAGGGCAATTTTCTAGAAACCATCTCTGCACACTTGCTCATACGCTATGGACAGCAAAAGATCTGTCGGAAGATGCAGCAGTCCTCTCCCTTGATGTGGGAAAGGCGTTCGACCGCATACATTGGAATTACCTTTTTGCCACTATGAAACGCTTTGAGCACGGTGACAAATTTGTCTCCAAGGTCCATTTAATCTACGACTTCCCGAGGCCCAGGTCAACTGCGGAGGGTTTCTGTTTGTTACTTTTAGGATGCAGAGAGGCACATGTCAGGGATGCCCACTCTCTCCCCTCCTGTTTCTTCAGGCCGTGGAACTCCTGGCCTCTGTCATACGTCACTCGTCAAGAGTAGCAGGTATCCCCATAGCCGCTGGCCTCTCTAAAATATATCTGTACGCAGATGACATACTACTCAGCCTCAGAGACCTACCATGCTCCCTCCCGGAACTATTGGACCTCAAAAAAGACTTTGTAACACTGTCGGGCTATAAGGTTAACTGGGATAAAACCGTGTCCCTCCCGCTCTCCTCAGGAACCATGAAAGCAGCAATACAGGGATACCCTTTTCGGTGGAAGTCCTCTCGGCTTACATACCCCGAAGTGCTAGTCAACAGAGGCCTGGAGGGAATGGTCGTAGATAACCTAACACCCCTAATTGCACAAATAAAAATAGAATTTGATAAATGGTCCCTACTAGGATTCTCCATGTTGGGCAGGGTACAGGCTGTGTGCATGGTGACGTTTCCATGCTTCACTTATTTCCGAGTTATGCTGCCCATGGTGATACCCCTGTCAACTTTACACACTATTGATGCAAGAATATGGGCCTCTGTCTGTGGTACTACCTGCCCCTGCCCGGCTGCACCTAAGATCATGGCCTGCTGCTCTTGTGGTAGCCTGGGCTTTCCATCAGTAGAAGACTACTGTTTGGCCCTACATCTTCCCAAACTTGCCTACCTCCACCCGGCAACACCAGACCCCTCCAGTGGGTGACAACGGAAATATCACTCCTCAATCATGTCAAATGATTGGGCCTCTTATACGGGGATACCATCATGCACGAACCAGTTCCACACCTAGTGCTACAGGCCACACACAAGGCATGACACTGCGCACACCACCTCTTAGGCACCAGCCACCATCTACATGCCAAGGCACCGATCTGGGGTAATGATAGCATTAGAATTGACAAAAAGACACTCCATTGGCCTGTATGGAAAGCCTTGAACATACATTTCCTCGATCAGGTGATCCTCAACGGTGATATAAAACCCTTCACAATACTGCAAGAAGAATTCACATTACCCCACAGCAGGCCTGGAGATACCTGCAGTTGCAAGACTGTCTACAAAGATGCCTTGGCCACCGACCTTGGGCCCTTCCATCCTCCCCGTGGTGGAATATCTGTCAATCTGGCGCAGACACACAGATGTCATGCCAGGACTCTATGGCATCCTAATCAATCACTTGTTCTCGCATCCCCTCCTATACAGTCTCCACGCCAAATGGCAGGCACAGCTACAACACACAGATGCGGCAGAAGATTGACAGATATTGTTGAAGACCTAGACAAGGGAACTGAAGGAGACAGATTAAAAGGTTGTCTCTTTAAAACTCTACACAACAGGTACTGGACCCCAGTGAAACCGAACAGGGCCGGCTGCTACCACATTCCAAATGCTGGCGGTGCCCATTTGTGCAAAGTGATCTCCTCATATACCATGCGAGTGTCCCTCTGGCCAATCCTTTTAGTCCTTTGTAAGGACGACACCGGGAGCGGTGATACCCCTCTGCCTACCTCGCCAACCCCCAGTTATACTCCTGCATGACATCAGCACCACCCCGGATGCCAAACGACCGCAACGTTGCAATCTTCATATAGCACTGTCCACCGCTAAACTCTGCATCTTAAGGAAATGGAGATCGCCTGACCCTCCCTCCCAAGAGGAATGGATGGCGGCGATGATCCAAATTCCAAACGGCCTCATACAAATGTGTTATATACGGCCTCAGGACCAGACGAAGTATATACAGAGACGTAGGCCCCCATTCTCAGAGAGGCCACAGAAATAAGACTCTGCAGCCCGAACCAGCCCAATTCCATCTGTCAGTTCGATAACCACAGCTAGAAGAAGCGCCCATTCCCCCGCCATAAATGCCACCTTGTCCTATAGTAACTCACTTTAATATGTCCTCTACAATGCCTCTCTCCTCCCCCTCCCCCTTCTCTTCCTCTCCTCTTGCTATCACTTCTGTTTTCCACACTTCCTTTCTCCATCCACCTTCCATAGCCCCTCTACCCCCAGACTTCTTGCTATGCCCTCAGCTACCATCTGGACACGTAGGCGGGCACCCCTTCACACCATGCCCCCCTCCCATCTAGAGGTTATTACCGCTATCCCATCACAGCATGCTGGCATGCAACCATTACATGAGGGACTGCGGACTACTCTGCCCCCTCTTGGTTTTGTGCCAACACCCCGCACACCCTGAGACTCAGACACAACCTATCCCCTGCATCCCCCCTGCACAACAATACGTGCCCACCCTCTTCTCTTTCCTACCAATGATACCATCTAATCATTGTTACTCCCCCTACACCTGAATAAGACCAGGGGCTGCCTGACCTCGCCCACTTATCACCCTCACTCCTACCTGCCTCCAGTACCTGTTCAATGAAGATCATTGACCCCTCCCAACATGAGGATTCCTTTCTGTGAGAATGACTCTGAGTCTGTTGGGCCTCATAACCTCCTGCATCCTGCTGGTAAACCATGCAAGGTGACAAATGCAGGCTGTGCAGTAAGACCTGAAGTTCCAATGGGCACAGCATCGAGGAAATCTCACCGACATGGTTCAGATTTCGGAGGGCACTGTGAAAGAGCTGCAGAGGTGACTAACAGACCATTATTGGATTGAGGGCAGACCCCTCTCCCGTCCCCACCCAGGCCTTACAGTAGTGATGGATGTGTCCCTTCTGGGATGGTGAGGCCATCTGGGAGAGGTGGAGATCAGAGGACTCTGGTCACCATCAGAAGCAAAGCTCCATATCAATCTGCTGGAGATTCTGGCGATCCTTCTGGAACTGAAAGCCTTTTTACGGTCTATAAAGGGAAGGCTGAAATGAGTGTTCATAGACAACACTACCGCCATGTGGTACTGCAACAAACAGGGCGGGCTGGGGTCATGGATGCTTTGTCAAGAGGCCCTGCGTCTTTGGACTTGGCTAGAAAAACAGGGCATTTCCCTGGTGGTTCACCACCTGGCTGGTTCTCTGAACATTCGGGCCAACAAGCTCAGCTGAAAGTGCCTTGTGTATTACGAGTGGCGTCTCCATACGGATATGGTACAGGGTACCTTTCAGCAACTTGGGGGATCCTTGGTTAGATCTGTTCACCTCTGAAGAGAACGCGCATTGTCAGCAGTTTTGCACGTTGGAATTTCTAAGGTGGTTCTCACTCGGCGATGCTTTTCGCTGTGAGTGGAGTTCAGGCCTCCTGTACGCCTTTCCGCCCATGCCACTCCTGCCCAGAGTGCTCAAGAACATTAGGAATGACCAATCACAAGTAATTATTGTGGCTTTGGACTGGGCCCAGGAAGTTTGGTATCCCGAGGTTCTAGACATGAGAATTGATCCTCCTGTCAGGCTGTCCCTTCGGGAGGATCTTCTGTCACAGAAGGGGAAGGTCCTTTACCCGAACCTATCTACTCTCCGCCTCCTTGTGTGGAGACTGAGCAGCGAAAGTTGACAGCTTTTGACCTCCCTTCCGAAGTCTGTGAGGTTACGGTGGCAGCCAGACGTCCCTCCATGAAATTGGTATATGCCTGCCAATTGAACACATTTTTGTAAATATTGTATAAAAAGGTACATTGGCCCCTTGTCTTTCTCTCTGGCAGATATCATTTTTTATACTTTCCTTGGTCCAGCAGGGTCCTGCCATGGGCACTCTGAAAGGCTATCTTTTGGCCCTCTCAGCTTTTCTTCGGCTACCAGATCAGCCTTCACTTTTCAAGTCCTTTCTGCTGCAGAGGTTTTTGAAAGGGTTAACCTTTTATTATGCCACAATGGGACCTTAATTTATTTCTCTCATTCTTGATGTGCGCACCGTTGAGCCAATGCACAATTGTCCTCTATGGTTGCTAACCATAATTACAGCTTTCTTGGTGAGCTAACTGCAAGCACTGTCATCACAGCCTCCTTAACTGACAGTTTTTCCTGAAAAAGTGGTACTGAGCACTAGGGCATCCATTTTGCCCAAGGTTGTAACTCCCTTTATTCTTCTTGGACAGTCAGTTACCCTGCCTACTTTCTATGCACCTCTGCATTCTTTCAAGGAAGAAGAGCGTCTCCAACTTCTGGCCCCAAAAAGGGCATTATCATTGTATCTCGATCGCACTAAAAAATTGTGGGAATAAGGCCAACTCTTTGTAGGATACGTGGAGCAAAGAAGGGGCATGCAGTTCAAAAGAGGACCATCTCCTGTTGGGTCATCCTCTGTATACAAATCTGTTACGCCTTGGCTAAGAAGTAACCTCCTGAGGACCCTAGAGCTCATTACACCACAGCAAAGGCAGCCACCATAGAGTTTCAGAGCGGGGTTTCAATCGATGATATCTGTCAAGCTGCCATGGGGACGTCTCTGCAAACGTTTGCCTGACAGTACTGCCTAGATTCTCAGGTTCACAGAGAAAGCTTGTTTGGGTACTCTGTCTTGTAGGATTTACTTGTATAAAACCTTTCTGCAGTCCCTCCTTTGGGGAAGGTCTTTTTTGGGTATATGTTTAAAGGTAAAGAATATGTGGCTAGATGTCTCTAGCAGATGGAAAAGTTACTTACCTTTGGTAACACCTTATCTGGTAGAGACATGATCTAGCTGCAGATTCCTTACTGATCCACCCATCTTCCCCCCTCTGCGGAACTGTTTTTACTGTAGGGGCTTATCCCCTTCAGGGCCTTTGCTTCTTTTTAAAAACACCATGGTCAGTCACTTCATGGCTTCATGTTTCTGGCGTGGAAAGTTGTGAAAAGTAGTTATGTCAGCGCATCAGAGAGGCTGTTAGATTTACGACAGATATGTGACGACGAACACAATGCTGACAACGTCACACAGAGTTTACCGACGCCACCTACCGACAAGCAGGGCTACTGCTAAGAAAATCTTCCGGATCCAGCCTAATGCCTGGAAGTCCAAGGTTAAGGAATCTGCAGCTAGATCCTATCTCTACCAGATAAGGTGTTACCAAAGATAAGTAACTTGTCTGTCAATAGCTAAAAGATAACCCATGAAAAGCTGGGGATGCGTGATATAACAGCCTTGCGTAAACCATTATATTTGGTATCCCCTTAATAAGAGATGTTGGAAAACTCGAGGAAGGGTTCCAGTTGGCAGAAAAATACTGTGCTCATAAAGCCAACTTCAGACCATGTCCAATTGAATACTGGTAAGTTGTAACATTAGACACCTAGGGGATACCACAAAGTATAGTTCGTAAGGCCACTATATTTGATATCCCCCAGAGGAACTGGATGTGAAAGATTGTGGAATGCAATCCAAACTGCGAAAAGAAACTGCAATCTGGTTTCAAATGAAAGCCAACTCCAGTAAGTCAATGTCTAAACGGTAACCCTTGAAAAGTAGGGGACAAAAGATATTACAGCTATGCGTGAGCCATGATATATGGTATTCCCATAGTAAAAAGTGTTGGAAAACTCAAGGAAGGGTGTCAGTTGGCAGAAAAATAGTGTGCTCACCCATTCAACATTAGACCATGTCAAATTGAATCCCGGTGACTTCTAACCCAAGAAACAAAGGCAATACCAAATATCATAGGCGGTTTAGGCAATTATATAGGGGAACCGGACTTACAATCTTGTGGGATGATGTAAAAAATGTGAAAAGATACTGTAGTCTGCGGTCAAATAAAAGAACTTCAAGTGGCCAATGGCTAAACGGTAACCCATGTAACATAGGGGATACAAGATATTACAGCAATGCATGAGCCATATTATTTGGTATCCCCATAGTAAACAAAATTGGAAAACAAAAGGAAGACCGCTCCTTGGCATACAAGTACTGTGCTCATCCATCCAACATAAGATTATGTCAAATTGAATCCTGGTAAGTTCTAACCCCAGAAACACAAGGGCTACGAGATAATATAGCCGGTATGGGCCATTACATATGGTATCCCCTAAGGGAACCGGACATAGAAGCTTGTGGAATAATCTAAAACATTTGAAAAGTTAATGTAGTCTGCTATCAAGTAAAAGGCAACTTCTAGTGGTCAATGGCTACAGGGTAACCCATAAAAAGTAGAGGATAAACGATATTATAGCAATGCGTGAACCATAATATTTAGTATCCCCTAAGGGAACCGGATGTACAATCTTCTGGAATGATGTAAAAAATCTGAAAAGATACTGTAGTCTGCTATCAAATAAAAGACAACTTCAAGTGGCCAATGGCTAAAGGGTAACCCATGAAACGTGGGGGATACGCAATATTACAGCATTGCATGAGCCATAATATTTGGTATTCCCATAGTAAACGATGTTGGAAACTAAACGGAACACTACTCTTTGGCAGAGAAGTACTGTGCTAACCAATCCAACATAAGACTATGTCAAATTGAATCCTGGTAAATTCTAACCCAGGAAACACAGGGGACCCCAAATATTATAGGTGGTATGGGCCATTATATTTGGTATCCCCTAGGGGAACCGGATGTACAATCTTGTGGAATGACGTAAAAAATGTGAAAAGATACTGTAGTCTGCTATCACATAAAAGACAACTTCAAGTGGTCAATGGCTAAAGGGTAACCCATGCAACGTAGGGGATACAAGATATTACAGCAATGTGTGAGCAATAATATTTGGTATCCCCATATTAAACAATATTGGAAAGCAAAAGAAAGGCAGCTATTTGGCTTACAAGTATTGTTCTCACCCATCCAACATAAGACTATGTCAAATTGAGTCCTGGTAAGTTCTAACCCAAGAAACACAGGGGATACCAAATATTATAGCCTGTATAGGCCATTATATATGGTATACCCTAAGGGAACTGGAGGTACAATCTTCTGGAGTGATGAAAAAGTTTGAAAGGTTTCTGTAGTCTGCTATGAAGTAGAAGGTAACTTCAAGTGGTCAATGGCTAAAGGGTAACCCATGGAACGTAGGAGATACGAGATATTACAGCAATGCGTGAGCCATAACATTTGGTATCCCCATAGTAAACTATGATGGAAAGCAGAAGGAAGGGTTATATTCAGCAAAGAAACACTGTGGTCACCCATCCAAAATAAGCTCATCTCAATTTGAATACTGGTAAGTTCTAACCCCAGAAACACAAGGGATACCAGATATTATAGCCGGTATAGGCCATTATATATGGTATCCCCTAACGGAACCGGACGTACAATCTTGTGGAATAATGTAAAATATTTGAAAAGCTAATGTAGTCTGCTATCAAGTAAAAGGCGACCTCAAGGGGCCAATCTCTGAAGGGTAACCCATGAAACGTAGGGGATACAAATATTAAGCAATGCATGAGCCATAATATTTACTATCCCCTAAGGGAACCGGACGTACAATCTTGTGGAATGATGTGAAAAATGTGAAAAGTTACTGTAGTCTGCGAACAAATTAAAGACAACTTCAAGAGGCCAATGGCTTAAGGGTAAATCCATGAAACGTGGGGGATACGAGATATTACATCAATGCGAGAGCCATAATATTTGGTATCCCCATAGTAAACGATGTTGGAAAGCAAAAGGAAGGCCGCTATTTGGCACAGAAGTACTGTGATGACCAATCCAACATAAGACTATGTCAAATTGAATCCTGGCAATTTCTAACCCAAGAAACACTGTGGATACCAAATATTATAGGCGGTATGGGCCATTATATATGGCATCCCCTAAGGGAACCGGACGAACAATCTTGTGGAATGTTGACAAAAATTGAAAAGATACTGCAGACTGCTATCAAAGAAAAAACAATTTCAAGTGACCAATGGCTAAAGGGTACCCCATAAAACGCAGGGGAGACGAGATATTACAGCAATACATGAGCCATAATATTTGGTATCCCCATAGTAAATGATGTTGAAACGCAAAAGGAAGGGTTATAATCAGCATAGAAATAATGTGCTCACCCATCCAACATAAGACTAAGTGTAATTGAATCCTGGTAAATTCTAAACCCCTGGGTATACCAGATATTGTAGACGGTTTAGGCCACTATATTTGGTATCCCTTAAAGGAACCAGACGTAAAATCTCATTGAATGATGTAAAAAATTTGAAAAGTTACAGTAGTCTGCTATCAAATTAAAGGCAACTTCAAGTGGTCAATGGATAAAGGGTAACCAATGAAACGTAGGGGTACAATACATTACAGCAATGTGTAACCCCAGAAACACAGGAACACCAGATATTATAGCCAGTGTAGGCCATTAAATATGGTATCTCCAATAGGAACTGGATGTAAAATCTTGAGGAATGATGTAGAAACATTGAAAAGTTACTGTAGTCTGCTATCAAGTAAAACGCAACGTCCAGTGGTCAATGGCTACAGGGTAACCCATGAAACCTAGGGGATACAAGATATTACAGCAATGCGTGAGCCATAATATTTGGTATCCCCATTGTAATCCATGTTGGAAAGCAAAGGGAAGCGTACTTTTTGCCATGGGATTACTGTGCTCATCCATCCAACATTAGAATATGTTAAATTGAATACTGGTAAGTTCTAACCCAAGAAACACAGGGGATACCAAATATTATAGCCGGTATAGACTACTATATATGGCATCCCCTAAGGAAACTGGACATACAATCTTGTGGAATGATGTAAGAAATGTGAAAAGATATTGTAATCTGTTATCAAATGAAAGACAACTTCAAGTGGTCAATGGCTAAAGGTTAACCCATAAAACGAAGGGGATACACAATATCACAGCAGTGCGGGAGCCATAATATTTGGTATTCCCATAGTAAACGATGTTGGTAAGCGAAAGGAAGGTTGCTATTTGGCATAGAAGTACTATGCTCGCCCACCCAACTTAAGACCATGTCTGATTGAATCCTGGTAAGTTCTCACCCAAGAAACACGGGGAATACCACATATTATAGCTGGTATTGGCCATTATATTTGGTATCCCTTAAGGGAACCGGATGGAAAATCTGGTGGAATGATGTAAAAAATGTGAACAGTTACTGTAGTCTGCTATCAAACAAAAGGCAACTTCAAGTGGTCCATGGCTAAAGGGTAACCCATGAAACATAGGGGATACCAGATATCACAGCATTGGGTGAGCCATAATATTTGGTATCCCCATTGTAAATGATGTTGGAAAGAAAAAGTAAGGATGCTATTTGGCATAGAAATACTATGCTCACCCATCTAACATAGGACCATGCCAAATCGAGTCCTGGTAAATTCTAATCCAAGAAAGACAAGGGATACCAGATATTATAGCCGGTATAGGTCATTATATATGGTATCCCCTAAGATCTCGAGAAACACTGGTGATACCAAATATTATAGGCTATGTAGGCTATTATATTTGGTATCTCCTAAGGGTACCGGACGCAAAATTTTGTGGAATAATTTACAAAACGTGAAAAGATACCGTAGTCTGCTTTGTAATAAAAGGCAATGAGAACTGCTCAATGGCTAAAGGGTAACGAATAAAGCATAGGAGATATGAGATATTACAGCAATGCATGAGTCATATTATTTGGTATCCCCATAGTAAATGAAGTTGGAAAGCAAAAAGAAGGATGCTATTTGGTATAGAAATACTGCGCTCTCCCATCCAACATAAGGCAGTGTCAAATTGAATCCTGGTAACTTCTAACCCAAGAAACACTAGGGATACCATATATTATAGGCCGTACAAGCTATTATATTTGGTATCCCCCTAAGGGTACTGGATGTAAAATCTTGTGATATGATGTATAAAATGTGGAAAGATACTGTAGTCTGCTATCAAATAAAAGTCAATTTCAAATGGTCAGTGGCTAACGAGCTACCCATGAAAAATAGGGGATACGAGATATTACAGCAATGCATGAGCCATAATACTTGGTTCCCCCATAGTAAATGATGTTGGAAAGCAAATGAAAGGGTACTATTTGGTACAGAAATACTGTGCTCCCCCATCCATCATAAGGCGACGTCAAATTGAATCCTGGTAAGTTCTAACCCGAGAAACACAGGGGATACCAAATATTATAGGCTGTATAGGCTATTATATTTGGTATCTCCTAAGGGTACTGGGTGCAAAATCTTGTGGAATGATTTTTAAAAAAAGTGAAAACATACTTTAAAAGGCAATTTCAACTGTCAAGGCTAAATGGTAACCCATGAAACATTGGGGATACGAGTTATTAGAGCAATGCATGAGCCATAATAGTTGGCATCCCCATAGTAAATGATGTTTGAAAGCAAAACGAAGGATGCTATTTGGTATACAAATACTGTGCTCCCCTATCCAACAATAGGTGATGTCAAATTGAACCCTGGTAACTTCTAACCCGAGAAACAATGGGGATACCAAATATAGGACGAATAGGCTACTATAACTGGTATTCCCTAAGGGTACCAGATGTAAAATCTTGTAGAATGATTTACAAAATGTGAAAAGATACTGTAGTCTGCTTTCAAATGTAAGGCAGTTTCAATTGGTCAATGGCTAAAGGATAACCCATGAAACATAAGGGATACAAGATATTACAGCAATGTATGACCCATAATATTTGGTATCCCTATAGTAAATGATGTTGGAAGGCAAAAGGAAGGATGCTATTTGGTACAGAAATACTGTGCTCTCCCATCCAACATAAGGCAATGTCAAATTGAATCCTGGTAACTTCTAACCCGAGAAACACTGGGGATACCAAATATTATAGTCTGTGTAGGCTATTATATTTTGTATCTCCTAAGGGTACCGAATGCAAAATCTTTTGGAATCATTTACAAAATGTGAAAAGGTACCGTAGTCTGCTATGTAATTAAAGGCAATGAAAAATGCTCAATGGCTAAAGGGTAACAAATAAAACGTAGAGGATACGAGATATTACATCAATGCGTGAGCCATAATATTTGGAATCCCCATAGTAAATGACGTTGGAAAGCAAAAAGAAGGATGCTATTTGGTACAGAAATACTGTGCTCTCCCATCCAACATAAGGAAGTGTCAAATTGAATCCTGGTAACTTCTAACCTGAGAAACACTGGGGATATCAAATATTATAGGCTGTGTAGGCTATTATATTTGGTATCTCTGGGCATTAGCTTGCCTCATCTCCACAACGGCCCCCCACATACGCCGGGGATGCCTGGTTTCACCTTGGAGATACGCAGTAGGGACCATCTCACAGGGAAAGCCAGGACGGGTTCCCCAGCGGTCTACTGCGCAGAGATACTCCTTCGGGAGTCGATTCTAGCGCATTACAAACCCACAATTAATTATATAATTAATTATGTAATAAAAGGCAATGAGAACTGCTCAATGGCTAAAGGGTAACGGATAAAACGTAAGAGGATACGAGATATTACATCAATGCGTGAGCCATAATATTTGGTATCCCCATAGTAAATGACGTTGGAAAGCAAAAAGAAGGATGCTATTTGGTACAGAAATACTGTGCTCTCCCATCCAACATAAGGAAGTGCCAAATTGAATCCTGGTAACTTCTAACCTGAGAAACACTGGGGATACCAAATATGATAGGCTGTGTAGGCTATTATATTTGGTATCTCCTAAGGATCCGGATGCAAAATCTTGTGAAATTATTTACAAAATGTGGAGATACTGTAGTCTGCTATGTAATAAAAGGCAATTTTACTGGTCATTGGCTAAAGCGTAACCAATGAAACATAGGGGATACAAGATATTACAGCAATGCGTGAGCCATAATATTTGGTATCCCCATAGTAAATAAAATTGGAAAGCAAAAAGAAGGATGCTATTTGGTACAGAAATACTGTGCTCTCCCATCCAACATAAGGAAGTGTCAAATTGAATCCTGGTAACTTCTAACCGAAGAAACACTGGCAATACCATATAATATAGGCCGTATAGGCTAATATATTTGGTATCTCCTAAGGGTACCGGATGCAAAATCTTGTGGAATCATTTACAAAATGTGAAAAGATACAGTAGTCTGCTATGTAATAAAAGGCAATGAGAGCTGCTCAATGTCTAAAGGGTAACGGATAAAACATAGGGGATACGAGATATTACAGCAATGCGTGAGCCATAATATTTGGAATCCCCATAGTAAATGACGTTGGAAAGCAAAAAGAAGGATGCTATTTGGTACAGAAATACTGTGCTCTCCCATCCAACATAAGGAAGTGTCAAATTGAATCCTGGTAACTTCTAACCTGAGAAACACTGGGGATATCAAATATTATAGGCTGTGTAGGCTATTATATTTGGTATCTCTGGGCATTAGCTTGCCTCATCTCCACAACGGCCCCCCACATACGCCGGGGATGCCTGGTTTCACCTTGGAGATACGCAGTAGGGACCATCTCACAGGGAAAGCCAGGACGGGTTCCCCAGCGGTCTACTGCGCAGAGATACTCCTTCGGGAGTCGATTCTAGCGCATTACAAACCCACAATTAATTATATAATTAATTATGTAATAAAAGGCAATGAGAACTGCTCAATGGCTAAAGGGTAACGGATAAAACGTAAGAGGATACGAGATATTACATCAATGCGTGAGCCATAATATTTGGTATCCCCATAGTAAATGACGTTGGAAAGCAAAAAGAAGGATGCTATTTGGTACAGAAATACTGTGCTCTCCCATCCAACATAAGGAAGTGCCAAATTGAATCCTGGTAACTTCTAACCTGAGAAACACTGGGGATACCAAATATGATAGGCTGTGTAGGCTATTATATTTGGTATCTCCTAAGGATCCGGATGCAAAATCTTGTGAAATTATTTACAAAATGTGGAGATACTGTAGTCTGCTATGTAATAAAAGGCAATTTTACTGGTCATTGGCTAAAGCGTAACCAATGAAACATAGGGGATACAAGATATTACAGCAATGCGTGAGCCATAATATTTGGTATCCCCATAGTAAATAAAATTGGAAAGCAAAAAGAAGGATGCTATTTGGTACAGAAATACTGTGCTCTCATCCAACATAAGGAAGTGTCAAATTGAATCCTGGTAACTTCTAACCGAAGAAACACTGGCAATACCATATAATATAGGCCGTATAGGCTAATATATTTGGTATCTCCTAAGGGTACCGGATGCAAAATCTTGTGGAATCATTTACAAAATGTGAAAAGATACAGTAGTCTGCTATGTAATAAAAGGCAATGAGAGCTGCTCAATGTCTAAAGGGTAACGGATAAAACATAGGGGATACGAGATATTACAGCAATGCGTGAGCCATAATATTTGGTATACCCATAGTAAATGACGGTGGAAAGCAAAAAGAAGGATGCTATTTGGTACAGAAATTCTGTCCTCTCCCATCCAAGATAAGGCAATGTGAATTTGAATCCTGGTCATTTCTAACCCGAGAAACACTGGGGATACCACATATTAGAGCTGTGTAGGCTATTATATTTGGTATCTCCTAAGGATACCGGATGCTACATCTTGTGGAATAATTTACAAAATGTGAAAAGATACTGTAGTCTGCTATCAAATAAAAAGCAATTTCAACTGGTCAGTGGCTAAAGGGTTACCCATGACAAATAGGGGATACTAGATAGTACAGCAATGCATGATCCATAATACTTGGTTCCCCCATAGTAAATGATGTTGGAAAGCTAAAGAAAGGGTGCTATTTGGTATAGAAATACTGTGCTCCCCCATCCAACATAAGGCAATGTCAAATTGAATCCTGGTAACTTCTAACCCAAGACACACTGGGGATACCAAATATTATAGGGCGTATAGGCTATTATATTTGGTATCTCCTAAGGGTACCGTATGCAAATTCTTGTGGAATGATTTACAAAATGTGAAGAGATACTGTAGTCTGCTATGTAATAAAAGGCAATTTCAACTGGTCAATGGCTAAAGCGTAACCAATGAAACATAGGGGATACAAGATATTACCGCAATGCGAGAGCCATAATATTTGGTATCCCATAATAAATGATGTTGGAAAGAAAAAGGAAGAGTGCAATTTTGGAAAGAAATACTGTGCTTCCCCATCCAGCATAAGGCAATGTCAAATTGAATACTGGTAACTTCTAATCCAAGAAACATTGGGGATACCAAATATTATAGGCAGTTAATGCAATTATATTTGGTATCCCCCAAGGGAACCAGATGAAAAGTCTTGGGGAATGATGTAAAAAAAATGTGAATAGACCCTGTAGTCTGCTATCAAATACAATGCAATTTCAAGTGGTCAAAGGCTGAAGGGTAACCCATAAAACATACTGGATACAAGATATTACATCAATGCATGAGATGTAGTATTTGGTATCCTCATAGTAAATGATGTCGTAAAGCAAAAAGAATGATGCTATTTGGCAAAGAGATACTGTGCTTATCCATCCAACATAAGACCATGTCAAATTGAATACTGGTAAATTCTAACTCGAGAAACACACGGGATACCAAATATTATAGGCGGAATATGCCATTATATGTGGTATCCCCTAAGGGAACCAGATGTAAAACCTTATGGAATGATGTAAAAAATGTGAAAAGATACTGTAGTCTGCTATCAAATAAGAGGCAACTTCAAGTGGTCAATGTCTAAAGGGTAACCTATGAACCTTAGGGGATACGAGATATTACAGCAATGCATGATCCATAATATTTGCTATTTCCATAGTAATCAATGTTGGAAAGTAAAAGGAGGGGTATACTGTGAAGAAATACTGTGCTCACCCATCCAACATAAGACCATGTCAAACTGAATCCTGCTAAGTTCTAACCCAAGAAACACAGGGGATACCCAATAATATAGGCTGTACAGGCTATTATATTTGGTTTCCCTAGGAGAACCTGATGCAAAATCTCGTAGAATGATGTAAAAAATGTGAAAAGATACTCTAAAAGGCAATTTCAACTGGTCAATGGCTAAAGGGTAACCCATGAAACATAGGGGATACGGGGTATTAGACCAATGCATGAGCCATAATAGTTGGCATCCCCATAGTAAATGATGTTTGAAAGCAAAAGTAAGGGTGCTATTTAGTAGAAAAATACTGTGCGCCCCAATCCAAAATAAGGCGATGTCAAATTGAATCCTGGTAACTTCTAACCCGAGAAACACTGGGGATACCAAATATTATAGGCTGTGTACGCTATTATATTTGGTATCTCCTAAGGGTACCGGATACAAAATCTTTTGGAATCATTTACAAAATGTGAAAAGGTACCTTAGCCCGCTATGTAATAAAAGGCAATGAGAACTGCTCAATGGCTAAAGGGCAACCCATGAAACATAGGGGATACAAAATATTAGAGCAATGCATGAGACATAATATTTGGTATCCCCATAGTAAATGATGTTGGAATGCAAAAGGAAAGGATGCTATTTGGTACAAAAATACTGTGCTCTTTCATCCAACATGAGACAATGTCAAATTGAATCCTGGTAGATTCTAACCCGAGAAACACTGGGGATACCAAATATTATAGGCTGTAGGCTATTCTATTAGGTATCTCCTAAGGGTACCGGATGCAAAAGCTTGTGGAATCATTTACAAAATGTTAAAAAATACTGTTTGCTATGTAATAAAAGGCAATTAGAACTACTCAATGGCTAAAGAGTAACTAATGAAACATAGGGGATACAAGATATTACAGCAATGCGTAGGCAATAATATTTGGTATCCCCATAGTAAATGATGTTGGAAAGCAAAAGGAAGGATGCTTTTTGGTATAGAAATACTGTGCTCTCCCATCCAACATAAGGCAATGTCAAATTGAATCCTGGTCACTTTTTACCCAAGACACTCTGGGGATACCAAGTATTATAGGCTGTGTAGGCTATTATGTTTGGTATCGCCTAAAGGTACCGGATGCAGAAGTTTGTGGAATCATTTTCCAAATGGAAAAAGATACTGTAGTTTGCTATGTAATAAAAGTCAATGAGAACTGCTCAAAGGCTAAAGGGTAACGTATATAACATAGGGGATACGAGATATTATAGCAATGCCTGAGACATATTATTTGTATCCCATAGTAAATGATGTTGGAAAGCAAAAGGAAGAATGCTATTTGGTATAGAAATACTGTGCTCTCCCATCCAACATAAGGCAATGTCAAATTGAATCCTGGTAACTTCTATCCCGAGAAACACTGGGGATATCAAATATTATAGGCTGTCTAGGCTATTATGTTTGGTAGCTCGTAAGGGTACCGTATGCAAAATCTTGTGGAATCCTTTACAAAATGTAAAAAGATACTGTAGTCTCCTATGTAATAAAAGGCAATTAGAACTTGTCAATGGATAAAGGGTAACAACTGAAACATAAGGGATAAGAGATATTACAGAAATGCGTGAGCTATAATATTTTGTATCCCCATAGTAAATGATGATGGGAAGCAAAAGGAAGAGTGATATTCAGCATAGAAAAACTGTGGTCACCCATCCATCATAATACCATGTCAAATTGAATCCTGGCAACTCCTAACCCAAGAAACAAAGGGGATACCAAATATTATGGGCAGTAAAGGCCATGGTATTTGGTATCCCCTAAGGGTACTAGATGTACAATCTTGTGGATTGATGTAAAACATTTGAAAAGTTACTGTAGTCTGCTATCAAATAAAAGACAACTCCAAGTGGCCGATGGCTAATGGGTAACCCATGTAACGTAGGGGATTCCAGATATTACAGAAATACTTGAGCCATAATACTTGGTATCCCCATAGTAAACAATATTGGAAAGCAACAGAAAGGCTGCTATTTGGCATACAAGTAATGTGCTCACTCATCCAACATAAGACTATGTCAAATTGAATCCTGGTAAGTTCTCACCCAGGAAACACAGGGGATACCAATTACTATAGCCTGTATAGGACATTATATATGGTAGCCACTAAGGGAACCGGAAGTACAGTCTTGTGGAATGATGACATTTATTTAAAGGTTACTGTAGTTTGCTGTCAAGTAAAAGGCAACTTCAAGTGATCAATGGCTAAAGGGTAACCCATGAAACGTAGAGGATACGAGATATTACAGCAATGCGTGAGCTATGATATTCAGTATCCCCCAAGGGAACCGGATGTAAAATCTTGTGGAATGATGTAAAACATCTGAAAAGATACTTTAGCCTAATATCAAATAAAAGACAACTTAAAGTGGTCAATGGCTAAAGAGTAACCCATTAAAAGTAGGGGATACAAGATATTACAACAAGACGTGAGCCATAATAGTTGGTATCCTGATAGTAAACAGTGTTGGAAAGCAAAAGACAGGTTGCTGTTTGGCAAGCAAATACTGTGCTCACCCATCCAACATCAGACCATATCAATTTGAATACTGGTAAGGTCTAACACCAGAAACACAGGGAATACCAGATATTATAGCTGGTAAAGGCCATATTATATGGTATCCTCTAAGAGAACCGTATGTAAAATCTTGATGAATGATGTACAAAATGTAAAAAGTTACTGTAGTCTGCTATCAAATAAAAGGCAACTTCAGGGGTCAATGGCTAAAGGATAACCCATAAAACGTAGGGGATATGAGAAATTGCAGCAATGCATGAGCCATAATATTTGCTATCCCCATTGTAAGCGCTGTTGGAAAGCAAAAGGAAGGTTGCCATTTGCCGTGGGAATACTGTGCTCATCTATCCAACATAAGACTACGTGAAATTGAATCCTGGTAACTTCTAACCCAAGAAACACAGGGGATACCAAATATTATAGCTGGTATAGGCCATTATATTGGGTATCCCTTAAGGGTACCAGCTGTAAAATCTTGTGGGATTGTTCACAAAATCGGAAAAGATACTATAATCTGCTATATAATAGAAGGTAATTTGAACTGGTGAATGGCTAAAGGGTAATCTATGAAACAGGAGATATGAGATATTACAGCAATGTGTGAGCCATAGCATTTGGTATCCCCCTAGTAAACAATGTTGGAAAACAAAAGGAAGGGCTATAATCAGTATAGAAATACTGTGCTCAACTATCCAACATA
Source organism: Lissotriton vulgaris (assembly GCF_964263255.1). Taxonomy (NCBI): domain Eukaryota; kingdom Metazoa; phylum Chordata; class Amphibia; order Caudata; family Salamandridae; genus Lissotriton; species Lissotriton vulgaris. Next base: position 1,786,467,241 of record NC_141689.1, read on the forward strand.
AGAGCATGTCAAATTGAATCCTGGTAAGTTCTAACCCAAGAGACATAGGGGATACCAAATATTATAGGCGGTATAAACCATTATATATGGTATCCCCTAAGGGAACCGGATGTACAATCTTGTGGAATGATGTAAAAAATGTGAAAAGATACTGGAGTCTGCCATTATATAAAAGAAAACTTCAAGTGGCCAATGGCTAAAGGGCAACCAATGAAATGTGAGGGATACGAGATATTACAGCAATGCATGAGCCATAATAGTTAGTATCCCCTAAGGGAACCGGATGTAAAATCTTGTGGAATGATGTAAAACATCTGAAAAGATACTGTAGCCTGCTATCAAATAAAAGACAATTTCAAGTGGCCAATGGCTAAAGGGCAACCCATGAAACGTGGGGGATACGAGATATTACAGCATTGCATGAGCCATAATATTTGGTATCCCCATAGTAAACGATGTTGGAAAGCAAAAGGAAGGCCTCTATTCGACACAGAAGTACTGTGCTCACCCATCTAGCATAAGACTATGTCAAATTGAATCCTGGTAAATTCTAACCCAAGAAACATAGGGGATACCAAATATTGTAGACGGTATGGGCCATTATATATGGTGTTCCCTAAGGGAACCGGGTGTACAATCTTGTGGAATGATGTAAAACATCTGAAAAGATACTGTAGCCTGCTATCAAATAAAAGACAACTTCAAGTGGCCGATGGCTAAAGGGTAACCCATGAAACATAGGGGATACGAGATATTACAGCAATGCGTGAGCCATAATATTTGGCTTCCCGATAGTGAACGATATTGGAAAGCAAAAGGAAGGGCGCTATTTGGCGAAGAAGTACTGTGCTCACCCATCCAACATAAGGCCTTGTCAATTTGAATACTGGTAAATTCTAATCCCAGAAATACAGGGGATACCAAATATTATATCCCGGTATTGGCCATTATATATGGTATCCTCTAAGGGAACCAAACTTACAATCTTGTGGAATGAAGTAAAAAATGTGAAAAGTTACTGTAGTCTGCTATCAAGTAAAAGTCGACTTCATGTGGTCAATGGCTAAAGGGTAACTCATGAAACTTAGACAAGATATAACAGCTATGCATGAGCCATATTATTTAGTATCCCCTAAGGGAACAGGATTTACAATTTTGTGGAATGATGTAAAACATCTGAAAAGATACTTTAGTCTGCTATCAAATAAAAGACAACTTCAGGTGGTCAATGTCTAAACCATAACCCATGAAACGTATGTGGATACAAGATATTACAGCAATGTGTGAGCGATAATGTTTGATATCCCCATAGTAAATGATGTTGGACAGCAAAAGGTAGGGTGATAGTTGGCATAGAAATACTGTGCTCACCTATTCAACACAAGACCATGTCAAATTGAATATTGTTATGTTCTAACCCAAGAAACACAGGGGATACCAAATATAATAGCCAGTATAGACCATAATATATGATATCACCTAAGGGAACCGTACGCACAATCTTGTGGAATGATGTACAAAATGGGAAAATATACTGTAGTCTGCTATCAAGTAGAAAATAACTTCAAGTGGTCAATGGCTAAAGTATAACCCATAGGGGATACAAGATATTACAGCAATGCATGAGTCATAATATTTGGTATCTCCATGCTAAACGATGTTGGAAGGCAAAAGTAAGGGTGCTATTTGGCATAGAAACCCTGCGCTCACCCATCCAACATAAGACCATATCTAACTGAATCCTAATAAGTTCTTAACCAAGAAAGACTAGATATTATAGCCATTATAGGCCATTATATTTGGCATCCCTTAAACAAACTGGTTGTAAAATCTTGTGGAATGATGTAAA